>NC_142068.1:21476250-21802500 GCF_059756535.1 Pantherophis guttatus
CCGGTGTATATTGTAGGTCTGATTGTTTCTTTCTTTGCTGTCTGGCATGTTTTGTGCATTGGTTTAGACTAAGGTAAAATAGGGTAGATAAATGTGAGAACCAAGATGCTGACTTTATATGATGTGTGAACCAGGCAATCAAAATCAAGCCATGATACGATTTCCCTGTGTGGGCATTGAAGAATACATGGATGCAGCTCAATTACATTTTTTCAATTTTTCTAACTGAAGTTTAAGTTTATCATCTTTGGGATTAGTTATATTCCCCCTGTTTTCAGAACCCTTCAGAACCCTAGGACAATATAGCCCTAAGAAGACCACCGATCAGAATATTATCAATGTTAACAACTATTATCACAGAACTGAATATTTTATTAATATGATATTTTGTGTTTTGCTGTAACTTTCTTTCAGTAGTACTCCTTTGGCTTATAAATAGTTTATTCAACATATCTTTGAATAATGACCATATTCTATGGTTAATCAAGTTTGTTAAGCCTCTGAATTCCCATCACATTGATTTTTACTTTTATTTCTTATGTACTGTTTCACCAAAGACATTGAAATGTACGCTTTTAGAAATACAATGAAACTGTTAACTGGAATCCTAATAGCATCAATTAGCTAGAATAACCACTTCTGTTACAAACCAATAATGCTTGGTTTGCAACTAATTCCACCTTAGGAACAAATTGATGTTCAAATACAGAAGCAGCTTTTGAAATTTGGTTTAGTTTTGTTTTAATGAATTAATATGAAATAGAATGTATCATAAAAGGACATTAGAATATTTTTTTTTAAAAAAAACACCAAATTATTTCATTAAAGGATGACAGTTCCTGATGACTGATTTATTTGTTTGATGATATTGTTGGAAGGAAAATCTATCTGGTTCAGTTCCAAGATGGTAGAAAGGCACTAGAAACAACATGGAGGCTGATTGGAAAGATAGTTTATTGAACACAGCCACAGTTCTGGGACAGTTGAACAACTGGTTGAATGAGTGGATGGATCTGTTGTGGAGGTTAATAAATCAATAAATCGTGAACCTCTATCTCTATGAAACTCTATTTAAACAAATGAGCCTCTGAAGCAGCCTACAGAAAATGTTTTTATTTACACAATAAAAACATAATAATATATATACAATCAATAAATGTCACTAAGTTACTATTATAAATTATACTGTCAGCTATTTATCTATATACATATCTGTTCTATCTAAACTATGCTATCTATGAATATTCTTCCTCAGAAGAAATACCACAATATACCACAGAACTGCTCTTCTAATGGACTTCCAGACTGCTCACAGTTATCTAAAGGAAGATCCTAGAATACAATACAATACTAGACAGAAGAGCAAACTGAACAGCAAGGTGAAGAGCTAAAATGAATACCAAACTGAAGAGCAAGGGTGTCTGTTAAGAATCACCTTTTTTACTGTTAACTGTGACAGTTAGGGGAGGGCCTGGGAGATTCAAACACGCTAGCTGCCCTCTGATTGGCCCATGTATCTGTACATTCCAAAAGCCATTAATAGGCACAGCTATAGAGAAATATTTTTTCTCTAACAGGATCTTTATAGGTTTCTGAGACTTTGAAGTTTGAGCTGTTCTGGGGGTGGTGCAATGAAGGGGCTTGTGTTCTGAAAGGATGTTGGGCAATTTCTATTGTGGCTAATGGCTTTTGTCCTGTGTTGGATCTTGGGTGAGGGGCTGCTTTTAATCCTATCACTCTGCTTTTGCTAGCTGTCAAACTTTGCTTCAAGCAGTTTTGAAATATCATGTCTTGAATGAATTTCTGCCTACAGTATTTGCTTTGCTTATGAATATAGTTATCTAGATAGTTGTCTTCCTCTTTCAATAAACTCTTAATCTCTTAAGTGCCAGCATCTGCTGTGGGCTATTAAGAAAGACTTTGGGGGCTGCTTCATGTCATTAAAACATGTTTCTCCATTTCTCCTTTAGGGAAATATAATATTCTTCCTTTTTTTAATATTTCTGAAAATATTTCATTCTTCTGGGGTGGGGTAGGGTGGCTTCCCACAGTATAGATTGATTTTTACCCAAGATCTTGGAGATGCTAATCTACAAGTGCCGAATTTATTTATTAAATAGATGTTTGATTTTCTGTTGCATTGTCAGGATCACCTATTTCATAGTCTAGCTAAACAGAAACTAGTAGAAATGCATTGATGTTGAGGAAAAAGTAAGAGAAGGATTGTGCTATGCATCATCAATATTCTGTTAAGATTGTAAAAGAGAGAAAAAAAATAATCAATCCCTGATCACTAAGTGGAAGATAAAGCTTTCACTTACCTTTTTATATTTAAAGACAGGTGAAAGATATGATATCTGTGACATCCTACCTTAATGTCTGTCCGATTTGGATTCTTAAAAGTAAGTGGGTGAATACTACCTGGAAATGTGCAATCCTGTTGTTTTAGTGATTATCTAATGCAACACCAATTCAGAATAGCTTAGGTGCAGCAAAAAAAGATGGCTTTACAAGCCCATTTAACAAGATGAGTATGAAGCAGCAGCATTAACTGCTAATTGCTTATACAGTCTTCTTGTAGAAACTTTCAGAGTGAAATTAAGGAGGTAGGAGAGCATCATTCTCATTGTACTTAATGATGAAATATCACAAAAGACTAACAAGAAAAAACTTCTATTAACTACTTAATAGAATAGATTCAGAGGATTAATCTATTAAGTGAATAGTGCAATTGATCAATTCTTTCCCACCCATGCCATTTTTGAATGTACTTCTGATTTTACTGAGATTGTTAGCAACATTAATGATTAGTGAATATTATTTGTAAAGAAATCATAGGTTTAAAAGAATAGTGCGAACTAGAACAATGTTTCCACTTTTTAAGTTTCAGGCGTGCTACCCAGAATACCAATGAATTGAATACAATGAATTGATACCAATGAACTGACATTATCCCAAATATATTGTCTAATTTTGGAATTAGTGATGATAGTTGTAAATCTCCTCTAAGAATGGAAGGTCTTACTTAATTCAAGAACCAGAATTATTAGGAAAGTTTCCACTGAAGGAAGAGGGACATTGCTTTCATTATTTTTTTCATCCAACTGTGAGTCTCCCTCACATGGATCAAATTTTAGAGCAGATTATTGTCTTTCCTATGATGGGAATGGCCAATTATTATTTTCCTTCTATTATTTGCTTCCTTCCATTTGTACACTACATATAGTCTAGATGGTTTTTCAGTTGTAACATATTTCTTGAAATATGGAAAAAGTAATGATTTATTTATTATTGGTTATTATTGGTTTTGTTATTAAGATGTTTCTTATAAAGAAAAGAATCACTACAGTTGCATATGAAAGGAGGCTTAAGACATATATATGTCTTAATTATATAAATTATATATAAAGATTACACACACACAAATCACATACTGGTGTGTGTGTGTGTGTGTGTGTGCGCGTGTGTGTATGCAATAAAAGTTCAATAGAGAAGAAATTGTGGGGTAGATCGGGGTGAAATCCAGCATGTTCTGACAGGTTCTGGAGAACCGGTAGTGGAAATTTTGAATAGTTCGGAGAACTGGGAAATGCCACTTCTGGCTGGCCCCAGAGTAGGGTGGGAATGGAGATTTTACAATATCCTTCCCCCAGGAGAGGGGAGGGAATGGGGATTTTTCAGGATCCTTCCCCTGCCATGCCCACGAAGCCATGCCCCACCAAGCCACACCATGCCCACCAAGCCAGACCCACAGAACCAGTAGTAAAAAAAATTGAATTTCACCACTGGGGTAGATATAAAATAATTGCAGGTTAAGGCATTACTTGCCTTAATTGGGGATCATGTGTTCCAAAAGTGGCAAGACAGATTTAACATTTTTTCATGCAGTATCAAATGACACTTGAACAAATGAAGCTGAACCTGACATTTAAAGTTAAATTAACTACAAGTTTCAACTGCAATGTTCTTTTCAAGGGAAATCCAAGTAAATCATGTTTCTTGCTCAGAAAAAAGAAAAAGTTTGAAAGCAGTGAGGGAACTTAAAGTATTGCAATAATCAGAATAATATAGCAATAGCAATAGCACTTAGACTTATATATCACTTCACAGTGCTTTACAGCCCTCTCTAAGCAATTTACAGAGCTAGCACATTGCCCCCAAAAATCTGGGTCCTCATTTTACCGACCTCAGAAGGATGGAAGTCTGAGTCAACTTTCAGCTGGTCAGGCTTGAACTGCCGAACTGCTGGCAACTAGTAGTCAGTAGAAATAGCCTGCAGTACTGCAGTCTAAGCACTCTGCCACCATGGCTCTGATCACATTATCTGATTTTTTTAAAAAAATAAATTTTTAATCATAAGAAATTTCCTAGAGATAAGTTCTTGCAACCAAGAATTGACACAACAAAAGCTGGAATATTTTATATTTTCTAGTTTTTATTTTATAGTTTCTCTTACTAGAAACAATGGGAACACAAAAATAACTTCTTTATTCTTTTGCTTATAGGCTTACAAAAGTAGTTGAGACTTTCTCTATGCTGACCATTGTTATCAATTCATTGTATTCAATTCATTGATTTCAGGCTTGGAATACTTTGCAAATTCATATTTTATGTGGTTTGAAAGAGACATTTGCTCAATAGGTTTACATCCCACATGTCTGATAAGATCTCAAGATGGTATACAAATCACGTCCTCCTTTATTTTCACCTCACAATAACCTTGGTGAAATAGATTAGATTGAAAAAAATCTGCCCCCACAGTCATTCAGGACTTTCTGAGCCTGAGGACATAGCTGAATCTCACTCTCAGTCTCAAATTAACACTAAAAGCAGTTGACGATACTGTAAATCATTTTGATATTTCTGAAAATCTATTGCTTATTAAATAACTCAATTGAAAATATTTAAAAATAAAGATAAAATTTCTCCTTACACATATGTGCTAGTCGTTCCCGGCTCTATCCCTGTGGTCATCCCTGTTTCAAAACTGAAGAGCCAGCACTGTCCGAAGAAATCTCCGTGGTCATATGGCCAGTATGACTAAACACCAAAGGCGCACGGAATGCTGTTACCTTCCCACCAAAGGTGGTCCCTATTTTTCTACTTGCATTTTTTATGTGCTTTTGAACTGTTAGGTTGGCAGAAGCTGGGACAACTAACAGGTTGTCACCCATTACACGGCACTAGGGATTCGAACTGCTGAACTGTCGACCTTTCGATCGACAAGCTCAGTGTCTTAGCCACTGAGCCATGGTGTCCCCTATTTAAAAATATGTCAATATAAATTATAAATGTTCTGTTAAAATACATAGTGTAAAAGAAGCAGATTTGTTATATGGGAATCTGATTTCATATATTGCATTAACTTATGATTTGCTTAAAAAGTTTACAAGAGATGGCCACAATTTGCCTCCATAAATTTGTTTAATATACCCAGAAAAGGCTCCTGCAAATACAAGAAAACCTTTGAAGCTTTGCCCAGCCATATTGTGTGACCCTGACTTACTCAATAAGTCTCAGCTGTCTATGTTCACATAACATATGAACTAGGAAGAAGTAAACCATATTTTGCTTTTAGTGCAATGTGGAAACTCAGGCTATCATTTACAGTTTTTACTAGCATCATGAAAACTAGGCTGAACTCTGACCTGCTGATCAGGACTGAATCTTATTTCTTCCTGGAGATAACACAAAAGAAAATGAAGAAATTTTCATTGCTTTATAGTATGTTCCCTAGTTACTTTGATGACTTTGTGCAGGGATCCATTGGTGATAAACATCACTCTAATTCCTTCAAAGACGTGCAGACTAAGAAAATTAATGAATTCCCTTAGGCCAGTGTGCTGTTTGATATTCCTTCAGGACTGAGTCTTCAATCATCCCCAAATACCAGAGATGAGTGATTGATAAGTACTGAGGGCCTTGTCTTCATTCTATTTAGTCTTATCTATATGAAAAGATCGCCAAGAATCAAAGAGCAGGGAGTTAACCATTTCCCTTTCTGGTCCAGTTGCATATTTTGCTCAGGTTTACAGGTCACTTTTACAAATCTCCAGGATACTGTACATTGGTTTTCTCACTGAACTTGTGGTTATGGAGACAGTATCAAAGCCATATCCTATGTTTTGCCTAAATAGTTCTAAACCTCAATGTTTTCCTGATATTTTAAATTGGGGACTTTCCATCCGTTTTCTTTGTAAGAAGGTGCATTAGCTTTAGTGTTTATTTTTGCTTGTTTCACCTGCTATGCAAATGTTTGTTGTTCTTGGATTGGCACAATATACTTTCCAGATACTAGGTTAGTAATTTGGTTTTGATTCCATGTGGCATTTCAACTTCCCATTTCACGCCTGACCATTTATTGCAGAAGTTCCCTATTACTGTTTTATGTCATTCACCAACAGTTTGTCCTTGATTGTCTCTTTGTTTTTGGTTTTGATTTCATGGCACACATAACCCAGGCAGATTCATGGGACCAAGTCTTGAAGTTAGAAATTAGACTTAACTCAGGAATATTCAAAAATGAATCCTCAGAGATATGAGGAAAATATTTTTTAAATATTTTACACATTAAATAAAATCTTCTAATATATGTACAGAGTTACATACATGTTGTTTGATTCTTAATGTGAATTTTTGGCTCTAGAAAATTTAGCAGGATTTTAAGGTCCCACGTGGATTCTAGCTAAGGCTAATATAAGTATTGCACAGAAAGCTTGCCAGGGGGTTCAAAGCCTTTGTAGAGATAGCATTCTGTTTGAGATGTATACCCCAGGAAATAGATGAATTGTTAGTCCGTAAGTCTAAGATGCTCCCCAACAGGATATTTAATCTAAGTCCCATTTAATTTCTAGAATGAAAAATGCCACAGAAAATTGACTCAATTGGTTTTGGGCATCTTCTTCCAACAAATACAGTCAAGCAAGCACCTTCAACACAAACGGGCTGGTGATAGTAAACTGAGTGGAATGACAAGTCTACAAGAATAAACAGCAAGGGCAGAAAATAAATTGTTGTTCTCTGCTGATTTGGGTAGAGTTTTTCAATAAAATTTGTCAGTATAGTATTGTCAAAAGAATAATTTCAGGTCCCAATATGAGCCGAGATTGTGCAAGTACAAATCAGAATAAAACTCAGATATGTTGTGTGGAAAGGAGATGTATTTATTTTCAAAAGCAAAGAGGATTTTTTGTGTTGGTAATGACAGAAAAAAATGAGGTACAGAGAGGTTGTTTTTTAGCAGGGACTGGGTCCTTGTTGAGGGCTTGAGGCATATAGGTGTGTGCATGTGCTGGTCCTACTGTGTGACTCTGTCAAAAGGTCAATCTTAATTGTTCTTCCTTCTGTCTGTAGGCTTGCCTTTATTGTGTAGATCAGGGGTGTCAAACTCAAGGCCTGCAGGCTGGATCCGGCCCATGGGGTGCTTAGATCTGGCCCATAGGACCAACCTGGAAACAGCAAAGGACTGGCCCAT
Source organism: Pantherophis guttatus (assembly GCF_059756535.1). Lineage (NCBI taxonomy): Eukaryota > Metazoa > Chordata > Lepidosauria > Squamata > Colubridae > Pantherophis > Pantherophis guttatus. Next base: position 21,483,725 of record NC_142068.1, read on the forward strand.
GGTGCCTCTGCCAGCAAAACTGTGGCCCTCCTGGGCTCCATTTTCACTGGCAGAGGGTTACAGGAGGCCATTGCAGCTGAAAACGGGAGCCCAGGAACCCATTTTTGCTGGCAGAGCACTCAGGCCACCACAGGCACCCCTGACATGAGTGGCATCACACTGGCCATGCCCCACCTTGGCCATGCCCACTCTGGGCCCCTGAGGTCAAACACAACCCTGATGCGGATCTCAATGAAATTGAGTTCGACATCCCTGGTGTAGATAGTCGCCTATTTGTAGGTATGTGGAAGTGTGGGGGAACAAGTTCTTTGTCTGGTTAATTACTCTTGCCCAGGTAATTGGCTTTGCTATTTATCAGTTGATTTTTTAGCAGAGATCTGCTTTCAGTGATCTTTCCCAGATCCTTGTTAAAATGTACCTGATTGCAACATAGTTTCTAGTCTTGATTGATTTGATATGATTATTACTTCATTTATTAGCAGAAAAGTGGGGTATAAATCCAATGAATGAAAGAAAATTTGAGACAAATGTACCATTGAAATAAACAGGAAAACATAGTAATGAATATCTTAAAAATGCCCACGTTTATCAAGGCATTTCAGGGGGAAAAAAAAACTTTCCTGGAGGCATTCAGCAATCTGCAAAGTCAACTCTACTGATCATTTGCTGCACCCAAAGCTTTTTAATTTTGTTTATTGTTACAATACAGCATAATGATTAAAAACTGGTGCATAGCACAGAATCTGCTGCAGAAGCAAATAAAACTTTTGACCAAATGAATATCAGTGGAATATTTTTTGCACATGATTTTAAAGACACACAGATACTTAACCTATGGGGGAAGGCTCGGTATCTAGGGTATATTTCTAGATATATAGAAATTATTGATCTGATTTTGGGAAAATTATAAAAAATGGGGAAAGTTGTGTACACTACAGATCAAGACTTGAGACTTTTTAGACAATAGCGGTAACAAGAGGATCATAATGTATATTACATTGGTTAACAACATGTTTAAGGAGAAATTACTGCACTTATAACCCATCAAAAATAAATAACAGCTACTATATATTTACAGAGCTCATTATAGCCATCAGGTTACTGAATTAATTACTTCATTAATTGAAGTAATGAAGTAATTACTGAAATTACTGAATTTTATATCAAATCTTTTCATGTATAAATTGTAATGTATTTATATACAAGCAAGTGAAAAAAAGAATATATATATATATATATATATATGTGTGTGTGTGTGTGTGTGTGTGTGTGTGTGTGTGTGTAGGTCTTTGGTTATTCGGGTCTTCTCCCACGTAAAATTGGAAGTGTCTTGGCGACGTTTCGACGAAGTCTCATTCGTCATCTTCAGGCTGGTGTTCTCGGCTTCGTGAACACCAGCCTGAAGATGACGAATGAGACTTCGTCGAAACGTCGCCAAGACACTTCCAATTTTACGTGGGAGAAGACCCGAATAACCAAAGACCTACATACAAACACCCGCGAAAACCTGAGAAAACATATATATATGTATACAGATACAGATACAATCAAGATCAAGTGAGGTACTAATACCACTCTATAAAGCCCTAGTAACACTACACCTAGAGTACTGCATCCAGTTTTGGTCACACTATAAAAAAGATTTTGAGACTCTAGAAAAAGTGCAGAGGAGGCAATCAGGATGATTAGGGGACTGGAGACTAAAACATATGAAGAACGGTAACATGAACTGGGCATGGCTAGTCTAGTGAAGAGAAGGACCAGGGGAGTCACAATAGCCGTCTTCCAATATTTGAGGGGCTGCCACAGAGAGGAGTGGGTCAAACTGTTTTCCAAAGCACATGAAGTCCAGACAAGGAATAATGGATTGAAACTGACCAAGGAGAGATTCAACCTAGAAATGAGGAGGAACTTTCTGACAGTGAGAACAATCAACCAATGGAACAGCTTGCCTTCGGAAGTTGTGGGATTTTCATCACATGAGACTTTCAAGAAAAGATTGGACTGCCATTTGTCAGAAATGTTGTAGGATCTCCTGTTTGAGCGGGGGGTTGGTAGATGACCTATAAGGTGCCTTCTAACTATGTTAATTTGATTTGGCAAATTTATGTCCAAAGCTGAAATCTAATTGGACAACATATCTCAGAGTTGACTTTCCTACTTTTTGTAAACATAAAGGCATGGAGAGGGGGAGGCAAATTGAAACTTGGAAAATTCTGTTAGTATGATCCTATACAAAAAGTAGTATTAGTATTCATCATTTTGGTTTCCTAGTCTGGTTTATCTCAGAGCTGACACTGGGGTCTGAAAATCTAAAGCTACTGTCTTGCTACAGTTGAGTGAGAGTCTATACCTTCCTATCCAGATTATCATAATCTCCATACACTTTGTATACTTCAACAGCATCCCCTGTTGCTAGATGATATATCACTGATATCATCAGTTTATGTACTATACTACACCTTGTGCCCAGGGGTGGATTCTAAATTTTTTTACTACTGGTTCTGTGGGCATGGCTTATTTTGTGGGTGTGGCTTGGAGGTCATGTGACTAGATGGGCGTGGCTAGCTGGTCAGTCATTTCTGGAAGGTCCTCACACTTACGACCAGTCCTCACACTTTCGACTCGACTCATTTGTTTGCTTTTAACACTGATCAGCTGTAGGACGGCCCTTTGAAGCCCTGCGGCAAGAGTTTAAAAAGTTTTTTTCCCTCTAGTCATCAGCTGGGACTCAGGAGGCAGCAATAGATTGGGGATGGGACCAAATAAAAGGTAAGAATAACGTGGGGGGTGGGGGGTGGGAGGGCGGGGGGGAGAACCGGTTTGGTGACATCATATCATCACTGCTACCGGCTCGGCCGAACCGGACCGAACCGGGAGGAACCCAACACTGCTTGTGCCATTGAATGACTGCCCTGTGGTTTCATCTGGATGTTAAAACAGATGGGTGAGACACCTAAGCCCTGAGGCTGCCCACACTTTAACAGTTTAGGGTTGGACCTTTTCTACCAATCAACATTAATTGGAACTGGCCATATAGAAAAGAGGAGAACCATTGCAAACTTCTTCTTCTTCTTCTTGTGCCATGTCCGTCATTGGACGTTGGGGATCATGTTGGCAATCCTATTTTTGTCAACAGCTGTATGAAAAAGTGCTGCTGAGTTTTGTCCAAACCTTCAATTTTTCCCTGGAGGATTAAGTGAAGGATGCTGTATTTTTCTGGGTGTCGCATCACATGTCCAAAATACTCTAACTTTCGCTTTTTAATGGCTTTGATTATTTCCCTTTGCTTTCCCAGGCAGTTTATCACCTCCTTATTTGTGATTTTGTTAATCCAGTCTATACGTAATAGCCGTCTGTAAATCCACATTTCAAATGCTTCTAGTTTCTTCAAGTGGTTTTCTGTCAGAGACCAACTCTCTACTCCGTAGAGCAGGATAGAAAAGATGTAACATCTGACAAGCCTGATTTTCAGTCTTAGTCATGACTGCAGAAGACCTTTTTCATTTTGAAGAATGCTGTTCAAGCTTTCTCTATCCTTGTGTTTACTTCACTGATCATGTCCCAGTTTTCATGTAAATTAAAACCGAGGTACGTGATCCTTTCAACTTTTTCTAATAGTATTCGTTTCAAATTTATCAGTGGTAAATTAATGGGTTGTTTGCTGACTACCATGATCTTGGTTTTTGAGGTGTCAAGCCCTATTTTTCAGATATTTCTGAGACTCTGTTGATGAGGAGCTGAAGGTCTTCATGCTTACTGGCAAGCAGAACTGAATCATCAGCATATCTTAAATTGTTGATCTGAACACCGTTTACTTTGAAGCCAGCATCAATGTTTTCCAGTGCTTCGTTGAAAATTGACTCAGAGTAGATATTAAATAACAGATTAGTGCCTCCAAAAGTCCAAAGCTGGTCCAGAACAATACTACTTGATGGTATTGAAAATCAATAGCTCACCTCCATCCTGACCCTATCTAAAGGTCATCCACAAAACAACAATTAGAAATGGAAGTTTGGAGATTGGATGAAAGAGTTGGACCCACATTGTGGGTCCAAGGATGACTTCCTGAAAAGTAGGCATACTAGCACGTCCTTCAAAGTAGGTGGTATCTCGTCACCTTGAAAAAGGGGATTAAACACTACTTGGACTCAACCACATGCCAAATCCCAGGAGGCCTCAATCAATCAGAATACGAATTAGGTAAGAACCAGTTAAGCCAAACAAAGTCCTAAAAGAATTTTCCTCATTCCATGAAGGTCATTATTTAAAAGAAATGATTGACAAAAAAATAACCATCAGTTGGGATTTATTTAAAATGATAGGCATGGTCCTTTAAAATGTTTATTATTCCCCATAACCTTTCAACCTAGTAAAGACAGAGGTTCTCCGTTTCTTCTGAAAACGCTTACTGACATTGATTGATTAATGATCTAGCAAGCCATTTTAAAACCTGGATTAAAATAATTGTACATAGCGCTACACTATCTTCCTCTTGTTCATTTGCTAATAAAAATCCAGTGATCAGGCTAGACAGAAGTAACATTTTTTTTACTCCATTTGCAAGTTGGGTTTTCACAAAGATATAATTTTATATAACATGACTTCTTCATCTTAGGGATTGAATTAGGATATGATTCTTTCACAACGGCCTCATCTGAACATGGTCAGAGAAGCGCCATATATGGGATGCTATTAAATCACCACTCTAGCATGTCCAAGATTATATTGGTAATATAAACACCCTCTTATGCAGAATGGAAAGAATTATGTTAAGATAATTTGATATAGCCAAAGATCTACTTTAGAGTCCCAAAGAATTTTTATCTGTTATTCAGAAGATCCAAATCAAAAATTCTGTTTGATTTATGTTTCACCTTGGTCCAAGCATTATAAGAAATTGACCTGAGAGATCACAGTGTGAAGAATCTGATAGTACAGGGTTCCTCCCCCCCAAGAAGTACAGTTATATACTGAATCAAAGACTCACCCCAGAAACTTAGTTTTAGCTAACATTTCAAGCAATAAATTCTTGTGCTGTCTTCCACAGGAGAACAGCTTAGTTCCAGTTGAAGAAATGTGTAGGGTGGATTGAGGAGCACAAAGCAGGATTTTAAATTTTTTTGCCTGAGTTGCTTCTAAGGACTTTATATCTTCCTAATGCAAAGTTGTTGTCCATACGGTAGGAAACTCAGCATCCTAGCTCAAATAATTTCACTGCTGCAGGAATGAAGTTGTAACTGTTACATCCTGCAAATCTAATTATATTATCGAAAGCCTTCTGGGCATAAGATATAGTTTCTCAGTGTTGCTTCCAAGAGGTAGTAGATTAAAAATAAATTTCTAGATATTTAAAAACCTTGATCTGTTCAATTTGAATGACACTACTTTTTCAATTGAGGTCTCAGTTGGCACACTGCTTAGTAAATTAAACTAACTTCATTTTCAAATAATTAACTTCTCATTTTTCATGCTGCAACATATGCTAGAGTCCGGAGGCTCTGTCAAGGAAAACCTGAGTTTGGGAGAGAACCAGTGGTGAAATCCAATTTTTTTTACTACTGGTTCTGTAGGTGGGCATGGTTTGGCTTGGTGGGCGTGGCAGGGGAAGGATATTGCAAAATCTCCATTCCCACCCCACTCTGGGGCCAGCCAGAGGTGGTATTTGCCGGTTCTCCGAACTACTCAAAATTTCAGCTACCGGTTCTCCAAACTGCTCAAAATTTCGGCTACTGGTTCTCCAGAACCTGTCAGAACCTGCTGGATTTCACCCCTGGAGAGAACGATAGTGTTATCTGCATACATTAAGAGGCATATGAATGTATGGTGGAACTTACGTTTTGAGAATGCCTGAACTGTGGAATGAATGCCAAAACTAAATAAGGGACAAAGATGCAACCTTGCTAGTCTTATCGTACAGTAGGAATTGGGGCAGAAGAAGAATTTGTCTTGCATACAGGTATTATAATACAGCAACATCCTCAAGTAGAATTATTGGTGATCAGTGGCTGTGGCTGTTGTGTGCAATCAATAGTTTGGAAACCTTCATCTCCGATTATGATTTCGTTTGTTCTTAAAATGACAAGTACTAAAACAAGTTAATATAACAGAGTTAAAGTTTACAATACACAAATACAAGAAGCAAAAATCATCATGTGGACTTAGCTTAGCATTTGTACCTGCGGACATCAGCTCTGAATTTGGGAAATGAAGAATTAATACTAGTAAGTAATGGTCAAACCAATCAAAGAATCATTCATTTAGGACAACAGCCTGTAAAGAAAGGAGTGTTAATTCAATGAGAATCAACTTTGAATTTTCAGTTTTATAGTGTTATCCAATCAGTTACAGTAAATAGAGGCAGAAGCAATTTTATGGGCAAATGTCCCTATGTACATAATGGACATAATTAATTTCAATCCCTATTGTTTTCTCTCTATCTTGCATTCTTTAGTGTTTAAATTTGGTAGAACAGGAAATTAATCTATCAGAAACATCTCCCTAAGAAGGGGATGGAACTCAGTAGTTTCAATGGCACTTTCAAATTCTGTGATTGATGAGATTTAAATACATTTACACAGTTGAGACCTTGGATAATATCATGGTATAAGTTGCATAAACGGAAAGTGTGAAATACCAACCATTCACATTGTTGCCCTTTTTCATAAAATGCTATCAAAGTTATACATGATAGTGTTTTTCATTGACCATTTCTTTTTAAACTACTTTTGCATTGAAAGAATAATTCTCACATAACACAATCAGATAGGCTCATTGTCCATGCCTAACCATGGAGTCAAATTGAAAGGCCTATTAGATAGATATGCTTGCACAACATGCTATGCTTGGTTAGTGTTAAAACCAGGGGTGGGATTCTACCGGTTCAGATTGGTTTGGGTGAACTGGTAGCTCCGACAATCAGCTGGGAGCGAACAGGTTTGCTCCAACGATCAGTTGGGCCCGCCCGCCTCTGCACTTTACTTACCTTTATCTTTGCAGCTGATTAGCGTGGCAGAGCAGATTGCCATGCCTCAGCTGTTTTAATTTCCTAGCACTAACACAGAAGGTGATTTTTTGGTGAACTGCGCACATGCGTGCAGCACCCGATCACCAAACCGGTTGTTAAACCAGAAGGATCCCTCCACCAGTTAAAACTGGCTAGTTCTTTTGTGGCTGACCATGTTGTGTGAACCATCTATTAGTTAATGGCTAGATGTTGTGTGAACCATCTATTAGTTAATTGGTTAATGTACAAATCTAGAAAATGTTTTAAACTATTAAACAGATTGTATTGAGCAAGAATAGCTCCAGTTTCAAGATCTGCAAGGCGGATCTTTCTCCTCGTATATGATGACAATGTAATCAAAACTATATTGTGTAGAAATAGAAGGCAGGCACTGAACGTATCCACACAATTCTTGAAATTGCCAAATAAACAGTTTTGCATTGATGAGATGTTTAGTTAAAAAACATTTATTTTCTTCTTCCTTCCTTACAATTCCTGGATCCTTTCATATGATGTTTATTATGGACCTTTCAAAGACAACCAATTCCTATTTGCAAATGAACAGTCAATATTTGCCTGAAGCATATAGAAAAATAAATGATAAGAGTTGAAACCCAAAGAATGGAAGGCTAAATGAAAATGCCTTCTAGCACATGCAAAATTGTCTTCCATTTCCATATGCATAACCAACTCATTTCATCTGTCTGCTAGAAGGAAAACAGCTTTCTTTGCTGTCTGCTACACCAGGGCAAATGGAAGAAAAGAGGCAGAGGGGAAAAAATGTATCAAAGGGGATGAAAATTTGGGTGCGTCTTATACACCGAATGTAGCCCCACCCGCCCACTGGTCCCACCCTTTGGCCTCTGCCTCCCAGCAGTTTACCTCCTTGCAGCAAGCAGCAAGCAGCAAGAAGAAACAGCTTGAGCATAGCCTAAATTAGCACAAGTTCATTGTCCGTTGGATCAGCCTCCTGACTCTCAGCTGTTTCAGGCTGCAGGGATTGCCATTGCCTATTGCTGCTTGGGCCTCTGCTGCTTGCTGCAAGGAGGTAAATTGCTGGGAGCAGATTTTTTTTTTCTTGTGCTAATCAAGCTATGCTGAAAACAAAAATAAAAGCAAAGCAGGCTATTTGCTGTTTGCTGCAATGAGGCAAAATTGCTGGGAGGCAGAGGCACATTTCTTTTTCTTGTTTTCCTCATCAAAAAAGGTAGGTGCATCTTATAGTCTGGAGCATGTTATACTCCAAAAAATACAGTAATCAATTGCGCAAGCACTTGAGAATAATCATAATAGATGAAAGATTTCAGGTTAAATAAGGGCTTCACTTTATTGATTACAAAATCAAAGCTGCAATGCAATGGTGTTTCTTCAGCTGTGCATTACCATTAACACTATCAGCATGGTCATGATTTAGAGAAAAGACAGTGTATGAAATTACCAATAATTTAGAGTATTTCTTTCTCATCACCCTCAGTTAAGAAACTAAAGTGAAATTGCAAACCATCTTGGAAAGTCTTCTATGACCTAAACACAAAAGCCAGTCAGATTGTTTTAAATGATTTTTAATAAGCGAAGACATTTTTATTTTTTAAATAATTAAGTAGTACTTTAAAAATCTCCTTAGATTTTTTTTAAAAAACTGCCAACTAAACAGATTCTGCTGCAAGAGTCTACTTTTTATAATCTAAGAAAATGATTCTAGATTACTTTATATAATGGGAGAAGTGTGTTTCAAGGAAAAGCAATAATGAAAAAGTGAACTCAAACATTAATGAGAACCTATTTGGAATATCCCTTTTTGCCTCTTCTATTTTGGGTTACTAATTTGGCTTAAGATGGATATAAGTTTTAGATACAAGATTTTTTTTAAAGTAATCAGTTTTGAAGCTGGTTTGGATGAATATTTGTTTCTAAATTTGACTTGAATGGACTTTTTGACAATCTCTTTCTCATTCTTCTGAGACAATGGAAGAGGACGTGACCATTTCTCCACTTATTGACCCTAATGAGAGGAATGGTTTAAAGACTTGTATTTATTATTTATTTTATTTATTTTTCAGATTTCTATACCACCCTTCTTCTTTCGGACTCAGGGCAGTGAACAGCCAAAGTAAAACACTTTATACACAAAAGTTAAAATGGATTTAAAATAGTTAAATAATTTGGCCCATAATTTAAAACATTTCAATTTAAAACCAATTTCAAATTTTAAAAACCCATCATAAAATCAGGACAGCCAGCTAACTGAAAGAAGTAGCTTTTAAGGGCCCGATGAAATTATCCCCTTATCACTCCAAGTAAAACCCAAGCAGGATTAGAGACAGAAGTTTTCTGGAATATCTTTGGAGATGTTGTAGAGTAGAGATTGTCAGGGTTCCAAGAATACATCCATTGCAAATAGAACTCTGAGGCAAGCAGGTTCCTCAAACAACAGGTTTATTGGTTCTATCATATTGGCACAGAGTGGTGAAAACCGACTCTAAAGGTTCCTGTGGATTTCACATAATTAAAAGTAAATTTTTGCCCCCTTCCCAAACAATCGGTCATATGGTCCAATCAACGTGCTGTCCAGTTGCTTGGAAATTTCACTTCTCCTCTTTTCTTTTCTTGGTTCTCAGTGGAAACTATTTTGTTTTAGCTACAAAACCCCAGCTATTTCTATTCCCCCCTCCCTATTCCTCAGCACCATTGTGGCAACACTGAAGCTCCAAGATGGCCTCAGTCAGGCCAGCTTCAGGGTTGATAGAGATTTTAATTGCCCATGTGCACAAATAGTGATGACATTGGTCATTATGAAGGATGACACAATTGTGCTGCATTGTATTCTTTCAGTCTCCAATAAGGCCACACTAACCCTTTTCTTTTCCATCTGCCATGCTTCACCTCTTGACATCCATCACTTATATGAATAACTAGACAACTTTGTGACCCATTGGGTCATTATTACAAAGAAAGTTAATACAGTACAATATGACTAGAATGAATATTAATTTTAGCCTGACCATTTCTTTTACTCCAATGCCAGATGGTCCTGTGATAATCTAAGAAGAGTATGCATCAGACAGAAAAATAATTGTAGTGACAAATGAACTAAATCATGATTTATTTATCTAAACAGATAAATAGACCAAAGGCAGGAAAAAGAAAGCAGTAGGAGTAGAAAGGACTTTTGACTCTCTGATCGCTTCCCCATTGACTTTGCTTGTGCGAAACTGGCAGGGAGCATATCTCAAAATCATGTGACCAATGACCACGACTTTGTGAATAAAAGTGGTCTGAATATTGTGGAAATTTCAGTTTCACAGCAGTAACAGGTCACAGATATTTTACACATTCTTTAAATTAGCGGATTTTAGATGTCTTGATTCAAAAATTGTTGCAACATAATGCACTCTTTGGATTAACATGAAGGTACAACAGAAAACCAATACAACAAGCACAATGGTGGTGTTAGTCGTATATTAATTGCAGCTTTCATTATTTGCACAAAAAACTCCCAAAGTGCTCCAATGCTTTTATTATTTTGCCATTTCTAACCACACTGATCCTAGTGATTATTAGTAATATCTAGCACCTTTTATTTTCTATGTGCACATCATGGAACAATTGAAATAAAAATAAATTCTAGAAAACTATTGATTTAATTGTATTTACTAAATACAAATAGACAAGGGGATTACACTGATGGATAAGAATAGATAAGGGGACTACACTGATTCTATGCCGTGTGCTGTGATTTATTTAATAATGGTTTATTGAATAAATGACACAATTGGTTGGGGTCACACCATATATCAAGCCAAGAAAAAAAAATCTTATTATGTGAACAAAACAAATAGCCAATTATATGACTGTCCATCTATCCTTGAAACTCTGGGTTGCAAAGAAAACAAAAGTATAATGTTCCATAAAAGAGACAACAAACAAATCCCCAAAATGTAATATAATCAAAGGCTCAAAAAGCCCCATCAGGACAGTTTTTGCTCTGAGTTCAGGATTAAAGTAGGATGCAGCCTGCAAGCAAGATGCCTAACTTCTCAAGCAGGAGTGTGAGCAGCATCTGACCAGGGGCACTTCATCTGAAAATAAACACGAGTATAATTGCTGTGTTATAAAACAGAGGACTTTGCAATTATAGCCAAAGTCATAAATTACAGGCCGTAAGATGCAAAATAATGAGAGAAACGAATTCCTCAGCTTTGTTATTATGTTCACAGTTGCTTTGATGGTGCAAGTTTTATTTAGAGCAAGATGTTTTACTGTGTGAATAGCATGCACCTAATCTTAAGAAACAAATAAGAGCATACAAAAGTTGGAAATGGGTAGGAGTGGGGGGGAGAGAAGGAAATGGAAACCGTTGACTTGCATAAGAAGTAGAAGACTAGAAAGAGGCTTTTATTATCAGAAAATGACATAATCACATATAAACTACTCTACTGGATAAACTCACTTGATACCTAAAAGTAGGTGCAGCGGCATTAGCAGGATGAGAGCACTGTTATTAAACAATTGGAAAGTTTCTGTGAATGCACCAACACTGGAAGCTTTTAAGAAGAGATTGGACAACCATTTCTTTGAAATGGCATAGGGCTTCCTGCCTGAGCAGGGGGTTGGGCTAGAAGACCTCCAAGCTCCCTTCTATCTGTTATTCTGTTCTGTTCTCAGTCCTAATTCTAATACATATGTCCAAGTTAACAAAGTATGTAGTTAATGGTATGAATATAGTAAATACAAGAAGACAGCTGTTATGGCATTACTGGCAGTGGTGAGTTGCCCCCGATTCACACCGGTTTTATAGAACTGGTCGTAAAACCGGTGGGAGACTAAGCCCACTGACCCCGATGTCATCAGAACATGTGCGGCCCCATTGCAAACCAGTAGTAAAGGTAAGTAGAACCCACCCCTGATCACTGGGATATACTTTTTGGGAAATTATTGTGAGTAGTTTCCAGTTTAGTTACACCCAGCATACTCCCAGCCGTCCCAGATAAAAGCAAGAATGTGGGATATTCAGTTCAGCAAAAACTATAGCTTGATATTTGTTTACCAATCTCACAAGTCCAAGTACACTCTTATTACAGTCATTGACCAATTTGTTTCAAACAAATCTGGAATTATAAAATACCCAGGAAATTGAGAACAAAAGAAAAGTGCAAAATAGAAGAGCACAAAAAGAGCACTTTTGAACATGCTAAAAAGAAAACATAATAACATTATAAGCAAATGAAATGGCTAATAATAACATAATGTTAAAATACTATTACCTCGGGTAAGAAGAGATAAATTAAGAACCCTCAGGGTGTTAGTGTATTAAGAAAAACTTTTAAAACCAAGGAATCAGAGGTGGGGAAAGCATCAAAATGGGGGTGGGACAGGCAAACACAGGAAAGACAGCTGCAAATAACAAGCAGAAGATAAAAAGGCAGAGGAGTTAATAATAACAATCAACATTATCTCACATTCTTTCTCACAGACACACACAGACATTTCCAGAGTCATTGAATAATTAACATGGATAATTATCAGTGGATAATTAACATGAACAGTGTGAAAGGAAGTGGCCTTTTAAAATTCATCCTTAAGCCTTTAACCCTGTCTTTTTCTTTCCTTGTCTCTTCAAGTCAATGTTGATTCCTGGTGATTGCCTGGAAAAGTCCCTGAAGTTTTCTTGGCAAGGATTCAGAAGTAGTTTGTCATTGCCTTCTTCCTAGACCTGAGACAGTATGAGTGGTACAAACTCAGCAGGCTGGTTTTCATGCCTAAGGCAGAACTACAACCCATGGTTTCCTGGTTTCTGAACTTGTCCCTTCACTACCACAATCAATGGCTCTCTTTTATGTACAGTACCTATTTCAGACAAATGACTGTACAGTCTCCTTTTGAAAGTGTCCTGTGGTGGGCACCCACAACTTCTGAAGGCAAGCCATTCAACTGGTTGATCGTTCCCACTGTTAGGAAATTTATCCTTAGTTCTAGGTTGTAGTACTTGTCTCCTTGATTAGTTTTCACCCATAGCTTCTTATCTTACCTTCTGGAGCTTTGGAAAATAGTTTGCCCCCTAATCTTTGTGGCAGTCCTCAGATATTAGAATACGGATATCACGTCTCCTCTAGTCCTTCTGTTCAGTAGGCTAGACATACCCAATTCCTGCAACCAATCTTTTAGCTTCCAGACCCGTAATCATCTTTGTTGCTCTTCTCTGTACTCTTTTCAGAATCTCAACATCTTTTTTATATGTGGTGACCAACACTGGATGTAGTATTCCAAGAGTGACTGCACTAAGACTTTGTAAAGTGGTACTATTACTTCATATGATCTTGATTCTATCCATCTATTAATGCAGTCTAGGATAGCATTGGCTTTTTTGGCTGCTGCTGTACACTGGCTCATATTTAAGTGATTGTCCACTTGGACTCCAAGATCCCTCTCATAGTTACTGGCATTAAGCCAAGTAATGGTTCCAATTGCCCTCAGTTTGCAGGAACTCAAGTCTGAACTTTTACATCATTTGGGATCTCATCTGAGTTTGGAGGCTCTCACCTGAGATTCTGGGGCTTTATTTAGACCTCTGTGTATAATGCATTTCTCTGATCTCTGTAGCCACTGTTCTTGCTCAGTAGAAGAAATGGTGCTTTAAGTAGCTTTTCCCGACTCATTTATGTCTAGCTATATTTTCTTTATTTCTAGAAGACTTTGTCCACAAGATTTGGGGGCCTTTTCATGTTTCTTTATTAACTTAGGTTTTGCAGAGATAGCATTAAAGGGGAGCACCTAGCTTGACACTGGTAAAGTGGTTAGGTAAAGAGGAGTAAATGAGTTGCCTGGCCTGAGTGATGCATTTAAGACTACAAGTGGACTTTCAGAAAAACAAAATCAAGTTGCTGTTGCAGAAATTTCATTCAAAGAGATATAAAGATAAAGATTTTTCACTCCTCTCTTGTTCCACTCACAATGTGCCTCTTACTTTTTTGTGTGTTGTAAAAAAAAAAGGAGTAGTGGTTTATTAGTTTGTTCCCACTGATTTGGTGAATCACTTGTAATAAAGGAAGCATTCTAGATACGGCTGAATAAACATTCGCTAGGGCAAATCCAGTTTATCTTACTTGTGCCAATAATTCTACTAAAAAGCAATTGGAAGGACCGGAGGAAAGGAAACTAAGAAGAATTGAACTGAGTTTCACTTAGCAGAAAGAAACTATTAATAATTCCCATTAGATTGTATAAGAAGCTGAGTTGTCGAGAAAAGTGATAGTATAAAATGCTTCTTTTTTTTTTTTTGTGCCCTACAAGTAAAAGTTCCTAAAGTGAATGTATAGCTGAAGAAAAGAAGGACAAAAAGCTAATAAATAAGTACATTTCTTACTCCCCCTAAGTCATCAGTATTTAGATGTACATCTTTATGATAAAACAGCCTAGTCATTTTGTTATTCTATATATCTTAACTCCACAAATACATACATACTTTGCCCAGTAGTTTAAATCCCAACTTAAACTACAGAAGAAATCTTCAATAAATGAAATAAGAGAACAATATACAATTCCTCGGCTGTAGAACTGGATGTTCAACTTGTGAATTGAATTTGAGGATTATGCTCTTTTTAAAATTCTTTTCCAAAAGTACAGTATCTAGTTTTTCTGGTTTTGTTGCTGTTTAAAACATTAATCTAAATTTAGTATTTCATATCTGTATATTCAGTATTTCATACTCATCCTTCATTAGTTGTCATGACAGTATGGAATCACATCTTATACGATAACGAACTAAACTTGGCTTAACAACTAAACACAATATATTCTCATATATTGAAACAAATTGGGGGCATCCTTTTGGAATCTGCCACTCTTTGCTGTAGATAACGAAATATTTATTTATTTATTTATTTACTTACTTATTTATTTAGGAAAATTTATATAGCCGCCTACTTGCTTACTGTACAGAACATTTGCTTACAGAAAATAAAAACACAATGTAGGAAAAATAAAAATAATAAAGAATAATAATAATTAAATAATAACTCCCACATACTTAGTGACAACACACACTCAATGTATGAGTTGGTTTAATTAATATAATTAATTAATATAAATGATGTTGGTATAATTCCAATACATTCCATAATACATGGGGCTCCCCTTGGGGTGCACCCGGAGGCTCCAGTTGGTCCAGAATGAGGCCGCGCAGGGGATTATGGGAGCGATGGGGCGCTCCCATGTGACACCTCTCCTGCGCGAGCTGCACTGGCTTCCGGTGATCTTCCAGGTGCGCTTCAAGGTGTTGGTGACCACCTTTAAAGCGCTCCATGGCTTAGGGCCGGGGTATCTACAAGACCTCCTTCTGCCGCCAATAGCCTCCCACCGGCCAGTACGCTCGCATAGAGAGGGCCTCTTCAGGGTGCCGTCGGCCAGACAATGTCGGCTGGCAACCCCCAGGGGGAGAGCCTTCTCTGTGGTGGCACCTGCCCTCTGGAATGACCTACCCCCAGAGATACGCATGATATCAGACCTCTGGACTTTTCGTCGGGCCCTGAAAACACATCTATTTCATCTAGCTGGGCTGGCTTGATCCCATCCTTTCAGTTTTAATTTGAAATTGGTTTTAACTGGGTTGTTTTAAATTGAGAGCCAAAATTATTTAATGTCTTTTAAACTGTTTTTTTAAATTTTATATGTTATGTTTTATCTCGGCTGTTCACCGCCTTGAGTCCTATTGGAGAAGGGCGGTATAAAAATCAAATCAAATAAATAAATAAATAAATTCCACTTATCTTTACTGATTTCATATTAGAGACAAAAATGAGAAGAATGATTCGTCAGAATCATCAAATCTGCTGGTTTGTTTGTTTTGTGTCTTCTGGTTAGTCTTGATCTATGATGCCTGGATTTGTCCCTGCAGATTTCTTGGCAATTTTTTTCAGAAGTGGTTTGCCATTTTCTCCCTGAGTGACAGTGACCTGAGAGAAAGTAACTCAGGGTGTCAAACTGGTGGCCCATAGGCTCGATGTGTCACATGCAGGCCATGCCCACCCCAGCACTGTGAAGGAAAAAAACATCATGATACGTCACGTGACGGCAACATGACATGGCAAGTTTGACACCCATGAAGTAACTGGTTCAAGGTTATATAATTGACTTTGTTTCTAAGGTGAGACAAGAACTTATGATCTCATGATGTTTAGCTTTGTGCCTTAACAACTGTACCAAATTTCAAAGCATTAGATAATGCAAATATTCTGGCCAAAAATTCCATTACTTTAATATTGTACAGCAAATAATCAAAACAAAAAACGTGATAGAAACTAGTATATATATATAGAAATTCAGCTGAAATCCAGAACACAAGTATACTATAAACTATCTTGCTATTGTTCTGTAAAATATATTTGCCCAAATGTGCAAATGTAACCTTACTAAATATAAACTTTACTATAATTAATAGGGAATGGATATCTTTTCATCCTGAAATATCAACTGTTTGCAACTGTAATATCATTCAAAATCTATTTCAGTTTGAATTACTGTGAAATATTATCTTGTCTATAATTCTTATTTCTTGATATATTTGAACAATTTTTTTTATTGCATGCTGAAGGACTATTTGGAAATTTGATCTGCTTTGTGTGCTTAATTTTCCATTTCCCTCTTCTAAACTGAGGTTAACTGATTTAGATGTAAATATGGAAATTATATATGAATACCTATATAAGACTACTTGAGAGATCTGTCAAAACTCATAATACAGGAAAAACCTATTCTGCATTCTTTAAATACATTTAGAAACTTTACAGAATCAGGGGTTAAAAAAAGAAAAGAACACAAAATGCAAGTAGAGAACTTTGCCCACTGCTCAGTTCAACATACCATTAAGTCATTATGAATATCCAGCACAAATAGTAATCAATATACTGCCAAGCTTCTGTAAAAACAAAATATAGCCACTTTATGCAGGTTCTGAATCACAGTTCTGCTTATGAGGATGATAAAATGGTTTGCTTTCTTCTTTTTTTCTTTTATGCTATTATATCATATTTTACTCTCTACAGAGACTCATTATTCTCCTTACCTTCTAACAGAAAGGACCAATAAGTAATTGATTGAATTTCTCCAGGTCCATGAACTGGTAGATGAGGCAAACCCCCCAAAGTGTAGCTGCTTGATGTTGTGTTTGTTTTTGACAAAAGCCAACCAAACTGCAAACCAATATTCTGTAGGAGTTGATTTGGGAGCCAAGGAGTAGCAGCTGGAAACTTTGTTTTGCTGACCTCATTTTTTTAAAAATTTTTTGTAGAGAAATTGAGTTCGGGGAGAATAGAAACCTTTCATTGAATGAATGAGAAAGCACAGTAGTCTTCTGAAACCTTTGCCTTGCATGGCATGGACTCACTGATTTTTGTAAAGCAAGATGGCTGAACACTGAAACAATAGGATCATATGGAAAAGGAAGGACATACTGTGAGAAAAGAAGTACACCTATGGTGTAGCATTCATCGGGATTACAATGCATGTAAATCTTCTATCTTGTGATGTTCTTTATGGTAGGATTCCATTTCCTAGGGCCTTCCATGATTCATTGCAGTCTATTGTTTACAATGGGTGATCTGTGTATTTTAAAAGAGCAGTAAAATAATAAAATTAAGTACCTAACTGCATTTATATCCCTGTAGAGCTGAAACCAGCTCTACAGGGATATAAAGTCATAATGTTCTTTCTCTACCAAAACTACTGAGCTAATTTTATTCATCCCCAAAATGTATTTCTATCACTATCTAACAAAATGAAATTCAATGGTGAAAAAAGTAAGGTTCTACATTTAGGCAAGAAAAACAAAAGGGACAAGGACAGTATATGTGGTACCTTGCTCAATAGTGGTAACTGTGAGAGGGATCTTGGAGTCCTAGTGGACAATCACTTAAATATGAGCCAGCAGTGTGCTGCAGCTGCCAAAAAAGCCAACACAGTTCTAGGCTGCATAAACAGAGGGATAGAATCAAGATCATGTGAAGTTTTAATACCACTTTATATTGCCTTGGTAAGGCCATACTTGGAATACTGCATCCAGTTTTGGTCATCACGATGTAAGAAAGATGTTGAGACTCTAGAAAGAGTGCAGAGAAGAACAACAAAGATGATTAGGGAATCAAGGATAAAACATATGAAGAACGGTTGCTGGAAATGGATATGTCTAGTCTTATGAAAAGAAGGACTAGGGGTGACATGATAGCAGTGTTCTGATATCTCAAGGGTTGCCACAAAGAAGAGGAAGTCAAATAATTCTCCAAAGTACCTGAGAGTAGAACAAGAAGCAACGGGTGGAAACTAATCAAGGAGAGAAGCAACTTAGAACTAAGGAAAACTTTCCTGACAGAACAATTAATCAGTGGAACAACTTGCCTCCAGAAGTTGCAAATGCTTCAACACTGGAAGTTTTTAAGAAGAGATTAGACAACCATTTGTCTGAAGTGGTGTAGGGTTTCCTGCCTAAGCAGGTTGTTGGATTAGAAGACCTCCAAGGCCCCTTCCAACTATGTTATTCTATTTCATTATGTACGTATATACATATTTGAGTCACTTTTGATTCCTGGGAACTGCCTGGACTAGTCCCTGCAGTTTTCTTCGCAAGGTTTTTGAGAAGTGGTTTGTCCTTGCTTCTTTCCTAGGGCTGAGAGAGAATCACATCAAGGTCGACCAGTTGGCTTTGTGTCTAAAATTCCCAGTCTCCCAATTTCTATTGGTGTCTTAACCACTACACCAAACTGACTCTCGGTTGTTACCTTTTTAAAAAAATCAAATGCTTAAAATTTCATCTGTGTTAGATACATGATCTCTCCCACCAATTGGGTTCATCTACACAGTGGTTTCCTCCAATAATCAAGGCAGCAGGAAAATATATTGTTTTGAAAACTGCTGCTCTCACAGTATTTATTTTACTGTGTCTTAAAATCAGGCTGGTAGGGCTGGACAAGACCACAATTATAGTAGGTGGCATCAGAAACTGTGCAGTTACTATTCAATAAAATTAATGAGTTGTATTTCACTGCAGGTCACCTGAGTCATTAATTACTGTGGAATTCCTCCAAAAAGGAGATAATGTTCTTATCTTTCTTTCTTTGTTTCAATACTCATGATCATTCCCCCTGTATGAGAGTTAAAACTATTTTTTTGATTAGTTCCAAGTAGTGTGTTTCTGTGCTTCCAACTATCTTCCATTAAAGTTCTTACTAGGAAAAAAAAAGTTCATGGAATTGTATTCATGGCTTTATTTGTTCTTTTGAAATATTTACATTCTGTCTATCATGCTAAACATATAGACACAATGTACAAAATTGAAAATACTCTGTAAATACAGTGGCATGTAAGAACTAATAAAACATGCACTATAGCGTAATAAGTGGCAGCCTCATGAAGTTTCAAATGCCAAAAATAACATCAGCATTTCTAGAGTAGTAATTTGACTCTAAATTTAACTTTGTTTGTATGTATGTATGTATGTATGTATGTATGTATGTATGTATGTATGTATCCACCCTTTATTATTATTTTTAAATAACTCAAGTGGTTATCAAGTGGTAAAGATATCTAATATTCTTTCCTACTCCCATTTTCCCCATACGAAAACATTTTGAGGTAGGTTGGGCTGAGAAAGAGTGATTAATCTAAGATCACCCAGTCAACTTTCATGCTTAAAATGGACTACAACTCACAATCTCCTGGTGATTGGCCCAAAGTCACCAGCATATAGCTCATGATCCTCTCATTTCTAGCCTGATGTCTTTAATCCAGGGTGGGCAAATGTGGCCCTTTTACAACTTGTGGACTTCAACTCCCAGAATTCCTGAGATAGCTTGGCCACATTTGCCCACCCCTGAAAATCTATAGCCATAAAAAATCTGCTCTTCTGGGATTTGTACTCCTATAATATGAAACTTAGCAAGAATAGCTAATGAACTTGCCAAATTCTTTTAGTGGCTAACAACCCCCCCCCAACTTTAGCATAAACACAAATGAAGGGGTACAGACTTTGGAGCCTCTAGTAGGATTGTATAAACAAATATATTCTGAAAAGTGAAGATTTTAAAAAACAGGAGAAGCAAATTCTGCAACTCATACAAATATGGCAAATGAAGCGAAGCTGCATATTTTATTTCTTCCATAATTAATTCACTAGATCACATTGGTATAGTCCCAACTAGGACAGAAGGTAAATGATCAACAAATTTAAATCTTGCTGAACTTTGTACCTCAGTTTATGATATTGTTTATCAGTAAGAATATATGACTGGTTAGTTGTAGCTGAAACCAGGTGATTATCTAAATGAGCTCAGCATCAGTAATATGCCATTCAGTGTTCATTAGAAGAGAGATACTGGTGTTCTTATTTTCTATAGTTATGAATATATCCAATTAAAAGTATCCAAACATTGAAGTTATTTTATAATAATTTTCATCTTATCCTTCATCTCCATTTGTTTGTTTGTTTGTTTGTTTTGGGACAGAAGAATAGAAGGTGGCTATAGCCCAATTCTTTGAGCAATAGAATGTTAACTTATGCATCCTAATAATAAGCTGCTATGATATACATATGTACCCTCTATTGGGTATAGGTTAGAAATGGCAGACGGCAACCATATCAGTGTGTTTTCCATTCAGTGAGTTATATTTCTTATGGAAACTATTTTGTAGGATATTATAAGTAAGATGAGTGGCATACATGTCTAATAAATAAATAAACGCCCAGTTCCTCATTTTGTAACCAAGTGACCATAACAATTCTTGTAACATTATTGACATGCTTCATGGCCCCAAAAATGACACAATGTTTTACCTGTGAGGATATCAGGCATTTGCCTAATACCCAGTAGTGGGATTCAGCCAGTTCGCACCACTTTGGGAGAACTGGTTGTTAACTTTCTGAGCAGTTTGGCAAACTGGTTGTTGGAAGAAATCATTAAGGCAGAGAACGGGTTGTTAAATTACTTGAATCCTATCACTGCTAATACCCATATCAGATCAGCAACACTTGATAATCTTCATTGTCTTTTCACTAACAACAAGACAAATATTCACACTGATTAAGGGTTAAAGCAACTCACAATGTTTAGTTCCAAAGACTTCTTGAGAATTGTTAAGCCAGCCATTCATAAAATGAAAACATGTGGACAAAAGCAAACCATATAATTTATTTTTATGGGAGGAGGGAACACATGATTATAGTGTGTTTATTATAATAAACTAACAATAAATACAATATAATAGGTTAAAATAATTTGATTTCAAATCAAATACACCTTTAAGTATTTGCCTGGTCCTTCATCAACCAATAGGAAGATGATGAGATTTGATGGTGACTTGTAGCTTAGGAAAGAGTAGGAGATTTGAAAAAAGTCCATAACAAATAGTCAAGAATGCAAAAATGTAGGGAGAAGCACCTGTTTCAGTCGCAGTAGTCCATCATGAAATAGTTCTGTTGTTATGCCAAAGAGAGATGCCAAAAAGTACATTCTGATCACTTAGATGTCACCCAAACTTAACTAAAGAGTTTATCCTATAGATGGTGCTATTCAGTGCTAATGTACACAGCTGACAGGGTCAATCTTTTTTTCCATCAAATTTTTGTAAGTGTGAATTATTTTATGTTTGGTTTGAAGATGAACAACAAATGATATATGTACTGCTATGGATGGATAAATGGCACATAGTTGCTTTCCTTCAATCCTACCTTTTAATGAAAATAAGTTCTTATGCTTGCTTGTACTACTCAAAGATTGAGGAGATACTATGAAGCCTAGTACCCAGTATCTTCTCATGAATTGATAACTAAAACATATTAGTGAACAATTATAGATTGCAGTATATTACAGTATATTATATTAGAATTGAAGAAACCAGATTCACTGGCTTACGTCATCGCCTTGTGGTGAGATGGGTGGCAAACAAATTTAAGAAATGAAAAATAAATATCCCCATCCATTTCTTTTCATGATTTTAATACAGCCAATATTGCTCAGCCTAACCTTCATTAGAAGTTTGTGATGATGATAAAATGGTGTAGGTTCTCCTACATTGACTTACATGTTTTGGGAAAAAAAAGTCATAAAAATACATGCACTGGGGGAAAAGCAAAATCATATTTGGATCACTTAATTCTAGGGAAACATAATTCGACATTTGTTCCAATTTCATTTTCTTCTAGAGTACAGCTACATTTGAATGCATCGAAAACTCTACCGCTGTTCCTTTCTTGAGAATGGGCCCAGGAGATTGGGACATATTTTAACGTACACATTACACTGAAATTTTGTAATGAAAAATTCATAAGGCTTATCATTGCCACCATATTAACTTAGAAATATTTAATATTCAACTGGGAACTTTCAAGAGAGGTACAAAAGAGCTGCACCAAATTGTTCTTCTTAGAAAAATTGATTAAAAACATAATGGTGTTTCCCTACACAAAGTAAATTATAAAGGCTTGCAATTCATCCAAGAATTTACTCAATCTACAGTCATTGTTTTATGCCTGAAATTATTGACAGTCCTGTCAACTGTTCAATAGCATATGAGTACTCTATATGGACAGTAAAGTGAACCATACACATCTGACAATTAACAGTATGATGGGATGGGATAGGATGGAATGGGATAGGATATTAAGGGTATTAAATTAATATAAAGAATTTTTGATGTCTCTTCTCTGTCCTGCCCACAACAGATTGTTCAGAATAACAATTCCAGTCTCTAGATCCCTTTTGAAAATTTGCAGGTTGCTGCACTATTTAGGTTCCTAGCTTGGATAGAAAACTTGTCTTCCATAAACCTAAGTTCATCTGAAGATCCAAGCACCTATTTCTGAATACCCAAAACCAGGAGTCCTGGTTGTGTAGAAAGAACTCTTGATCTTCAGGGATGTCTATATGAAGATTCTTGTGTTACTCATCCTCTGCATAATTATTCAGTGAATAAGACAGCCATTGTTGTTCAGCCTAATCTTCATTATACTTTTGATTGCTTCATGGTACTTATGACTGCTGCAAGATAAACAGATGATAAGAATGTATCAATCTAGGCACCTTATAGATCATTGATGGCGAACCTTTTAGACACTGAGTGCCCAAACTGTGCATGCACATGCCCAAACTAAGGTGTGCATACGTGAACGTACACATGCACGGGCATGCACGCATGTATAGCAGAGACCAAATGCAGGCTGGCAGAGAGCCCAGCAGCGATGGCTCAGCCCTGGTTTGCCTTCTCTGGCATCCAGCCGCAGGAGGAAGGTAACATCGCAGGACGAAATAAGAGGCGTTCGTCAGGGTGGAAGCCGGGAGATTGAGTAAGGGATGGGGCCTCTGAAGAAGGGGAAATGGGGTGATGTGTGGCAAAGGGAGAGCAGGTGGTATGCAGGAGGAGGATTTTGACAGATTCTGAGTTTAGCCACCTCAGACCCTGGGCAGAAAATAGGTAGAAAACCTGCAATAGCTGTAAATTCATTTTTTTTCCCTACAGGTTCTGTGGGCATGGCTTGGTGGGGGTCATGTGACTGAGCGGGCGTGGCCAACTCGATGTCACTCATTGCAAGGTGCCGCCCCACCTTTCCATGAGTGATGTCGAATTGGCCACACTCACTCAGTCACATGACCCACCCACCAAGCCACGCCCACCAAGCCATGCCCACAGAATTGGTAGGAAAAAATTTGAATGCCAACACTGATAGGATTGCCTTTAAAGAAAATGCAACACCTTACATGTGGACTGGCATTGAACGCTGCAAATCTATTACACTTGTGCTACAAACCTTCCATTAGCTGCCAGTAATTTTGTAGGGGCAATCTAAATGCTCGTTTTAACTTCTAAGGCCCTGTATTGTTTGGCACTCAGATATTAGCAAGTCTGACTCTTTAAAGCATAATCAAGCCATCTTCTATAGGCAACTCAGGGGAAAAAAAAACTATGACTAGTTGGCAGATTAGAAAGTTTGGCTCTGATCATACATATACCGTTGTACAAGCCCCAAATCTTTCTAACTTTGGTCCTTGTATTCAACCTTCACTATGGGAAGGTTTGTTTATAAGAAGGAAAAAAAGGACATTCAGGTTTCTGTAAGAATTCTGTAAACAGTCCAAAAATAATGTTTCTATTAATTAATAATACTATTCCACACCATGGCTCTAGCAATCATCTGAAAACACCACTGCAACTATGATCACAATTATTATGATGATCATGATAAAAATGATGCTATCTAAGTTATAAAAGAGTATGTTGCATAGACTGTAAAAGTCACATCTTTCTTGCAAGCTGGCGTTAAGGAGGAGAAGCATAATCAAGGCAGTTTCTTCTTCAAGAATGTAGGTGACTGCAGCAGAAGCTCATACCTAGAAGCTACAGTATGATTAGGCAGGGCTGAAGGACACAGTCAAGACTGGTGTTTCTCAGTCTTGGCAACTTTAGGAGATGTGGACTTCTGGCTGGCTGAGGAAATCTGGTTATTTATTTATTTATTTATTTAGTTAGTTTGTTTGTTTTTTTGTTTACCACCCATCTCACCACCCATCTCACCACAAGAATTGATGTCCACACCTCTGAAAGTTGTCAAGGTTGAAGAACATTGGTCAAGAGGGATAAGACCTCACTCTAGCAGTGGCAACTCCTGAGTGTTCTTTCATTCCAATAATCTATCTAAGCAAGTTGTTTCTAGACTTCATGGCTAACATTCAGATTACGTCTCACTGAAAATAAATGAGACTTTTTATTAGTCATTATATTTAAATGTCTCTTTGATTTCAGTGTCACATCTCATGAGTAATCTCACACTGAATGCTACTCCCTAATGAATAAGAATAACATTTTTAAAAAAAGAAATAAGAAATAAAAGGAAACAGCATGTAATAATGGAAATCTGAACTATGTAAGTTAAACTGGAGCTGCTATTTGCACTTAGAGTTCATTTCTACCGAGAAAAATGTACCTTTCATTAACATAAATTAAATATTACATCTTAACCACTAAATAAAGAATAGTGTCTTGAAATATGGTACAGGTGGCCAGCTTATGGGGAAATGTGTGCATCTGTGCACCTTTCTTGTATGTGCAGCTGTTTTCTGAGATTCCTCATATATCAAGTCTACTCATAGAAAGGAAGAGCAACACATGCTTCAAAACTGAGTTGGAAGAAGCACTTTAGACCAATTTGCTATTCATTAGTTGTTTATCTTTTCCCAGACTTCTGTTTAAGAAGAGAGGCAGCTGCTTTATGAAATATATTCATCAAAATTAAAGTGATTCTTAAAGCAGCTACCCCATTCTCAAGCTCTCATGGATGCCTGAAAAATGTTAGGCATTTTTATGAACTGTCAAGAAATATTGGTGTGAAGGTTGAAGTAATTCTTCTAACTCGTTTTTGGAACCTTTACAATCCTACTGAAAACAATGTTGTCTACTGTTGAGCCAGGAAGAGAAATCCAATGCTGACTTTCTCTTTGGAAAAAAAAAAGTTTTCCTGAATGAAGGAGAAATTATTGATTTTTAAAAAAAAATTGGCAAAAAGGAGTATTGGGCAATGGCTGATTTTCTTGGCATAAGTTCCATGAGCTTTTGCATAGCATTAGAACCGTTATCATGATCAACTCTTTCTCAATATAAATTACAAAGATTTCAAGCTGTGAACTTCAGTAGATAATAGTTGAGAAACATACTTCCTACATTTCTCTTGTAAAAAACAACAACCACAGAATGTAACACAATGACAAATCAAAAAGAGTTTGACTCTTGCTGCACAACCATCCAATTTATGTATTGTGTAAAAATCAGCATCAATTCAAAAAGGAACTTCTGAAATCCAAGCTCCATAATTCAGGTAAGATGATTAGATAATTTAAAGAGTCATTAAAGGGTATCAAAACAAATATTTGTTAATTAGATGAGGTTGTTTTGATGACCTGGATCTTTGTAGAAATTTCTGCTTTTTTACTTTTTTCAATGTGTAGTCTTAATAAGTAAATCTTTGTCCATTTTTAATTGGAGGATTTTCTCAGACTAAAAAGTGAATTTATTACAACTGACCTATAACTGACCAGGCTTTAACAGATTTTGTTGAATATATTTTGTTAAAGTGGCCTTATTACTAGCCTTGTAAAAGTATCTGTTCTGCATTCGGACAAACCTAACCCAACTGATCATCTATTTATAAGGAGAAAGGATATAAATATGGAAATATGGAATTTATCTATGTAAATTCAAAGGCAGAAAGTTGAACATTGCCACAAAAAGCAAAAGTGGAAAGATGAGAATTTATGAAGAGGGTCCATAATTCTATATTTTTAATTGTGCTGATGGTGATCATATTATTTTATACCGCAGTCTGGATCAGTTACCCATTTTTGTATTGCTTTTGCTCTTGCATTAGAAAGGATTGATTTTTCTAAAATGCTTTAAGCTTTACAATTTCCACTTTCTGATCAACAGTTTTCACTTATAAAAGAGAATATTTGTAGCTCAAGGTTGAAATGTGGGTTCCCTGATGCTCTCTGATCTTGGTTGTTTTCTTGCATCACCCAGATGTAGGTAACATTATCAGTGCTAGTAGGGAGTGGATTTGCATGTCATCTTATAGTCTAGTGCAGTGATTCTCAACCTTCCTAATGCCACGACCCTTTAATACAGTTCCTCATGTTGTGGTGACCCCCAACCATAAAATTATTCCTAAAACCATTGAAAATATGTGTTTTCCGATGGTCTTAGGCGACCCCTATGAAAGGGTCATTCGACCCCCAAAGGGGTCCCGACCCACAGGTTGAGAACCACTGGTCTAGTGGCTTGCACTGTCAGTGTTGGTGGGGGTAGTTTTGGTTGTTCTTTGGTGTGTTTTCTGTAAGTTTGTTTGGGAGTTCCTTAACTTCTTCTTCATTATTAGTCTGGTGTTCATACTGGTGTTAAATTCTGCTCATTGTGATGTTGTTTGCTGTTGTGGAGGATGTTTAGGTTTTTTTGTTCCTTTTTTGGCTTGTTGATTGTCTTTTTTCAATGGTATGTAGATGCTATTTACAGTATGTCTATATGCTATTGATAGCCAATTTGCCATCAGGATGATCTGTCCCCGTACCCACACACACACAAACACAGCCAGTCGAGGGTTAAGGAAACACTTTGGAACGCACCCAGGTCTTATCTCCCACTTGGCAGTGATAGACACACCGTCTGCCAAGTGACTTTATTTTCAAAGTAAAACAGAAAGATAAATACTCAAGAGTCCAAATGTCTGACACTTTAAATCTTTCTCTCAGCAGTTCCGGACGAGGCTTTAGTGACTATCCAAGGTTTGCTTTGTTCGTCACAAGGATCCTTGACCACCACCCTCTATTATATAGTCTCTGGGGTGTGCTCCAGTGACTCAGTTCTAATCCCTAGCACGCCTCCTAAACTGCTGCAAACGTTTATCACGCCTTCGGAGGCGTGCGTCCAGGAATGATGTTTCTTCATCACTCTGATCCGAACCAGCTGTCTCCTCTCCCTCGGCCGGCACTTGAGACAATGCCAGAGGGGAGGGGCCTGGAGAGGGAGGCCTGGCTGACTCCTCTTCCTCATGCTCGGAGCTTTCTTCTTCCGATGGGACAGGCTCAGAGGGCGGGGCCACAACACAGGAGTTCCAGGAGTTCTCTATCATTTTTGGATTTGGCTTGGCCACAGTTTTCCAGTTAAAACTATGGTCACAGTTTTCCAGTTAAAACTATGATTGTGAAATTAGGGAGTTTTCATCATGTCTTCTGACTCTTACTTGATGTTTATGATTGCACTCTACTAGACTTCATCTGTTTGTCCAATGTAGGGACTGTTGCAAAGATGACTCCTGTTTTTTGGGGTTTGCTAGATCTTTTGGTTTACTTAGGATGTTTTGGAGGATTTTAGTTGCTTTATGTGCTATGCTAATCAGCAGACAGAATACAGAATGAAAACCTGCATCAATCAACACCTAGATAAACAGAGACTAATACCAAGATTAAACAATACCGCAATCAAGGAGCTGCCAAACAAGCTAACAGAAATCAGGCCAATCAAAGAACCCCCCAAAGACCACCCCCACCAGCCTCTAGAACAGGGATCCCCAACCCCTGGTTTACACCTGGGCCACGCGAATGGCAGGCTGGGGCACACACATGCACATGCAGCTTGAGTGCACGAGCAGAAGGCTGGCATGTGTGCACTGCACACATGCGTGCAGCTCAACGTGTAAATCAAGCTGCACACGCATGCGCTTGCCTGCTAGCGTGCCCCTCAAAGGGCCTGGTCTCTTTCTCCTCTCGCCAGGCCCCTAGGCTGCCTGCAAACATTGGGGACCACTGCTGTAGAATATAAAATGAAAGCAAACCCACTCCCTACCAGTACTAATGATGTTACCTAGTTTGGATAATGAAATGTCTGTAGAAAAATGATGAAGCTCAGAGAGCATCAAGGACTCTTCATAACAGTTTTCAGTCAAGCTGTCCAATAGTATTCAGTCTCATTAGGAATAACAAAAGGAAATCTTTGTACTTAATCCAACGTTCTGTGCCTGAACTTTTATCTTTCAATTAGGTATAACACAAATTGTAGTAAAGTGGACAATATTCAGAGCTAGTGAAATGTAAGGGATTAAGGCTCTTGGCAGTTTGCCTTGCTGACATCAGGTAGGTGTAATAGATTTGTAAATGCACACACTTAATGACACAGTGGCTGAGTGGCTAAGAGGCTGAGTTTGTCAATTGAAAAGTCAGCAGTTCAGCGGTTCAAATCTCTAGTGCTGCATAACAGGGTGAGCTCCCGTTACTTGTCCCAGCTTCTGCCAACCTAGCAGTTCAAAAGCACATAAAAAATGCA
This sequence comes from Pantherophis guttatus, assembly GCF_059756535.1. Classification (NCBI taxonomy): domain Eukaryota; kingdom Metazoa; phylum Chordata; class Lepidosauria; order Squamata; family Colubridae; genus Pantherophis; species Pantherophis guttatus. The sequence continues at coordinate 21,512,577 of NC_142068.1, forward strand.
AGTAGAAAAATAGGGATCACCTTTGGTGGGAAGGTAACAGTGTTCCATGCACCTTTGGCATTTAGTCATGCTGGTCACATGACCATGGAGACATCTTCTGACAGCGCTGGCTCTTTGGCTTTGAAATGGAGATGAGTACTACCCTCTAGAACAGTGGTTCTCAACCTTCCTAATGCTGCAACCCTTTAATACAGTTCCTCATGTTGTGGTGACCCCCAACCATAAAATTATTCTTAAAACCATTGAAAATATGTGTTTTCCGATGGTCTGAGGCGACCCCTGTGAAAGGGTCATTCAACCCCCAAAGGGGTCCCGACCCACAGGTTGAGAACCACTGCTCTAGAATCAGAAACAACTAGCACATATGTGCGAGGGGAACTTTTACCTTTACCTTTAATTTCAAACTCTGAGTTATAGGTTGGATATGCATTGGGACCATCTAATAGGAAAGCTGCATAAATGTCTCCAAAGTCCTATAAAACTAACAAACCAATCTTAAAATTGCAGGAAAATATCTAAGTAACCTTAACATTTTGACTGCAGTGGCTTTTCTCTACGATAGTATGCTGGTCATGTTTTAATTTGTTGTGGGTATCATCCGTAATGGATTTTTTCCCCTAATTTATATTTACTTTTTTCAGTAAAGAACATTTGTTACCTGCCTTCCCCATTTCCATTTTGTGCTAAAAAAGGATAAAGATAACATGGAAAGGTACAAAAGCACAAAGAAAATGTGTAGATAAAGAAAGGGGAATGAAAATTTGAAAGCCAGAATAAAATGGCAGAGAATATTGAAAAAAGTAATCTTTTGTTCTTTAAAGCACAATTAAGACACATAGAGAATAGGCTGAATGTCTGACATACAATAACAGAGGAAATAAATAAATCTGTCCTGGAAAATAACAATGCAATTTGTAGAGTAACATTGGATTTAGATGGATTACTCTGCCTCTAGAGCCATTTTCAGAGGTTTGTTGAAGCATTCATATTGGCAGAAGGGTAGGGTGATAAAAAATCAGCCAGATGATAGACATAACATCATCATGGAAGCCATCTGTTTTGTACGTGTCATGCCTGCATATTCCTCACTCCAATAGACATTGCTGCCCTGAATGATGGGCTATTCTCCTTGACTATAAGGACTATTAAGGAATGGAACACCCTGTCTCCTGAAGTTGTGGGCCCTCCAAACCTTTTTTGGTGGTTTTCAAAAAAAAAAAAAAGACTGGAGACTCTTTTGACCAGAATGATGTGACGATTCCTATCTGGGAAGGAGGTTGGACTAGAAAGTTCCTATGATTTTATGAATTTTTTCTATTGTTCAAGAACTCTATCTAAAAAGATGAACTGAAGAAAGAGGAAAGCAAGTCATCTTTATTATTAGGTAAAGGTAAAGATTCCTCTCGCACATATGTGCTAGTCGTTCCCGACTCTAGTGAGCAGTGCTCATCTCCATTTCAAAGCCCAAGAGCCAGCGCTGTCCAAAGACGTCTCCATGGTCATGTAGCTGGCATGGCTAAATGCCAAAGGTGCATAGAACGCTGTTACCTTCCCACCAAAGGTGGTTCCTATTTTTATACTTGCATTTTTATGTGCTTTCGAACTGCTAGGTTGGCAGAAGCTGGGACAAGTAATGGGAGCTCACCCCGTTACGCGGCACTAGGGATTCGACTCACTGAACTGCTGACCTTTCGATTGACAAGCTCAGCGTCTTAGTCACTGAGCCACGAAAACCCTTCTTTATTATTAGTTCATCACATGTTCAGCCAGATGTTCATACTGGGTTTGGCATTTTTGTCCACCTCTCAAGACTTTCCCAAGGACTTCGGATAGGCAGATATAGATGTTTGATGGTGTTTAAAGGTATCATCTCAGGATGTAAATTCTTCCAAGTAAAGCTGTCTTTTGCAGTTAACTGGTGGTAAATTTCTTCATGCTGATTAACTGGTGGTAAATTTCTTCATGCTGTTACGCAGCACTAGGGATTCGACCCACTGAACTGCTGACCTTTCGATCGACAAGCTCAGCGTCTTAGTCACTGAGCCACCACATCCCTTGTTTATTATTAGTTCATCACATGTTCAGCCAGATGTTCATACTGGGTTTGGCATTTTTGTCCACCTCTCAAGACTTTCCCAAGGACTTCGGATAGGCAGATATAGATGTTTGATGGTGTTTAAAAGTATCATCTCAGGATGTAAATTCTTCCAAGTAAAGCTGTCTTTTGCAGTTAACTGGTAAATTTCTTCATGCTGATCAAGAAGTGTTTCAGTTGTTTTGGGATTGCACCCAAGGCACCCATTACTATTGGTACTACCTTTTCTTTCTTTTGCCAGTCATTCTATTTATATTTGCAGCTCTTTTTATTTTGTTATCTTCTTGATAACAAAATATAAAGCTGTCTCCAATTATCATTATCCAGAGGTTTTTGTCTTCTTGTTCACAATTGTTAAACCTGTAGTGTGATGGTGCCTGTCTGCTAACATTCTAAAGTCCCTGAGCACTTTAGTTTCTTTGTTTTCTATGACTTTCTCTATTTTAGTTCTTGCCTGCAGGCAAAAGATATTTCTTGCAGATCTTCCAATACACCATTGTTGCTACCTTGTCATGCCGTTGCTTGTTGTCAGTCTGGGTGATCTTCTTCCAGCAGCTATCCAAGTGGGCCAGTGGTGGGTTGCCCCTGGTTCTCACCAGTTCTATAAAAACGGTAGTAAAACCGGTGGGAGGCTCCGCCCACTGACCCTGATGTCATCAAAATGCTTCTGCACATGCACAGAAGCTTCTGCACATGTGCAGAAGAGTGCATGCATGTGCTCACGCACGGCCCTGTTGCGAACCGGTAGTAAAGGTAAGTAGAACCCACCCCTGAGGTGGGCCACTGTTTCTTCAGCTTCTTTGCAGAGGTGGCACTTGCTGTCTTGCTATATTCTCAATTCTGGCTTTCTATGCATTTGTTCTTAAGGCTTGGTCTTATGCAGCTAGAATTAGCCCCTCTGTATCTTTCTTCAACCTTTCCAATCTTAGCCATTGCCAGGTTATTATCTGCTTTGCCTACTATTTTATTTTTTATTGTATTGGCCATGTAAATACTTCTTGTCATGTCTATTTTCTGTTTTTCTTTAGTTTTTGTTATAAGCCAATTTGGTCTTATAAGCCAATGCCAGTGCTCAGTAAGCCTTCTTGCTATACTAGTTTGAGTGCATCTTGGAACTCAGTTTGGCAAAAGCACCCGGTGAGAAAAAGGGAGATGGGGATTTTTAGTCATTCCTTAGGCATGAAAACCAGCTGGGTGACTTTGGGTCAGACACACCCTCTCGGACTAACGCACCTCACAAGGTTGTTGCTGTGAAGAAAATAGGAGAGGGAAGGACCATTAGTTATGTTAACAGCTTGAATCATTTCTAAAAATAATAAAGGTAGGATAAAAATAAATAAAATGAATAGTTAGAGGGATTTAAAAAAGTCATAGCCAACAAGTCTTATTTACATTTCCTCACCCAAGCAGGTACCTATTACCGTTTATATTCCCACTAATCAGCAGATGACAATAGCCATGAAAGAAAAGCAGTGATTAAAAAAAAAACATTAATACCATTGCCAACTACTTTAAACTCTGCTTTCTGAACCTTTATAAAATTTTAATTATTTTATACTGAGGTTCATGGCAGAAATGCTGATAACAAAAGCAAAAGTCCAGGGAGAATAAGAAAATGGATTGATAGGGCAGCTTATAGCAGGACAAAAAGCAAAAAAAGATCCACAGGTACTCTGTACTCGTACGTGCTAAATGCTGCATGACAGACACCTAGGATAAAAAAAATTATTAATTAACTAGCTATTCCCTATCTGCAGCAGTTAAAAAGAACCAAGCAATCTGCTGGCATATGCCTAACTTCAAATGATAGCCTAGTTAAAATATAATGTAATACATTGATAGCAGGTCAGTATATTAACAAGAGGCCACAAAGTAAATGATTCCTTTCACAAAACCATCTAGCAGTCTTACATGAAGGAAACCAAGAGCCTTTAAAGGTATGCATTAAAAAATCATATTGTTCACTTTCTTTAATGTTCTAAGTAGCCAATGTGCACCTCTGTTGGCATAATCTTCATAAACAGAGAACGTTCATGTATTCCTCTTTTATTTGAAACTTTGAGAATATTGTTTGGTCACCAATAGCCATTTTCTACAGAAAATAGATGTAACTTGATGCCACACTATCTTTTCTTCAAAAATGTTTTTAATATTTCATGCTTGCCTTGTGAATAACCTAACCTATAGAAAAATCTGCATGTTCATCAACCATAGAATTTTTAAAATTTTTATGTTTATATGCTTAGAAAATGAAAATCAAGGGAGGAGTGTAGTAAACCAATCAAAACTCTGTTTTGCAATTCTTTGAGGAGGAAATATATGTTGTAATAACAAGAGCAGGAAATTCTCTCCACGTCCAAAGGTATTGTGCAACTTTGCTCTCTGTTATTCTAGGGCTACTGGCTCTGAGTTGCAAAAATCTGTACAGCAGCAGAGACAGACAGAAAATTCTACCACTTTACTTCCTGCTTGTGGTGAATCAGAGTTTTGCAATCGTTAATAATATCCTAACTGGATACTGAGATGAGTTGATGCAGAGAAAAAAAGTTTGATCAGAAATTGAAGACAAAATAAATTGCAGGAAACAGAAATGAAACTTTATTTTATTTATTTTTATTTATTTATTTGTCAAGAACGTATTAGGTAATAAGTATAAACATGGATTGGATACATAAAATAGATACAAATAGAGGAAACATTGGGACAGGGAAGTAGGCACGCTGGTGCTCTTATGCAGACCCATACAGACCTCTTAGGAATGGAGTGAGGTCAATAGTAGCCAGCCTAAGGTTAAAATTTTTGGGGGTTTGTGACGAAACTACAGAGTCCGGTATATCTATATCTATATCTATATCTATATCTATATCTATATCTATATCTATATCTATATCTATATCTATATCTATATCTATATCTATATCTATATCTATATCTATCTATCTATCTATCTATCTATCTATCTATCTATCTATAGATACAAAATTTCCCAGGGCATCTGGAAACAGTCAGGTAGTGCATTCCAGGCGTTGACTACTCTGTTGCTGAAGTCATATTTTCTGATATCCAATCGAGTTTGGAGTGGTTCACTTTAAGTTTGTATCTATTGTGTGTAAAAAAATAATATAAAACTATTTTATGGAAGTGTATACTGTTAACACAAGTTCAGAAAACTATTTACACCTTGGTCAATAATTTACTTATGATCTTTAAACCGCTCTTCACAGTTGGTAATGGTAACATACAATTCATAACAGTTTGCAAGTGTAGCCAAACTTGGGAAGAGAGAGGGAAGGGAAACCACAAAGCCAATATATTTATTTCATTGCTGAAATAGTTAAACATTTGGAATGTTTTAAAAACTAATTTAAACAAAGTTGGATAATTTGTCAATAACAAGCAAAGAAAAATGTAGCTCCTCTTACCTTACTAAGAAAAATCAAACAAGGCAAATGGTAACCTAACTGATTCCTTTTTGATCTAAAAATGCTTGATATAAGTATGAGTGGGTTGTAATGCTACTTACGGTTAAACACTGATTGTGCCATGTTGTTGTTTTTTATAAGGTTGAGCAGATGGCTGAGGAGCCTACCTCTTGGAAAGATAGTTTGTCAGTTATGGGCATAATTCCTAAGATTACTAATCAATCCTTGTCCTTAAGTACTGTATTTCAGCCAAGAGGAGCAGTTGCTAACATTTATTTTTTATAAATCTCAAGCTAAAGGGTCATGGTGGCGCAGTGTTAGAATGCAGTATTGCAGGCTAATTCTGCTGACTGCCAATTGCCAGCAGTTTGGCAGTTCGAATTTCACTAGGCTCAAGGCTGACTCAGCCTTCCATCCTTCTGAGGTCAGTAAAATGAGGACATAGATTGTTGGGAGCAATATATTGACATTGTAAACTGCTTAGAGAGGGCTGTAAAGCACTGTGAAGCAATATATAAGTCTAAGTGCTTATATATATTGCTATTGCTTTTGCTAAAGGTTTTTTCCCCTCATTGGTAGGTTTTATTTTAGATTTTGGTTGGTCTATTCTGTTTCTATGTACATGTAATATGTGCATGTGCATTCAGTAAGTTTTTCTTCAATGATTATCAACTGGCAAGAAAGGGACTAATAACAGGGAAAAAAAACCCTACACATATAAATGTGATTTTGCTTTCATTGAAAGAAGAGGTCTACATCTTAACCTTAAATCTTAATCTTAAAAGAAGCTTTAGTGATTAAAAATAAACATCTTAAAATGCTAGTTTGAACAAAGTTGTTGTAATTCATAATAAACAAAATGTTTTCTTGCAAGTTCTGTGGTAAAGAAGAACACAGGTTTAGTATTGTTGGCTATGTTTTGATTATTTGGATGAAAGGAGACATGTTTTGAAAGCAAGTGCTTGAGATGATTTTATGATGCATGTTATACAAACACACACACACACACACACACACACACACACACACACACACACACATATGTTAATATCTATTTCTCTCTTTTCCTCTCTAGATGGGAAAGAAGAAATTCACTGGATTAGAAATCTCCCTGATGACTTTCTTCCTTTTGCTACTCATCATAACCATCGCTTTGATTGCACTTCTAGCAACGGGTTATTCTGGTCTTAAAGGTAATGTTATTCACAGTTCCTTGACTTATAGCCAGAAGAATGCTTCAATGGCTTCAATGGCTCACACAAGATCTTTTAAAAGAATACTTAAATATCTCTCAAATGTTTTTCAGATAGGTGTGAACATCTAATCATGCCTTTGGGAGAGCTTTTGTGTTTCTTCTGCCTTTGATCATTTGCTATTTTGAAATATGAAACCCATGGGAATTAGAGTAGGGTAGATATACAGGGTGAAATGCTCTCGGTTCGGACTGGATTGCCTGATCCGGTAGCAATAGCAGCAGGTGGTTCGGAGAACTGATAGCAAAAATCCCTGCCCACTCCCACCCCCCCATGCCCAGCTGAGCCACACAATCATCAGAGGCTTTTTTTTTTTACTTTTAAAAGCATTTTTTCTTCAGCTGAAAAAATGCTTTTAAAAGTTAAAAAAAAAAGCCTCTGATGATCGCGCGGCTCAGCTGGGATCATCAGAGGCTTTTAAAAGCATTTTTTCTACAATCTCTTCGGCTGAAGAGGTTGTAAAAAAAATGCTTTTAAAAGGCTCTGACAATCCCAGCTGAGTTGCCTGATCATCAGAGGCTTTTTTTTCTTTTAAACTTACCCACCCACCAAGCCACGCCCACAGAACCAGTAGTGACAAATTTTACATTTCACCACTGGGTAGGAATATTGGGGTTACAAATTCAAAAAAAACCCACCAAAATTCTTTCTAAGCCCCAGTCTCATGTAGGTATGATGCAATTCCACCCATTTCATGACTTCCCTCCAAGAGTTAAATGGAGTCCATAAAAAAAGTGGTCTTATCTATTCTAAGTCATAGAATGGACAAGAATATTTCTCTATTTGCACCTAATCAAGTTACATATATAACCCTAGCTATTCTTTTTTTTTTCTGCCAAGTTTCCATATGGTTGCCTTACCTGGTCTTCAATCTGTTTCTGAGACAGCCTAAAATACTGTTTTCCTTGTTAAATAAATAATAAACTATGGCAATTTTACCACAAATACAATCTGACACACTTCCTGACCATTTTGCAATAGCATTACCTAGAGAGTTGGATCAGCTTGGCAGCTATTAACCAATTTAGGTTGACTTTAAGGTATCATCTAACTTTCTAGTTCTTGGGTACTGCCTCTGGTCATTATATTCTGAGCAATGGAAGGATTCGGGTATTTCAAATAAGTTATCTATCAATAAATATCAGTCAAGTCACTAGCTAATCCTCAACTCAGGGACATGAATGGTAGCAGATCAGAGGGAGTGATAGGGATTCTGCAGGAAAAAGAGTGATTTTATTTACCTCTGCTCCCATGTTTCATCCCCACCCACATATGGTATTCATCAACTACTACTCAGAGGTTATGTTGTTGTTGTTTTTTAACATAGGCTTACTAGCTTGCTAGAAAAACAGCCCAAACCATAGTTGATGGCTGAGGAACTGCATAGTAAAGCAACAGAGATAGAATTAGCTCATGCAACCCTCCCACAATTTGGTTGCCAGCTGTTGCACAAGGTGCTTTTAAAATGTGTATTTACCCTTCTGGCAGAAGACTACAAACCCAGTATTCCAACTGTAACACTGATGAAGACCATTATAATATTTTCTTGCTTGAAGTCAATAGAGTTATTAAACTATATGTACCACTAATCACCACCAAAACCAGGAAAAACAAATTACCCATATCAATAAGAAAGCTCCAATCCAAAAAAATAAAATAAAATCCCTTTGGTGTAAAAACAAAACTGCTATGTAGCTTTAAAAGCCGCTACAAAAATATATGCCACCAAATAAAGACTGAATGCACCAATTACCACATCAAACAAGAAGAAAACCTTCTGCGCACAAAATCCAATCGCGCCTTTTATAATTTTGTAAAAAACAAACTTAAAGACTCGAGATCCATCCCACCCCTAAAAGGACCTAACATTAAAGAATGCAATGATGAAGCAGTTAAAGCAACCTCTTTAACACATTCTTTGGCTCAGTCTTTGTTAACAGCAATGGCTCATGCCCAACAATCCCTAGTTGTACTACTAATGACTACAATGATCTAACACAAATAGATTTCACAGAAGATTAGCACTCCTCTGGAAAAACAATAAACACATGTTCAAAAGCACCTCAGATAGAGGCTGACAAACCAAAAGTTGCTCTCTGCAACCATATATATCATCAGGTATATTTGCTCTGATAGCTATTTGGTGTGATCCTACTCAGGTGCCCAGATCTGATGGGTAAAGTCTCTCATTTTCACCTGTTGCTTTTCAGAACTTTGTTTTTAGACTGGGTGAAGAGGTGGGTGAAGAGGTGGAGGGAGTTTTAGAAAAAAATTTAAACTTGTGAGTCCATTCATCTATCAAACCGTTGACATTACAACAGTGCTGTATTGATGGATCTGTTTTCCAACAACTGATGACAGTGAAAATGGAAGGGTGGGGGAAGCTGTCTTCCCTGCATAGAAAATAAGGACATCTTTAACAGCTAGCCAGAACAGAAACCACATTAACTGAGCTTTGGAGATGAGCCCTTAGGTGCAGTTGAGTTAGTAATGCCCTTGTATGAAACAACTTTCCAAAAATAAATAAATAAATAAGAGGGGGGAGGGCATTTGCCAAAAGGAATGTACTGCTTACTTACTATTTACTTGCTTATTGTTATAATTTTCATAATAATATAGAATGCATAAAAGGGGCACAGTGGCTCAGTGGTTAAGATGCTGAGCTTGTCGATTGAAAGGTCGGCAATTCAGCGGTTTGAATCCCTAGTGCTGTGTAATGGGGTGAGCTCCCATTACTTGTCCCAGCTTCTGCCAACCTAGCAGTTTGAAAGCATGTAAAAATTGCAAGTAGAAAAAATAGGGACCACCTTTGGTGGGAAGGTAACAACATTCCGTGAGCCTTTGGCGTTAAGTCATGCTGGCCACATGACCACGGAGACGTCTTCAGACAGCACTGGCTCTTCGGCTTTGAAGAGCTGAGCACCGCCCCCTAGTGTCGGGAACAAGTAGCACATATGTGCAAGGGGAATCTTTACCTTTACCTTATAGAATGCATAAAGTTATATTCCTGTAATTAACCAAAGGAACCTTTGAGGGCTAAACAATATATCTAAAGTTTTCTGGAAGTTGAAGTAAATAACTAAAATATTGCTTGACCATAGGCCTATAGAAAGAGTGTCAGATATAGATAAAAAGGATAAAATAACAATTTTCACCCATTGGGCATAGAAAAGCATTTAAAATAAAAGAATAATAAACAATATACTGTGGCAATTTTTAGTATCAGTTAAATATCAGAACTTTATTTGTAATTTTACTGTGATAACATTTAAAATGCTCACATCTCATTCAGTTATTACATCATTATTTCCTAGCCACATACATATATATGTATATATATACAATACACTATAACATTGTGTGTGTGTGTGATGACATACTCACAAATTTTATAAATACTTATGATTAATTATTTTACAAAAACTGGTAATCTGGTTCATTGCATATTTCAGACAAATTGCTCAAATGCAAGTCATTTGTTTCAACTATGCAGAGAAACAGTTGCTAGTCTCTGCAAAAGTAATGTATCATGGTAGAATAAACAGATTATGATAAAATGCTCCCTAGATGAAAGTATGTACAAAATACTCTGGGACAGAACCAAGTTATTTATTTGTATAATTGCTTTAAAATGGGTAATCAAATTATGCGGACATGTGCTTATGCTAACATTAGAATATGTAGACTTCAGAATAACATTATTGCATTTTATTAAGCAAGAAAAAAAAAGAAAGGTATATTAGACAATCGTAACATTCATTTGTTTATAACATTTATTTCAACTATTTATTTCCAAAAATGTAATCAATAAAATAATATATTAACCCACAATTTCTGTGCACTGTGTATTATGTAATTGAAAATAGCCTGTAAGGGTAAGAAGTGGAATTTGTTTAAAAATAGGCATGATAACAGTTATTAATAGAGTGATGTTATTTATTTATTGTGATGGTACTGAGATCAAAGGCTGAGTTAATGACAGGCTGTAGGAGTAGTTGAAAACTAGTTTGGTGTAGTAGTTAAAGGCACCAGAGTAGAAACAAGAACACTGCAAATTCTTATCCTGCCTTAGGCACAATGGCAACTGGGTGACTTTGAGCCTGTCAGCTCTAGAAAGGAAGCAATGGCCACTTCTGAAATCTTGCCAAGGAAACTTCAGGCACTAGTCCAGCTAGCCACTGAGAGCTAATACTGACCAGAAGGCTACATAAAAAATGAAGATTGTATGTGTATGTTGATGTGAGCTCAGGAGGCCAGAGTCAATGTTGGAGATTGTTGAGGCCACAAAGAATATTGGAGTTGCAAATTTATGTAACAGAAATTGGACTGAGAGTTGAACATTGACCGAAATGCAAAGAATGCCATTTTTATGACATACTATGTGGTAAACCAGTGGTAGAGCAAGAACAGCTGTATACATCTGCATGTGGTATTGGATTGCAGATGGTCCACTGTTAAAGACTCTCGCAATAGGGCGCTCTCACTAATATAATTAAATATGGTTCTTGTCTGGATGGACATGGCATTTTATATCTGATCAGGTTCATTTTTCAATAAAAAAAGTGGCATCTGGCAGCTTTGCCTTTGGCATGTTGGAGGGCTTGAGCACCAGGTTGCAAGTGGCTCCAACCCTGTTGGTCTTTTGTAGACCATGAAGACCTGGCTTTTCTCCTCAGCATCAGGTTGGGTTGGTGAATGGAATGGCTTTAATACTGAATGATTCTGAGCTGGGACTTTTGGGAAGCTGATTTTGTATTAAGTGTATGTAAGCTGCTCAGAGTTGAAATTTGAGAGTTGGATTATTTTCTAAATGGAAATAAATCAGCAAACAAGCTTAGTCTGCAATCCAGAACTAATTTAGGTAAAGTCACTCAACATACTGGACTTAATTCAGATTTAGTATGTTCTGCAAAATAAGGATGCTAATAAGGCATGGAGATTCATAGATAGAAAAGAAAGTTCCATTAACCTATTTGATTCTCTTCTAAAAATTAAATGTATTTTCTGTCTGATATCTGTATATACTGATACATGCACAGTCTCTGAATGAATCACCACAATTCTAGTAAGCATCTGAATATCACATTCAAAGTAGGGTTTGTTTTGTACAGTACCTGAATCTGGTTAAAATGAATAATTGAAATAAACACTATTTTTTACCATAGGATCTAGTGAGGATTACTCAGATTTGTTAACTGACAAAATACTTGATTGTTGCATTTGCATTGCCTATTTATTTGTATTGTTGTTGTTATTCTATGACTGATATAATACATTGATTTATTTCTAGCCTTTTCACCTACTTGTCCAGTTATTCCTCTTCCTGAAAGAATAGATTGCATCCCGGATCAAGTGGCAACAAAGGTAAGTAGTGTATACAAGTGAAATAATAATAATAATAATAATAATAATAATAATAATAATAATAATAATAATAATAATAGTAATAATAATAATAATAGTAATAACAATAACAACAACAACAACAATAACAACAACAACAATAACAACAACAACAACAACAACAACAACAACAACAACAACAACTGATTGATACCTAGGAAGCTGGCAGCAACGGTATCAACCATTAGCACGAGTCAATAGTAATTGTGATGCATTTTTGAATGTTCAGTTGACTGAGTTTCATGTTTAATGAATGAAGTAAATAATAATAATAATTTTTAAAAAACCTTGGTTGATACCTAGGATGCTGGCAGCAACCCGTATCAACCATCAGGCCCAGTCAATGGTATTTGTGATACATTTTTAAATGTCCGGTTGACCGAGTTTCATGTTTAATGAATAAAGTAAATAATAATAACAACAACTTAATGATTAAGAATGATTAAATTATTAAATTTCCATCCATTTTAGCTGAGTACCCAGCTGAGTATGGGTACTCCTCAGCTTACAACAATTCATTTAATAACCATTTGAAGTTACAACTGCATTGAAAAAAGTCATATGACCATTTTTTTACACTTACGACTGTTGCAGTATCCCCATGATCATGTGATCAAAATTCAGATGCTTGGCAACTGACTTACATTTATGATAGTTGCAGTGTCCCTGGGTCAAGGGATCACCTTTTATAAACGTCTGACAAGCAAAGTCAATGGGAAAGCCAAATTCACTTAACAACCATGCGATTACCTGAACAACTGCTGTGATTCACTTAACAACTGTGGCAAGAAAGGTTAAAAAACTAACTTAACAACTGTTTCCCTTAGCAAAAAAAAAAAAATGGGCTCAATTATGGTTGTAAATCGAGGACTACCTATATAACTGTAGACTACCCATAAATAATAATTGGATGGCAGAATAGAAGAAAAAGAATTGGAGAAAATCAGAAAATAGGAAGACCTGCAAATAGAAGTCAAATGACTGTGCTAAAAGAAAGCAAAGGTAGTGTCACTAGTAGTAGGTGCCTTGGGTGTAATCCCAAAACCTCTGAAGTACCATTTGAACACCATCATTAGCAATAAAAAAAGACTATCCATCAATTGCAAAAGGAAGTTTTATTCGGCGCTGTATTGATACTTTAACACCATCCAAGAACAATATTTGCCTAACCATGTCCTTGGGAAGAACTCAATAGATATATAAAAATGCCAAATCCATCCTAAACATCTGGCTAATCAGAGGTTCTTTTTGGATAAGAATTGCTGAAAATATAAAGTTAAGAAATATGGGGTGATATTTTTTTTTATACAGGAAAAATTGCTCTCTTTCTCTCTTTCCTCCTATGTAAAGCAATCCTAAGAAAATACTGTACTTTGCAAGGGTGCAAAGTGGTTAAGAAAGGAAAACAAAATGCATGTCATTGGTCAAGGCAGAGTAAACATTTTCTGAATACTGTATATTGTTCATTGGTATCATTCTGGTTGATGAAAAATATTTATTTCCCACACTGGTGAAGATTACAGGTCCACATTTTTAAAGGGAATATTTGCAAAGAGTTGGAATGGTCAATGGAATTGATCACGCTCATTGAAAAAAGCTTGGCAGACCTACTTATTTCTTTATGCATGCATGCGATCACTTCTAAAGGCTCAGGAAGGTTTACAAATGTCATGTTTATTAAACCATATCATGTGTCATGATTTTGTAAGCTAACACACTGAGTTATTTGTTGGCACTCAAGTAGAGCATTTCTGCAGCTTTTTGTGCCTTCACCAATATGCCTCCCCATTTTTCCCCAGGTTAACAAGCGTATGCAGAGGAGTTTGAAATGCAGTAGGAGAATTTTGAGAAAAATTAAAAAGAAAATTTAAAAAAAAAGTGGCAATAGAGGGAAAGAGGCAGCAGGAAAAAAAAAGAGAAGAAGAAATCATTATCATCATTATTGTCATGATCAGATAGTTGGAAAAAGTTGGAACTACTATCATAAAAAATACTTTAGGATTGCTTGGAGAGGAGAGGTGTTTGGATAAACCCCAACAATTATAAGAGATGGGGAAGCCAATTAATATACATTTTTTTCATGAATTTGTGGGTGAAAATCCTGATGCAGTTTAATAAAGACTGAATGCAAATAAAGGCAAATACATGTGTCACAGTATAATGTGCAGGATACAATCTGAGTCAGTCACCAGGACCAGAGATTTAGTATCCTGAGCTTTCAGACTCATGCTGGAGCCCATTCTCAAGAGAACTTCTCTCTATCACAGTGGTTCTCAACCTGTGGGTCGGGACCCCTTTGGGGGTCGAATGACCCTTTCACAGGGGTTGCCTAAGACCATCGGAAAACACATTTTTTCAATGGTTTTAGGAATAATTTTATGGTTGGGGGTCACCACAACATGAGGAACTGTATTAAAGGGTCGCGGCATTAGGAAGGTTGAGAACCACTGCTCTATCAGAATATGTGCTTTGTGTTATTCTATGCTTTATATTTATGTGGTGCTTTCCTTATGTGGTTGATTGATGTGTTGATGGCTGGCAATTGGCAATTGTTGTTTCCTGTGCTTCTAAGTCCTTGGCACATAAGTACTTGATAAACTGGTGTTAAAACAGCACTCATGTTGACCGACAAAGGGCCTGTTTCTCAGGCTTCAATCATTTCCCTGGCTATCTTTGTAACTGCATGGCCAACAATCTTAGTAGCTGTGAAATATATGACCTTGTTCATTGCAATATGAGTCTACTAATCAGTTTGTGTTTCCTTTATGACTGCTCAGACTTTGAACAGTTTTTTACCTATTATTACCATATTTTTCAGAGTATAAGACGCACCGGAGTATAAGACACACCTTAATTTTTGGGGAGGAAAAAAATTCTGCCTACCAGGTATTCATCTGGCTAGTCCCAGCACATTAGTTTGCTTGCTGGTTTTGAGGTTGGGGCTGGTTGGGACTGTGCTTCTAAAGCACAGCTGATTGTCAGAAAGAGCAGCAATTAGAAAAGCAGGCAAAGCCCGGAAGATGACTTTGCTCACACTGGGGCTGGAAAACAGCTTCAAAAACACAGCTGATCCTTGGAGGGAGCTCCAGTGACTAAAGCAGGCAAAGCGCAGAAGGGGTCAGAGAATGCAGCAGCTATTCCAGGTAGACATTTTGGGCACCGCGTGGGGTTACATTCGGAGTATAAGATGCACCCAAATTTTCAGCCTCTTTTAGGAGAGAAAAAAGTGTGTCCTATATTCCAAAAAATTCGGTATATACTACTTATTAAATAGGCAGAATGGAATTTTCCTCTATGGATCTGTAAAAGAAATGATTTGGAGTTTACTTTAGTAAACCACCACTAAAGGTAACAGCAGCTTGTCAGCTGTTGATCACACAAGGTTATTTAAGCAAAAGTTTCAGAATCTTTCACGGCCTCTGAGTCTGTGGAGGAAAAGTAGAAACGTAGGAACTGAAGGATGGTATAACTATGGTTTATTATAATAACCTTTCCCAGTTTGATACTTGCCAGATGTGTTCAACGATAATTGTCAAAATTCCCAGGCAGTCCTTCTTTAATACATTGGAAGAACCTGTGGTAGACGAAATTAGTTTATTATGATATTGAAATGCAGCCAGTGATACAGAACTTTGGATCAATAGACTGCATGACAAAAATCTTATTTTGAAAGCCATTACTTTCTTTTTATTAAAAACCTTTAAAAGAAGTCAAGAAAATAAAACTTTAATTCTCATGTCAGTTTCATCCTTATGTAATTTAATACTTATACATAAATGCCTGAACAGGATAGTTTTCACATACCAGGAAATTACCAATTTGTATACCTTAAGCTACTTGTCAGCCATTGCAGGTCAATTTTTGTTGTGCTTCAATCTTTTCTTCTTTCAAAGCAATGAGTTCACATAGCTAGACTAGTCTTGATCAGTGATGATACTCTTGCAGAAGGTGCCCAAAAGAAGTAGATGGTAGTACATGCTGTTGGTTTTTAGATGGTTCTCTATATATTCAAAGTTCTCTTTTTTAATCCTGTAATTGTTAGAAGGGGAAACGTAAGAGATGAATCTAGTAGGCAGAAACTGGCAGTGCATAGTCCACATGGAAACATTGTATGAACATTTAAAAGTGTCTGCCAATCTTAACACAGAGAAACAGTCCAACGACTGTTAATTCAAAAGGTTAGGAGATAAGAGGATTTTTGGGTTCCCAGAACACAGCAATTCATCTGTCTATCTGTTTGTCTGTCCATTCATCATCATCATCATCATCATCATCATCATCATCATCATCATCATCATCTCTCTCTCCCTTTCCCCCTCTCTTATCTATCATCTATCTATCTATCTATCTGTCTATCTATCTATCTATCTATCTATCTATCTATCTATCTATCTATCTATCTATCTGTTATCTATGCCAGGATTGAAGTTCTGGAGAGGAAATATTTACAGCTGTTCCTGGCCTCAGCCTGTGGTTCCAGTGGTGGTAGGAGCATTTGGGACTGTGACTCCTCTACTGAGACAGTGGTTCCAACAGATCCCAGGGACGACATCAGAGCTTTCTGTATAGAAGGATGCAGTGCTAGGAACAGCCAAGATGATGATGATGATTTATTTATTTATTTATTTATTTATTTATTTATTTATTTATTTATTTATTTATTATTTCACCCTTTTCCCGAAGGACTCGGGGTGGTGAACAGCCAGCAGATAAAATACAGAAAATACAAAAATTAAAACAATATTAAAAACTGATTAAATTAATTTGGCCCACAGTTAAAACACCCCCATATTAAAAAAAACCCCATGATTTAGCAATTTAAAATTAAAACAACTTAAAAAATATGGTCAGGTGAGCCCAGCTTGATGAAACAAAAACATCTTTAAGGCACGGCAGAAAGTGCACAGATCTGGGATCCACCGTATCTCCGGGGGCAACTCGTTCCAGAGGGTCGGTGCCCCCACAGAGAAGGCTCTCCCCCTGGGGGCCACCAGCCGACATTGTTTGGCTGATGGAACCCTGAGGAGCCCCTCTCTGTGGGAGCGTACTGTTCGGTGAGAGGCTACTGGCAGCAGAAGGCGGTCTTGTAAATACCCGGGCCCTAAGTCATGGAGCGCTCTAAAGGTGGTAACCAATACCTTGAAGCGCACCTGGAAGACGACTGGGAGCCAGTGCAGCTCACGCAGGAGAGGTGTTACATGGGAGTGTCGAGTCGCCCCCATCACCACCCGCGCGGCTGCATTCTGGACCAGTTGGATTCTCCGGGTGTTCCTCAAGGGGAGTCTCATGTAGAGAGCATTACAGTAGTCCAAGCGGGATGTGACGAGGGCATGAATGACTGTGACTGTGCATAAGGCATCCCGATCCAGAAAGGGAAGCAACTGGTGGAACCTGATAAACCTGATAAAAAGCCCCCCTGGCCATAGCCGTCATATGCTCTTCCAAGACAGCCATGTATCCAGGAGGACACCCAAGTTGTGAGCCCACTCTGTGGGGGCCAATGACTCGCCCCCAAAAGTCAGCGATGGTACCAACTGACTATATCGGGATGCCAGAAGCCACAGCCACTCGGTCTTGGACGGGTTGAGCCTGAGCCTGTTTCTCCCCATCCAGATTTGCACGGCCTCCAGGCACCGGGACATCACATCAAGGGCATCGTTGGTGTGGTCCGGGGTGGAGATGTACAGCTGAGTATCATCAGCATACAGATTACACTTTACCCCGAAACCACGGATGATCTCACCCAGCGGCTTCACATAAATGTTGAACAGAAGGGGCGAGAGAACTAACCCTTGCAGCACCCCACACACAAGGCGCCTCGAGGTCGATCTCTGCCCCCCTGTCAACATGAACTGCGACTGGTCAGAGAGGAAGGAGGAAAACCACCGCAACATGGTGCCCCCTATCCCCAACCCCTCCAGTCGGTGCAGCATGATATCATGGTCGATGGTATCAAAAGCTGCCGAGAGATCTAATAGGACCAGGACAGAGGAACAACCCCTGTCCTGAGCCCTCCAGAGATAATCCACCAACGTGACCAATGCCGTTTCCGTGCTGTGCCCAGGCCTGAAACCTGACTGTGGAGAAACCTCAAACTCCCAGGCCTGAGGCTGAGGAAGACACATACTACCCACAGGTTGAGAAGGGATTTTTTTTTTAATAATAGTGATGATAGTTATTATTTAATGTGATAATCTGGAACACCAAAATATTTGTTCATCAAAATGTTAGCACCTCTTTTCTTTCATATGGAGAGCCCTTCCCTTCTGAAAATGAAATACTTTTTATAACCACTTCCTACACATTTTTTTTTTTTGAGAAATTGGGTAGTGTATGGGGTGGGGGGAACCATTTGCTGCTTAGGCAACTGGCTTGATACTCCAATTCAGTCAAATGTGTCAAAAGGGAATGGGAAAGTGTATTCAGTTGCTAATTTGATTGTGTATAATAGTCCACATTTAGTCACGCCTAACTGCATGTGATTCCTCTTGGACTATATTTGACACTGAACCTCCAAGTAGAGAATACTAAAATAGTAAATCCTTATAACTCTTTATTATGCTTCTCAAGAGAAAACATGGGAAAACTTTCCTTGCAATCAGAGGTTCGCATTACTAATTCAGAATTATGGTCCTGCAGTGTTATTATGTTAACTATGGGAATCAAGTGAAGGGTTGGGATTGTTCAAGGTAAAGTATTCTTTCTTTAAAAACAAAACAAAAATAAACAATCACAAAGTTAAAGACTGTCTAGAGCAGGGGCCTCCAAACTTGGCAATTTTAAGACTTGTGGCCTTCAACTCCCAGAATTCCTCAGCCGGACAATTTTAACAAGCCTCAAAAAGCTAAACAGGATTAGGTCTTGTTAGGACCTAGATGGGAGACCAACAGAACCAATATACAGTAGGACAGTCTGGGAAATAAAAAAAAAATCCTGAGAAAAAGTAAAAGATAAAACAAAATTGAATGAACAATGTAACGGGTACGGTTGAATTCAACTTCAAAATGCATCAGAGGTGGGTTTCAGCAGGTTCTGACCAGTTCTGGAGAACCGATAGCAGAAATTTTGAGTAGTTCGGAGAACTGGTAGTAAAAATTCTGACTGGCAATATCCTCATCTAATCTCTGTCTCCCAAGTCCCAGCTGATCGGGAAGAAATGGAGATTTTACAGTATCCTTCCTCTGCCATGCCCATTAAGCCACGCCCACCAAGCCATGCCCACCAAGCCATGCCATGCCATGCCATGCCATGCCATGCCCACCAAGCCACACCCACAGAACCGGTAGTAAAAAAATTTGAAACCCACCACTGAAATGCATGTTGTTGTTTTTTCCCTTTCTTTGAAGAGCAAATTATGGAAGCATTAACATTATACAGGTTTTTTTTTTACAGTTTTTTACTTAAATCCTATTACATCATCCCTTTCAATTAAAAAAAAAACTTTTCCTGAAATTAGAAATATCATAATTTAATAAATATGTGCATGTTGGCTGTGGAAACCATTAGAATTAATAAGCATATTTACAACCAAGAGAATTGTTTTGAAGTTAGTCCTGGAAAAGATAAGGTCATGTATTTAATAAATGTACACAGGAATTTAGCTCCCAAATGTTTTTTCCCCTTCTAATCTATAATTCTTTTGTGATAAGAAATCAACCTTTCAGTGAAGAAACATTTACATTAATGATTAAGAACTTTTATTTAAATTCATTGTTTTGTAATGTCTTATAAGATGAATCACGTAGATTCTGGGATAACATTCAAATGATGTTTGGTACTTGATGCTTGATTAATACACGACCCTCTTTAAAGATCAGTTATGAGAAAAGAGATAACTGAATCAAGGGAATAGAAAGGAATGAGTGAAGACTTCATCTTTGAATGTATTGCCAACTTCATTTTAGCAAAAACTTTTGCAGTCAATAATTTACATGTCTGTGTGCATCATTCTTGTATGGAAGGATTGATTATATAAATGTATATAAATGTGAATGCTAGAGGGAAAATGTTATGTCCTGCCGATGTACTCATGATGAAGATACACAGCTGATTGGTCCGTCAGCCAGCCAGCAACTGGCGGGAGAACAGAGAATGCGGATTGGCTGAGCCGCTGATAGCTCCAGTATAAAAGAGTTGTCAGCGCTAGAAAAGACGCTCACACACGGTAGTTAGCTCAATATGTTAATTGTCCTTGTTAGCTAATAAAGAGCTCTTAACTGTTGCCTGCCTCACCTCTGTTTGTACCCACGTTGTTATGAGAATAGAACAGATAAGAGTTGGTTCCTGTAACTTAGATAATGAACAGAGATATCATTTGTAAAATACCATCAATGTCTTTCTATTTATGCTTTAGTGATGAATGGAACCAGCCCAATTTGCTTCAAAATTAATCCAGACGCAAAGTAGTTTCTTACATATGAAGAATTCTAAGCATGAAAGAACATGTTGTTCTGATTTAATGGGAAAACAGTATAGCATTAGGAGCTTCTTTCTCTTCTAAAATACTTAATAACTAAAGTGCTACTAATTAGTTACAAGATACTTTTTATTTCTCATAAAAGTATATATGCTGCTTATGAAATTAATCATTTCAAGTACAGGTTTAAATTAATATTTCTACTTTATATCCCCAGCAAATTTAACGTTTTTCGGGGTAGATTCAAAAAATGCTGCAAAAAAGGTATTACTGAGGGGAATGTACATGCAACTGTTCTTCTTAATTTGCCTTTGGGCAGTGGTGAAATCCAAATTTTTTTACTACTGGCTCTGTGGGCGTGGCTTGGTGGTCATGGCTTGGTGGGTGTGGCAGGGGAAGGATACTGCAAGATCCCCATTCCCTCCCCATTCCTGGGGGAAGGTTATTGCAAAATCTCCATTCCCACCCACTCTGGGCCAGCCAGAGGTGCTTTTTGCCGGTTCTCCGAACTAATCAAAATTTCCGCTACCGGTTCTCCGAACTACTCAAAATTTCTGCTACCGGTTCTCCAGAACCTGTCAGAACCTGCTGGATTTCATCCTGCCATTGGGATTTGAGAAAGTTAAAGTAGGAAATAGTTATTTAATACTTATTTCCAGAAAAATCTGAATGAATAATTCTTGAAAAGGTCAGACACCAGCTAACTGCTTGCTCAAATTTCCCTCTGTAAATCAAAGATTCCTTCAGCATAGTTTAATGTCTTGGCACTCCTGAAAGATAAGTTTTGCAACATTCTGACATTGGATTAGGAGTCAGTAAAATAAATCTTCTGGGACATGTAAAGTTGTACTCGTCATCATATAAGGACCATTATCTATTTATACAACCTCTTGCAGCAAATATTAGAAGATGCATGGCTTACTGTGATCAGTAAACCACAAAAGTCATCAATAACATTGCACAGTTCTAAAGCTAAAGTATTTATTCATGGTAAATATAAGCCTCAGGTGAGATGGACAGCAAACAAATTTAATAAATAAAATAAAATAAAATTATAATTCCATAGTACTAAAAATTAAAAAAGAGAAAAGAGAAAGGGGAAAAAAACAATGAATAACTAAATTCAGAACAATCAGAAATAATTACAGAAAGCCAAAATAATTCTCAGATAAAATCCAAGTTAGCTGCCCACACTCAGCCAGCTGGGACTTAAAGTTCATGGAAATGCAACAGTCTTAACCTATTTATGGAATTGCAGTAAAGTGGGAACTGCCTGTACTTGATGGTGGTGGGTAGAGTATTCTGTAAGATGGGAGTTATTACAAAACAGGCTAGCTGTCTCATTCATTCCTTGCAAGCTTCATGAAGGAATGGAAGTTCCAGCAGGCACTCTCTTGGGAACTTGGCCAGATTGATAGATTTGCTTGTGGCAAGGTGTTGCCTGATCTGTCCGAGTTCCACACCATTTATGGCCCTAAAGATGATGAATAGCATTTGAAATTGAGATTGGAGAACTACTGGCAAGCAGTAATAATATAACTGGAGCATAGTGATAATAATAATAAGGGGACATGATGACTCAGTGCCTAAGACGCTGAGCTTGTTGATCGAAAGATCGGCAGTTCAGCGGTTTGAATCCCTAGTGCCACGTAATGGGGTGAGCTCCCGTTACTTGTCCTAGCTTCTGCCAACCTAGCAGTTTGAAAGCACGTAAAAAATGCAAGTAGAAAAATAAGAACCACCTAGGGTGGGAAGATAACAGCGTTCCATGCACCTTTGATGTTTAGTCATGCCGGCCACATGACCACGGAGGCGTCTTCGGACAGCGCTGGTTCTTTGGCTTTGAAATGGAGATGAGCACCGCCCCCTAGAGTCGGGAATGACTAGCACATATGTGTGAGGGGAACCTTTACATTTATAGTTATAATAAAGTTTTTACACCTATACTACAGTTATAATACCGTTTTATACCTGTAGTATAGATGTAGTATAGGTGTAATTCTTCATTGCTGGAGCTCACCTGCCAATAATATTGTTGCCATATTTTGTAGAAGTAAGGTCTCTGTCAGGTCCCAGATGTTTCTACAGGGACGCTGGCATTTTGGTGGGAGGAAGGTGGGAGGAGTGGAGTGATCTGTATATGAAGTTTCTGTTTCTGTTTCCTGCATTACTGTGTTAATCTCTATATGAAGTTTCTGTTTCCCTACAATGATGTAGTGTGGGAAGGGTTTGGTTAACATGCTTTAAATAGCTGGTTTTAAGTGAGAACCTTCAGTTCTTGCCTAGACCTTTTGTTATCACAAACCTTTCAATAAAAGCTCCTTTTGGAACAGCTACAGTTTCAAGAGTCCTGCTTGCTTGGGAATATTGGAGAGGCAAGATCTTACAGTCTCTCCAAAGGCAGCCTCACATACAGTACAATGCAGTATTTCAGACAGGTGGTGAGGAAGCCATGAGTTACTGAGGTCAGGACATTGTAGTCCAGGTAGAGTCATTACTAGTACAGCAGCCAAAGCTGGGTGAACCTTCTGCTGTTCATTAGGAATTGCAGGTCCAGGAGGGCCCACAAATCAACAGCTCAATTTCCTGTTATGATGATCAAAGATGAACCAAACATAAAATACTTCAGTACAAAATATAAATTAAGAATTAAAACATGAACAACTCACCCCAATGAAGAGTAAACATGATTAGAACAAATTTAAATCCAAACAACTTATTGTCTAGCTACCTAAAGTATTATTTTTATGTTTTGTGTCAGCAGGTAGCAAAGAAGCAGGAAAGGAGGCAGATTTGCTCAGCCTCATGTGATATGTGGGTTCAATGGTATCTTCAGGAATTATGAAATTGAAAGACAATGCTCAAATGTTTGCAAAAGTTGGTCTACTCAATGTGTTGTTCATTACTTTGCCAATTATTTTTTATAACAACTTTTGAAGACTAGAATATTGATTTTTAATTAATGTAAACAATTTGTTTCCAAATTTCCCCCTTGACAGATTAATGCAGGGGTCCCCAACCTGTGGACCACAGCCCACTACTGAGCCATGGACTATTCACAACTGGACTGCATGAGTGGCACTTGTTCACACAGCTCGACTCACATGAGCAGTGGGTGCCGCTGCTCACAGCCCAACTTGTGTGAGTTGTGGGTGCCAGCACTTGTAGCCCTATTCACGTGAGCAGTGAGCACTGGTGCTCACAGGTCCATTCTCATGAGTGGTAGGTGCACACAGCCACCACTCACACAAATGATGCTGTGCTCACACATGCATGTGTGCATGTCTGCCCTTCGCCACAAACCATCCTCACTCCATGCTGGGTCGCCAACCCGGAAAGTTTGGGGAATGCTGGATTAGTGCATATTTCTAAGAGCGCTATAGAAGGCTCTTAAATTGAAAATCAGAATATCACTCATATATTCCAGAGCTGAGATGGTTTGGATTTGTAGCTATCTTTGGAGAAATCAGATTTATGTAAGGGAGAAATTAGGGAACTAATGAAAATGGGTCATATTAAATAAATATATGTTTGTTATATATCTATATAAAGGGAGACTAATATAGATCTATTTCAAGCTATTTAGCTCTCATCTAGCCATACTCTTACTCGGATTCGAACTTGGGCTGCCTGCATATTAGGCAGTTGTATTAACCTCTGAGCCACAAGTTCTCCTCCCTTTATTGGCTTGAGTGTTTTTCTGTCGAAGCACCTGGTCTATCCCTATATGGGAGGGAGCATACTGCTTCCCTTTCGCCTTTCAACTCCAATCCAGGAGCCCTCAAGCAGTCGCATTCATGACAAACCATTTTATACCAAATTTATACCAAATATATCTATATCTATATCTATATCTATATCTATATCTATATCTATATCTATATCTATATCTATATCTATATCTATATCTATATCTATATCTATATCTATATCTATCTATCTATCTATCTATCTATCTATCTATCTATCTATCTATATATATATATGTTACCTAATTAAGGTAATAAAATGTTTGCAAGAAAACAAACAAGCTCAGACAGCACGAAGGACCCCTCAAATCTATTTTTGATCAAATGTTCCCAAGAAACATATGTTATTCACATAGAGTTCCTGTCATAAAGGCTTCTGATAAGAATAAAGAGCCAACGATCCATTGAAGAGGTCTCAGGTTTTTGCCATTTCTTTGTCCTTTATAATATCAAAAGCCAATTTAAACTCTGGAGAGGGTTCTTTGTCCATGTCATGCATCTATTAGTCAGATATCATAAAATCAAGCCTTCTCTGTCTGTTCATCTGCAATGATTTCCTCATTATCCAACCAGTCCCTGAATTTATTACAGAGGTGCCTTGTGCAAAGCTTTCCCAATTAGGCATAGGAAGCTAATGGAGTAATAGTTAATTAGATCAAATGTGATCCCTTTCTTCTAAACCGGAACAATTACAGTCATATCAGTCTTCTGAAAACTATCCAGAAGAGTTAATAAATGTGAAGAGGACAGCCAGAATTGGAGTCCACTAGTCAGCATTATTCTTTATCATTTCTACAGGAGTATAATTTATAGCGAATGGCTTTGCTAGTCGTCAACTGGCCTGTTGAGTCTTTCACCTTCTGAATTTATTTATTTATTTTATTTATTGGTTTGTCAAACATGTACAGGATAGCAGGTGTGAACATGAACATGGACATGAACAAAGGAAATGAATATAAATAAATGGTGATAGTAGGACAGGGATGGTAGGTACGCTGGTGCACTTATGCATGCCCCCTTTATGGACCTCTTAGGAGTGGAGTGAGTCCATGGTAGACAGTTTAAGGTTGAAGCTGTGAGGGTTTGAGGATGTAACAACAGAATCAGGTAGAGCATTCCAGGCGTTAATCACCCTGTTGCTGAAGTCGTATTTTCTGCAATCGAGTTTGGAGCAGTTTACCTTGAGTTTGTCCATGCATTATTGAGGTTGAAGCTGAAGAAGTCATTGACAGGTAAGACATTGTAGCAGACAATTTTGTGTACTATGCTTAGATCAGACCACAGGCAGCACAGTTCCAGATTGTCCAAGTCCAAAATTTCGAGCCTGGTGGCATAAGGGATTCTATTGTGAGTAGAGAAGTGGAGTACTCTTCTCATGAAATACCTCTGGACCTGCTCAATTGTATTAATGTCTGATATACAGTGTGGATTCCAGGCAGATGAGCTGTATTCAAGAATTGGTCTGACAAAGGTTTTGTATGCCCTACTTAGCAATACAATGTTGCCGGAGAAGAAGCTTCGCAAAATTAGGTTAACAATTCTTAATGCCTTTTTGGCAATGCTGTTACAGTGAGCTCTGGGGCTTAGATCATTTGAGATGAATACTCCTAGGTCCTTGACAGAATGAGGGTCATCTACGAGGTCGTTTCTGCCCAACTTGTATTTGGTGTTCTGATTTTTATTGCCAATATGTAAGAGAGAACATTTATTAGTTGAGATTTGGAGTTGCCAAATGCACAACCATTCTGACACATGGTCAAGGTAGCTTTGAGGGCAGCAGCATTGTCAGTGGTCTTAAATAATTTTACGTCATAAGCGAAGAGGACACAGCTACTTTTAATATGATCGCATAGGTTGTTGATGTAAAGCAGAAAGAGTGTGGGTCCTAGAATGCTGCCTTGGAGGACACCGCTGTTAACTGGTGCCAGATTTGATAGGGCCATCTCTATTTTGACTACGTGTTGCCTGTGTGACAGGAACACGACTATCCATTTGTGCAGGGCTCCGGAAATGCAATAGGAAAACATCTTGGGAACTCTCTTTTGGTGGTGAATTTCCAAGTCATGACCCTGTTTAGAGTAGTTACTGGGATCAATATCCACTCCCAGAATATGTGGTGAAGATATTACTTAAGCTCCATCATCGAAGCAGTTTTGTAAATTGTACCACTCCAAAATGGTATCCTCATTGTATGAAAGGAATAGGATCTATTCCTGTTTTCATCCAGCTATTGGAAGAAAGTGAATTTCCATATTTCCCTTTACTAAAGGCTTGTAAGGCTTTTCACAGCTGACTGAACTGAATGCATCCCCCCCCCAGTTCTCAGAGTTCCCTTTTAAAAAGTGCATTAAGTTTAGAAGAGTAGCAGCACACATTTTCCATCAAATGAATTAATTTTAAATTTAGAATTAATCCCGATGTATATTAAAACAGAGACTTTCTGAGCTCTAAGTAGGAAAGGAAATTCTTTTTAGTAGTTCTTTATGTAACAGTTGCTTGAATGCTTATAAATCTGAAAAGCAACTCTTACTGGTAATTTGGAACATCTATAATTAAAAATCTGTTTTCAAAAGATATATGTGAACATTACAAATCCACTTAAAAGGTCAGTGATAGTTGATTTCAAATTGTGCAGCTTGCATGTCATTGATTAAAGGTAAAGGTTCCTCTCGCACATATGTGCTGAAGAGCCAGCGCTGTCTGAAGATGTCTCTGTGGTCATGTGATAGTATGACTCAATGCCAAAGGAGCACAGAATGCTGTTCCCTTCCCACCAAAGGTGGTCCCTATTTTTCTACTTGCATTTTTATGTGCTTTCGAACTGCTAGGTTGGCAGAAACTGGGACAAGTAACCGAAGCTCACCCCGTTACGCAGCACTAGGGATTCAAACTGCTGAACTGCCTACCTTTCGACTGACAAGCTCAGCATCTTAGCCACTGAGCCACCGTGTCCCTTTCATTGATTACACACATGCTGTTGTCCAAAAATTAATCTGGAGTTTATTTTGATGGTCACAGTTCTAATTTCCTTTTTAATGCTGATGATACAGGATCTGTGTGTACTCCGTGGCTGTTGTTGGGATCCTCAGAATGAAACACATGTACCTTGGTGCTACTTTTCAAAAAATCATGGGTACCAAATTCAAGGAAGAATGTCAGACACAAATCCAGGTAAGCTGAAGAAGCCTAAACTCCAGACTTATTCGATATTTATAGACACAGCATGAAAATAAGGAAATGAACATAAAATGTAAAATAAAAGTATTTTCAGCATGTGGATAAACTCAGTGCTTGATTTCTTTCCTACTAATAATCTTAAAATTGGATAGATCAAGTATCTGCTTCATGTCTGCACCACTTAACATGGGAAAGAGAAACAGCCATTCCTAAATTCTTAAACTTTCTGAGTCAAGAGGCTAAGTTAGCATGTTTGTTAATAAACTTTTGCTATTTAATAAGAAATTGGGGTTTGTAGTTATTTTAGTTAGGAGGTGGGGTTAAAATTAAGAAGTTGTTTTTTACTATTTTTGTCACTTCTACTTATAAAATTAATACATATAAAAATAAATTATTTTTCCAGTATTTTATTATGCATTTTAATTGTTTACTATGACTTCATCTTGGACCATAAAGAAATAAATAAAAATAATTGTTAATTAAGTGCCAGAAAGATGAGATATTAATGATTCATATGGATCTGAGAATTCACAAGTTGTGACAGAACTAGGAAAGCATCTGAGAATGTTTCCAAGAATTAAGCAGATCTTCCTTTTATTTCATGTACAGATTTGGTGTTTTTTAGAAGCAAAAACTAGATTAAACTTGGTCCAGTAACAAATTTAAGTCAGTGCAGTTCTTTCAATCATTGTGCAATTTATCAGTGGCTAAGTGCAATGCAGAAAATTCTTACAGCATTTTTCAGGGGCATCAGCTTCCATGCAATGGAGAAGGCGAGTATAGATCAGAGGTGGGTTTCAGCAGGTTCTGACCAGTTCTGGAAAACTGGTAGCGGAAATTTTGAGTAGTTCAGAGAACTGGTAAATACCACTTTTGACTGGCCCTGCCCCCGATCTATTCTCTGCCTCCCGTGTCCCAACTGATCAGGAGGAAATGGGGATTTTTCAGTAAACTTCTCCTGGAGTGGGATGGGAATGGAGATTTTACAGTATCCTTCCCCTACCATGCCCACCAAGCCATGCTCACAGAACTGGTAGTAAAAAAATTTGAATCCCACCACTGGTCTAGCTGCTTCCAGAATGAAGTGGATCAACTAAAAGGACTGCACAATACAGAGAGACAGATTCAAAGCCTGTTTTGCTCTACAATTCGTTGGCTGATTTAATTTAAAGGTCAGAATGGACAGAATAGTTTATCAGTAAACTGCATGCCTTATTCTCTTACTTTGTTTTGTCCTGAATGAGGATTACCTCATATTACTATTGTTATTGTCAATATTGGAAGTAACACCCTTCCTTCTTTTTTAGGATTTGAAGCTACTCTAATAAGACTACCTTCTCCATCCCTATTTGGAAATGATATTGAAAAGCTTCACCTCACTGCAGAATATCAAACAGCAAACCGATTTCATTTTAAGGTTAGAATGCTTTTTTTTTTTTTTTAAAGAAATGAAATATTTTCAACCAGAAGATCAAGGAATGCAAGTGGGTGGCAACTAAATCTAATAAATTTAAGTTAATAATAACAGGGAATGAAAAGATGAATGAATGACAAGCTGATGCCATAATGTATCACTGGGCTAAAAGATTACTGTGCAGAAATTGGAGGAAAATTTTCAGTCTGTACAATGTGATTATTTTTGTTAAATATACTAGATCTGGATTGGTAAATTCCAGATGTCTATTAGATAACAGCAAAGAGACATAGAAAGCACTAAATCTTTGCTCGCATATGGTGAACACCTGGTATTTTTCAGCTTAGATCTATTCTGTATCTTCAAAGCAGTGGTGAAATCCAAATTCTTTTACTACCGGTTCTGTGGGCGTGGCTTGGGTGTGGTATGGTGTGGCTCGGTGGGCATGGCAGGGGAAGAATACTGCGAAATCCATTCCCACCCCACTCCAGGGGAAGGATACTGCAAAATCTCCATTCCCACCCCACTCTGGGGCCAGCCAGAGGTGATGTTTGCTGGTTCTCCGAACTACTCAAAATTCCCGCTACCGCTTCTCCAGAACCTGCCAGAACCTGCTGGATTTCACCCCTGCTTCAAAATAAAAATAAAATATTCATTTGAAAGGATGTGTTGTCCAATGATAGAATATTGTATATAAAGCAAAACCAACCTTACAATTCATCATCTTAAAGTAAAATGTTCTGCAAACGACCTTAAGGCAAATGAGTATAAGCATAAAAATAGGCATATTTCATACCTATTTAGGAACAATCTCCTTAAATATATATATTGAAGGATACTTTCTATGAAAATATATTCCATGAAAAACTGTCTTAAG
Organism: Pantherophis guttatus; assembly: GCF_059756535.1. Classification (NCBI taxonomy): domain Eukaryota; kingdom Metazoa; phylum Chordata; class Lepidosauria; order Squamata; family Colubridae; genus Pantherophis; species Pantherophis guttatus. The sequence goes on from NC_142068.1 coordinate 21,542,383, forward strand.
GTCACCATTCTCATGTTGATTCACAGCCAATATGAAATTTCTCAGGACATTTCAGATATTCATTGAGAAACCTATCTGTCTGGTTTGCCAGTTTTAACTATTAGTAAAAAGCAGGCATGAAACCTTTATAAACTTTTGAATTGAATGCTTGTAATGATGTAACAATGGCAATAGCACTTAGACTTATATACCGCCCCACAGTTCTTTATAGCATCTCTGGATGATCTACAATGTCAGCATATTGCCCCCAGCAACCTGGGTCCTCATTTTACAAACCTCGGAAGGATGGAAGGTTACTTCAACCTTGACCTCTGTCAGGATCAAACTCCTGGCTGTGGGCAGAGTTTACCTGCAATACTGCATTCTAACCCCTGCACCATGGGAGCTCAATGTAGGGTTGGGTATTGAAGTATGAAATATTTAAAACATGGTCCACAATGATGAAAACAGTTTTAACATACTTTAAATGTTATAAAAAGACATTGCTTTGAATTTCTGATAACAGGATGATGAGACAACTAAAAATGATTTTGATTTTTGAGAACAGAGAAGGCTTAGTCAATCTAAAAATCTGCAGCTGTAGAAATTTCTCTAACAAATGCCATCTTTTACAGGACAGGGAACTGTAGAGATCAGATCATAAATACATTGAAGCACAACTTTTGATATCAGAATCTGAAGCTTAAAGGGATGGAATTATAAGCTTTCTTTATGGTCTTACACAAATCATATTTTATTTGATTGGTTACAATAGTATGCATTTTATTGTACATAGACAACACCTCAATTTAATCAATTATGGGAATTCTATATCTTTATTGAGTAGCTGGATTGATCGATACATAAAATGAATAATAGGAGATGTGGAACATGAAGTAATACATTCTTTATACTTACATGTAAAAGGAAGGCCCTAGAATTTGTTTAAAACTGTTATGCTTTCTGAAAGACTGTTGCTTCCACGACTAAATGTTAATTCCCTGGGACCTAGGCTTCCATTCTTATAGCTAAGATGTTACCTATCTTATTAGTGCTTGCTATATTACCTACACCTGAGGATTCTCAAAGTATAGTTGCTTTCTGGCATCTTATTTGGACCAAAAAATATAAGTGAGTTGGGTTGATGTTGGAACCTTATTTTCTTTTATTACAAGACTAATATAATTAATTGCATTTATTAAACCTGAAACAGGTTTACCAGCAATTAAGAATATTTCAGATGAGGGAAAGTTGTGCATTTACTATGTCAAAATTTATTTCATTTTAAAATTTTATGTTGCTGTTTGGTTTGAACAGATTACAGATCCTGCCAACAAAGATAGATATGAAGTCCCACATGAAAACGTTCAACCTTTTCAGGGATCTAAAGCAACCAATTTAATGTATCGAGTAGAAGTCACAGAAAATCCTTTTGGAATCAGTGTGATCAGGAATAGCAATAATAAAGTTCTGTAAGTTACCTTCTTGTTATTTGAGTTTTTTTTTATAGGTACCCACAGTTCATAATTGTTCAACCACTTTCCCACCCTATGATGAATTGTATATTAATTGTATTTTAATTGTAATGAAATGAATCTGAGATGAATTCTCAAATATTTTGATCTCAGGCTTTTTTTAGGTTCTTAAAAAAGATTGAGACTCTCAAACAACTTTGGTTTGTGTGGGCTATATCTGTCAATATTTACTGTATTATAAATTTACATTGAGAGATTATTTTTATCTTTACAGACTGTCTGAAAGGGTCTCAGGAACTGTCAGAGGTCCTCAGACCACATTTTGAGAACTGTTGCCAATATAGCAATAGCACTTAGACTTATATACCACTTCATAGTGCTTTGCAGCCCTCTCTAAGTGGTTTACAGAGTCAGCATATTGCCCCCAACAATCTGGGTCCTCGTTTTACCAACCTTGAGCTTGATGAGATTTGAACTGCCAAATTGTAGTCAGCAGAAGTAACCTGCAGTACTGCATTCTAACCACTGCGCTACTGAAGCTCCTATTGTCAATATATTGACAATTAATTTTTAAACATTTTTTTTAAAAAAATGAAGTAAATGCAGTAATTTGAACTGTACACATCTGTAATAGAAAACATCTCATAGCCATAAGATGCTTGCATGTTCAACAGCATCCCAGAAGATCAGAAGATGCTTTTTGCACTGTTCATACCAGATTTTGTAATCTGTTCAACATGAAATGTAAGTGTATCCACTAGCACCATGATGGCGAACCTATGGCACATGTGCCACAGGTGCCACGCGGAACTATATCTGTGGGCATGCGAGCGTTGCCCTAACTGATTTTCGGGTCTTCCGGGCCCACCGGAAGTTGGGAAACGGGCCATTTCTGGCCTCCGGAAGGCCTCCATGGGTGTGGGGAAGGCCATTTTTGTCCTTTCCAGGCTCCAAGAAAGCCTCTGGAGCCTGGGGAGGGCGAAAAACAGGCCTACCAGGCCCACTGGTAACCTTTTTACCGTCGCGTGCCAAGCACTGGGGAGGGTCACGTGCACATGCATGGGGTGCAGGGGCATTGAATTATGGGTGTGGGCAAACACGCACACGACCCCTGCCCTGCGCTCCCCCCGCTTTTGGCACGCGACATTAAAAGGTTAGCCATCACTGCACTAGCATATTCATTGTTGTCGCACATTTTAGGCAAGAATCAGAAGTAATCATCCTTCTGGGAAGTTTGACTGCCATCATTTATTTATGTAATATCCTTATCACAATATTGAAAAGGGGTAATTAAAATAATACATCAGCAGCAGTCAAGAAAGTGAGCAATGTCTGTTAAGGAATAAAGACCTATTATCTATTCTTCCAAATGTTTCCGGTGTCCTGTAGTGTCCTATCTTGGTGACTATAGCTCTTACTGGTGACCCAATTTTGAGCTCTTATGTCACTTGAGACAAATGCTGGTCTTTTGCTTAGCTTTTTTTTTTTCTTCACAAGGAATGCTTAGTATGAATACAATGTGAATTGAATGCATTTCTTTTTTTAAAAAAATCCAGTTTATGAAAAGCATAATACCTTTGATCATTCAAACAGCTTCAACACCAGTATAGGACCTCTGATATATGCCGACCAGTTCTTGCAGCTTTCCATTAGAGTGCCTAGCTGGAATGTTTATGGGGTAGGAGAACATGTACATCGACAATATCGGCATGATTTTAATTGGAAAACATGGCCTATTTTTACCCGAGATGCTTTTCCTAATGGGGTAAGTGTCTTCTTCTGATTCTGTATCAGGTTTGGTCTTCTGAAGTAAAACAAATAAGAACATAATAGATTCTGTATGAATGAAATGAAATGAAATGAAATAATGAAATGGACAGAACAGAACAGAACAGAACAGAACAGAACAGAACAGAACAGAACAGAATAGAATAGAATAGAATAGAATAGAATAGAATAGAATAGTTGGAAGGGACCTTGGAGGTCTTCTAGTCCAATCCCCTGCTTAGGCAGGAAACCCTATACCACTTCAGACAAATGGTTATCCAACATCTTCTTAAAAATTTCCAGTGTTGGAGCATTTACAACTTCTGGAGGCAAGTGGTTCCACTGATTAATTGTTCTAACTGTCAGGAAATTTCTCCTTAGTTCTAAGTTGCTTCTCTCCTTGATTAGTTTCCACTCATTGCTTCTTGTCTTTCCCTCAGGTGCTTTGGAGAATAGCTTGACTCCCTCTTCTTTGTGGCAGGCCCTGAGATATTGGAACCACTGCTATCATGTCACCCCTAGTCCTTCTTTTCATTAAACTAGACATGAGGATGAAAGAAATGAAAGGAGGAAAGCAAAATAAATAAACTAAGAAGCATGATTCTGACGTTGCTGTGAATAAAATGATAGGACAGCATTACTTAAAATTCAGGCAAGGCATAAAAGAAGTATCACAAGGAAAGAAAGCACAGTTTGCTTGCTAGAAATACAGGTGGCCCAGAACTTACGGCCACAATTGAGTCCAACATTTCTTTTGGTAAGCAAGATAGTTGTTAAGTGAGTTTTGCCCCATTTCATGACCTTTTTTTGCTTTAGTTGTTAAGTGAATCACTGCAGTTGTTAAATTAGTAACATGATTGTTAAGTGAAGCTGGTTTTCCCATTGACTTTGCTTGTCAGAAGGTCATAAAAACTCTCACAAAAGATGACATGGGACACTGCAACTGTCATAAATACACGTCAGTTGTCAAGCATCTGAATTTTGTTCACATGACCATTGGGGATGCTAAGTCGTGAAAAACAGTTGTTGTTTTTTCAGTGCCACTGTAACTTTGAATGATCACTAAACAAATAGTTGTAAATTGAGGACTACCTGTACTCTAGTACAGTATTATTATTTTTTTGCAATCCTTTTTTTCTGTAGAGAACTGGTGGTGGAGGAGGAGGGGGATAAGGAATTATAAAGATATAGTTATAGGTCCTGTTCCAGGTGTTTTGTTTTCTTTAAAATTTGGACAAAGAAGACAAATGTTGTGTTTTTTAACTTTCTTTTACTTTATAACTTTCGCAATCTGGTCTTCAAACAGTATTTTCACAATAGAACTTGTAGCACATTAAATCAAATAACACCCCTCTTCCAGAATAAGTAAAAATAACGCAAAAATGTGCACAAATGTCAGGGGTGAAATGCTCCCGGATTGGACTGGATCGCCCAATCCGGTAGTGATTTTTCCCTGTAGTTCAGCGATCCGGTAGGGATTGCCACCCGGGTGTCATTACTTCCTGGTTTTAACCAGGAAATAATGTTTTTTACCTTCTGCACATGCACAGAAGGTGTGCGCGCGGCGCATGTGCTTCCGAACCAGTAAGGAAGGTAAGTAGATTTCACCCCTGACAAATATGTATGAATAAACTGAGAAAACAAAGGCAGCAGACATAGTTTGGATTAGAAACTTAATTTATAGCACCCATTTAAAATATAGGCATATTATATTAGAAAATCTTGAGAGAACTTTTTAAAAAACTATTAAATTGGAAACAGAAAAAATGCTCATGAACAAAAACAAGCAAACTGAAAATTTTTGCAATGGAGTGAGTGAGTTATAATAAGGGAAGGGTTGATGGTAGCAGCAAGAATCTAGAACTGAATAGGCTACATTTTAGACCCACTGTAGCTTTTGGATGGTCTTCATAGACAGTCTTATGTCAAGTGCCTGAATAAATTATTTATATTGTTATAGAACCAGTAGATCCACTGATTCTAGACCAGGGGTGTCAAACTTGCATTGTCACAATGTCATCACGTGTCATATCAAGACTTCCTCCCTTCGCTAAATTGGGTAATGGCTTGGCCAGCGCAAGACACATCTGATCCACAGGCTGTGAGTTTGACACCCCTGTTTTAGACAGTAGGGTAAGGAGCAGATTAACAATAGATACTTGAAAAAGCAGAAAACACTGGATTTCATTAATTATCTTTGGTCTAAATTCAAGGACACATGCTGTGTGGTTCTTCATTCAAATTAAAGGCCAATATCTAATTATGGATAAATTAGTCTGGATTACCAAGCCACCGGTGTTACCAAGTCACATATACTATTTAGCAGTATGACAACTTGATAGAAATATTATACATGTTCAAGGCAGTTTAAGATATTCCATTTCAACACTTCGGAGTTCTAATGAACTTTAATATTTATATATGGTTATTGTTTCCTTCAAAGGATATGAGCAACCTGTATGGTGCTCAAACTTTCTTCTTATGTCTGGAAGATAAGAGTGGACATTCATTCGGGGTGTTCCTTATGAACAGTAATGCCATGGGTAAGGAAATTATTTATGATTTTGATAAAAATCACCTGCCTTTCTTAAATAATTTTCTACACATGTATTTATATGATAAATGCACAAGAGTTAATCAGCAGGTATGTTTTATACTACACATTTTTTCATCTAATACATGTATTCTGAGGAAGTTGTGTTCCAATTACATTCTTCTAACTAACAATAGTGAGAATCTAATTGTGAAACAGTATGATCCTATCTATTCAAAATTAACCCCTTAATCTTGGTGAGGCAATGCCGTGGTAGATTAGCAGATATAAAATTACTGCTTTTCCTTCCGAAATCACACTGATAGTTCCATTTGTAAGCATTCTATCAAGGCAGTATAAATATGTATGAAGAATTCCATATTGTTTCTATGTTGTTTTTCTTTCAGATGTGTTTCTATGCAGCTCCACTGAAAACTGTCATTACAGCTTTAGATAACGTTCTCTAAAATAAATTTATAGATGTTAAAATGCAATTGACCTCTGTGTATATAGTTACATTGGAATCCTCAGCATAATTTTCTTCTTTAAATTACTCAGTCTCCCTAAACACTGGTGGTCGTCCATTCAAATTTATGAGATTCTCAAGGAACAATTAAGAACAGTGCATATTTTGTTAGACAGTTAAAAGGATATTGGGATTCTGAGAATTCCAACAGAAATCTGAAATATGCAAAAACTTTGAAAGGTACATGCTAGTCCTGGGAAGATTCCTATTCATCCATATATTAAATTTACATAATAATTTAGGAGTAAAAATAAAGACAATATTCTTGTTTTTAAGTCTCAATTAATTCTAAGAATTTCTCCTAACAGATTTTGCTCTTCAACCTGCTCCTGCTGTAACATACAGAACAATTGGTGGAATTTTAGATTTTTACGTCTTTTTAGGAAATACTCCAGAACAAGTAGTACAAGAATATCTATTGGTATGTTTTTCTATCATATTTCTACTTGGTCCTTATAGAGTAGAGCTCTATACAGTATGTTGTTGTTTATGCTGGCAAGAGCAGATCTGATTTTCTTGAGAAGAAATTCTAGATTAGGAGCACTGTAAGTGAAAATACTATCTGTATAGTACTTTCTGCTCTGTTTCTATCCAGTAATAAGAGATGCAAAGAAAATCCCCAGAAGAAGAGTGAAATTGTCATATCAGTTTATATTAAAAGATTTATAAACTATCCTTGTCTACACTCATAATGTCCAAGTCACTTCAACTAATCAAAGTTAGTAACAATAGTTACTGTAATTGTTAGGACTAGTATTAGATAATCTGATGTACAAATCTATATATATAAAAGCCAAATACCACTCACTCATCACGAAACCTCCAGAACGGGACAGCCTACAAACTTGAAATTTGGCACGTATGTTCTTCTTGGCTTCTAGGTGCTCGCTAAGAAAGGATTTTTTGAAATGACCATCAGATCATTAGTATTTCATACACAGTATTATATTCACACACTCTGATGCTAAGGAGTTGGACGTTCTACTCCCCCTCCCCACCTGAAAGGAACTCTGGCCAAACTGCCAGTTGCTTTATAATAACACGCTCTGATGCTAAGGAGCTAGACATTCTACTCCCCCTCCCCACCTGAAAAAAACTCTGTTCCTACTGCCAGTTGCCTTATATTAACACGCTCTGATGCTACTCCTTCGCTAAACTGGGCATGGGTGTAGCCAGCGCGTCATCATCCAGCCTGCAGGCTGGGACATTCTATTTCCCCTCCCCCTCTGTTCCAACTGCCAGTTTCCTTATATTAACATGCTCTGATGCTACAGAGTTACACATTCTACATTAAGTTTCAGGCTTTAAGTGTCAATTTATCATACCTGATCACATAGTTTTGTAGCGAAGCGCAGGCATTCAGCTAGTTCTAGATATAACCATAACTGCCTGAAATTTAATCATAAAAATCCAGCTAAGTTTAAAGAGCTTTGCAGAGCATGTTACAGTTACCTTTTATTGAACTAACAATAGAAAATATTCATAGACATTATATTATGAAAGATATATCAGATGCACAAGCAAAAATTATAAAAGACACCCCTGGTTGTCACTTCCATATGAATATCTCTCCGAATTAGATCAAATCCCACATCTCATCTCAGCCAACCTCTCTTACTAGTTAATGAAAATCCTTAACTAGTAGTTTTGGGGCATTATCCGAAGGAAGGTTTCTGTTGCTATTGTTGTTGCTGCTGTTCAATCTCATGCAACCCCAAAGTACTACCAAACATTGATACTGACTCCTGTATCCCTAGGTTCAGGCAATGGAAAACAAAAATCTAAATTTCTTCTGCATTCTGGTGGCATCTTAAAACATCTATGAAAACCTTTTTCATAGATAACTAAATCAATATGAATATGTCTTGTCCAATAGCATGATGGTACAGAGATTTCAGTAGTCTTCCTCTCTGCCTTCATTTCAAGAAAATATTGTCCTTCTCTATAAACAATACAATGCAAAAGGAAATGCTCCCCTCTTAAATTTTGTTTTGTATTTTAATTGTAAAGTTGATAGGACTTCCATGGATGCCTTCCTATTGGAATCTTGGCTTCCATATCTGTCGATGGAATTACACTGATCTTAATGATGTGAAAGCTGTAGTAGAAAGGAATCGAGCAGCTGGAATACCTTATGTAAGTAGAAATATACGGGTGGAGAAGGAGTGGAATCACTGTGTGAGAATTGGGTGGCTGCATATATCTGTTTAATTAATAAATCAGTACATTATTGATTGGAGGGGAAAATCAGTTATTTTGAAGACTGGGATACCATTTGACTGTGCTACTGTGTTCAGTAGAAAGATACATAATGTTGAAGGTAGAATTTCTACCACATAGCTCCCAGCGACCGGTAAGATCCCACAGAGTTGGTCTCCTCCTGGTCCTGTCAGCTAAACAATGCCGGCTGGCGGGCCCGCGGGGGAGGGCCTTCTCTGTGGCTGCCCCAGCTCTGTGGAACCAGTTACCTCCTGAGATCCGGACCACCCCCACCCTATTGGCCTTCCAAAAAGCGGTGAAGACCTGGCTTTTCCGGCAGGCCTGGGGCCGATGATCTCGCTGTTGCAATCTTGTGAGATCCAGCCATGAATGGTGTGAATGGTTTTTAATGTTTTAATGTTTAAATGTTTTTATAATGGTTTTTTTTTTAAATGAATTGTAAGCCACCCTCAGTCTCCGGAGAAAGGCGGCATATAAATTGAACTAATAATAATAATAATAATAATTTGATGGCTAGTTTCCCTTGAAGTATGAGCATGGGAAGCAAATCCATGCTCATTTAATAAATTTGATTTTAATCAAATTAAGGTCTCTTTCTTACCTATATCTAGGACTTTTGCTATTTTTATTATGAGATCTCATTTTCTTATGATATTATTATTATTATTATTATTATTATTATTATTATTATTATTATTATTATTATTATTATTATTATTATTCAAATTTCTATACCGCCCTTCTCCTTTCGGACTCAGAGCGGTGAACAGCCAGAATAAAAAACATTTATACAGAAAAATAGATTTAAAATAATTAAATTTGGCCCATAGTTTAAAATTTATCAATTTAAAATCCATATCAAAATTGCATGAACTGTCTGGTAATCTTTTGTTTGTTACTCTGATGGAAGAAGAAACTATGAATTATGTGGGAATTTTTAATGTCATTGTTCCAATTTTAATTCAGTGACAACACCATGCTTTGGAAAAACAAGCCAGCAGAAAGACCAAGGAAGGAAGGAAGTTGTAATCTAGGAATTGATACGTTTTGGATTTGGATACACTTCACATTTTTTGGTAGAAAATAGGAGATCACAAAGAGTAGGTTGATTTACAAAGTGGACAGGGTTAGGATATAATACCCTTTAATTCCTGATTTGAGGTAGCTGGATTTTTTTTTAAAAAAACGTTTGTAACTAAAATGTAAACATATTTTAGGACTTTTTAAAAGGATATTTTGTATTTGATTTTTATATTTTTCAGTGTCAAGTGCAGGAAATCAGTAATTTGTGCAGTTTATTGCATGCACTCTAACAGAATCTGAACTACTAACAGTCAAAGCAAGTGATAGATAAGTGGTAGATAATAGTCAGTGGAATTCAAGAGGAATTGGATTTAAATCTCTAGTGGGCATGAAAGGACTCAAGACTGATATACATTTGATCCCTCAGCCTGGTTATCTTCTACATTTAGGATATTTTAGGATTTAGTACAATCTTTATGTGCTTCCTACTTTAACACATTGGGAAATGTTTCCATTGTCCTTTAACTATGTTGTTTACTAGAAAAGACATTGGGACAACATACAATTTTGGTAGTAGGTTGCCTATTCTTGATATAACTGATAGATTTCACACTGGCTAAGGAAATTACAATGCTTTTTTGGTTTTTCCACATCAGCTATTCTGAATCTCGATCCAATCAATGGAAATGAAATATTTCTATAAATATCTCCTAGAATCCTGGTGTTTTAGTAAAGGATCATAGTTAGATAGGGTTTCAATAAAATTGTCAATGTTTAGGCAATACAGAGAGGACAAAATCAAGAATGTCATTTTACAATAATTTTTACTTGCTGGGAATCTAGTTTAAAAAAGTCTACCCTGGACCCTGCAGAATTAAAATGAGAACAAGTGCTGAATTTTGTCATACCTATGAATATTTAACTTAGCTAATGCAAGGAACAGTTCCTTTAGCTAAAACATCAACGTCATCAGATAACAACGTATATATTTCTTTCTACCGTTAAAATAATGTGTTGGGAGAAACCAATTTTCTTTGCAATATTAAAGGATAAATCAATGTATTTTACTTGTTTATATACATTACAGAAAAAATTAGGGTGGCTACATAGCAAGTTATTATGGTAATGAAAATTGGGGATGGGGGTATTGGCTTTTATAATGAGCCAGAGTTGCAGTTTCAGAGAAAATATAATTTTCTGAATATAACATTGTTAACAGGATGCCAGAAACCAAATGAACCTTTATGCTCAGTCAGAATGAGTTATATTATAGACAGAACAATAATCATATTTTATATAGCCTTATGTCCAATATATAGCCTTATAGCCAGACTTAGATATGATATAGAATTAATGTTTCCAATCATTTTATTTGGATTAAAAAGCTCATCAGCACCAATTCTCTTTCCTTTATGCTTTTCTTGGTATTCATCATATAGACTATGATGATCTTGGTGTTGGTGATAATGATGATTCTTCACAGTTATGCCTGGGTTTCAATAGTGTAAAAAATTCAACATTTACAATGACTGCAATTTTCTTTCCAGGATGTTCAATATACTGATATTGACTACATGGAAGATAAGAAAGATTTTACTTATGACAAGATAAATTTTGCAGGCCTCCCTGAATTTGTCCAAGACCTTCATGACCATGGACAGAAATATGTCATCATACTGGTAACTCTGATTAATTTAAACAGTTCAAAGACAAGTGAAACAATTATTGAAACAGTTTATCAGCAATTATTTGCATCAGTGATGGGTTTCAAATATTTTTACTATCGGTTCTGTGGGTGTGGCTTGGTGGGCATGGCATGGCTTGATGGGCATGGCAGGGGAAGGATACTGTAAAATCTCCATTCCCACCCCACTCCAGGAGAAGGTTACTGCAAAATCCCCATTTCCTTCTGATCAGCTGGGACTCGGGAGGCAGAAAATAGATGGGCATGGGGCCAGTCAGAGGTGGTATTTACCGGTTCTCCGAACTACTCAAAATTTCCGCTACCAGTTCTCAGAACTGGTCAGAACCTGCTGAAACCCACCTCTGTTTTGCATATAGCAATAGCATTTAGAGTTTTATACCACTTCACAGTGCTTTACAGCCCCCTCTAAGCAGTTTACAGAATCAGCATATTGCCGCCAATAATCTTGGTCCTCATTTTACCAGCCTCAGAAGGATGGAAGGCTGAATCAACCTTGAGCCAATGAGGCTCAAACTCCTGGCAGTGAACTGAATTAGCTTGTAATACTGCATTCTAACCATGATGCACAACGGTTCATATATATTATATTATAGCTCATATGCATTATGTTATAATGCCAAATATCATGTCTACCCAGATCATTACAATTTCTGCTCCTTCCTGAAACTTTAAGAAGTTTTTGCTATTATTACTTCTAAACTTCCCTATTTTTCTTCCTTATTTGTATTAAAATTTATCTCCATCTCAACTGTTTCAGTAAAAGTAATGGGAACCTGATGAAACAGTATTATTTTATTCAGGAACAGAGGAGTCTAGTAATTGTTTACTAGTTCGTGCAACTTTCTATAAACCTTCCTTGACTTATCTATTTTTTGTTGCTCGATGGATCATAGATCAATTTTAAAACAAAAAGCACAAGAAATGTGTGGTGGAAGCATTACAATGTTTTTAAAAAGTTAAAAATGAACAATTTTTTGCCAGCACGGACTCACCTGTTTTACATCTTCATCTTTAATGATGGTCCTTGATTTTCCCACACAATTAAATATACCAAAAGGTTGCTCACTCTCTCTGCATTATAATCAATAGTCAATGGATATTGTAATTCCATTCCCAGATTTTTTTTTTTTTTTTAAAAAACATCCAACAGATGGCAAAAATAAACAGAATGTTAATTGGGCCATAGCAGCTGCTCTCTATTGGTACCTGGCAATTTAGTGGCAGAAAGCAGGGCTGCAAGCAAGAAACAAGATGGCTTTTACAGGACCAGAGCATGTTCTGTGATGTCACCTTACAAGTCCTGCCCTACAGTGTCATGATGAGGGAATGTAAAAGTAGGTTGACATCACTGTGGAGTAGAGATTGTCAACTTTTTTATGCTTTGTTGCACAGCAAAATACTCCTGCTTTCTCCTACAGGGGGTACAATCAGTTCAGTGGTGGGTTACTACTGGTTCGACCTGGATTGGGCAAACCGGTAGCGGTAGCGGCAGGAGGCTCCACCCACCCACCTGGATGCTTCTGTGCATGCACAGAAGCATCATGTGTACGCATAAGCGCATGCGTGCCCTCGAACAAACTGGTAGCAACAGGATTTTCAATCCACTACTGAATCAGTTACATAATTGTGCAAAGGTTTAGAAGGTTTAACATTTTTAATTCTGTTTGTTAAAGGATCCAGCCATTTCTGTCAATAACCTCATGAACAATACCCCTTATGAAGCCTATCAACGTGGTGAACAGATGAAAGTGTGGATAAATGAATCAGATGGAATAAGCCCTCTTATTGGGGAAGTAAGTTGCTGTTTTTAGAAATCAGTTGTGGACCACTTGAACATTAACATACAGTGTCTAAACATAAGACACTTAACATAAGTGTCTAAAATGGGGAAAGAGAAAGGAGGGGGAAATTATACTAATCCAGAATCATCTGCAAAACTGGAATCTCTTTTCCACTCCACTTATTTTATTTATTCAGTACTCTGAAGAAACCTACTATATTTTTTCTCTCTGGCATGAGGATCTTAAAAAGAGAAAGGCATAACTCCTTTGATAAATGTTATCCATGTTGATTGTTCTGACCGTGTAGTGAAGCTACTTTTCTGTATCTAATTCTGGAATGTAAATATTGGCACAATCATCAAATTGAAAATAAATCACAATGTTGAAAATAGTTATTTTATCAGATATATTCCAAAAAATAAAATAACTTTTTGTAAATCTAAGAAAATGACAAGAGAACACCTGTCTGATCTTGATGAATATAAATCATGGGGGCCTGATGGATTATATCCCAGAGTTCTGAAGGACCTGATAGATGTTATCTCAAAACCATTATACCATATTTTTCAAAAAGTCCTGAAGCACCAGGGAACTATCAGAGGATTGTGAAAGAGCTGGTGTGGTTCCCATCTTCAAAACAACAACAAAAACAACAACAAAATCAAAAAAGAACCAGGAAACTATAGACAAATTAGCCTAACATTAATACCTGGGAAGACCTGGAAATAATAATAATAAAACAGATCTGTGAACATCTAGAAACAAAGTTATAAGTAGTAGCCAACATGGGATGTTATAAAGCAGATCATGCCAAACCAATCTTATTTCATTCTTTGGCAAAGTGACCGAATTAGTAGACCAGCGAAATGCTATGGACATAGTATACTTAGACTTCAGCAAGGCATTTGACAAAGTAGACCATAAGCTACTTCTTGGTAAACGAGAAAAATGTGGGATAGGCAGCATTATCACCAGATGGACTTGTAACTGGCTGACAAACCATATTCAACAAATAGTTCTTAATGATACTACATTAACATGAAGAGAAGTAAGCAGTGGGGTGCCATCTTAGGTTCAGTGCTCTTCAATATCTTCATAAATCTTAGATGAGGGAATAGAAGGCGAATTCATCAAATCTGCAGATGACATTAAGCTGACACTGCAGAAGACAAGCTCAGAATCCAAAAAGATCTTGACAGACTTGAACAATGGACCCTATTCATCAATATGAAATTTAATATAGAGAAAAACAAGGTTTTACACCTAGACAGGAAAAACCAAAGATACAAGCTCAAATTAGGCAAAATTTGACTCAAAAACAAAAACTGTGAGTGGGAGTCCTAGTGGATGATCACTTAAAAAAGAACCAGCAGTGTATAGCAGCAGCCAAAAAAGCTTGTCCTTGGTTGTACAAAAAGAGGCATAGAATCAACATTCCATGACGTATAAATCCTTAGTAAGAATCATTCCTGGAATATCACATCCAGTTTTGATCACCACATTACAAAATAATAATAATAATAATTTGTTGAGACTTTGGAAAAAGTACAAAGAAGAGCAACTAAGATGTTTAAGGGTCTGAAGACAAAAACATATGAATGATTGGAGGAATTAGGTATGGCCAATCTAGAAAAAAGAAGGACTACGGATGACATGACAGCAGTATTCCAGTATTTGAGGGGCTGCCACAAAGGAGAGGTGATTAATTTATTTTCCAAACCATCAGAAGGCAAGACAGGAAATTATGGATGGAAACTAATCAAGGAGAGAAGCAACTTGGAAATACAGAGAAATCAGTGAGGACAATTAACCAGTGGAACAGTTTGCCTTTAAAAGTTGTGGGTGCTTCATCATTGGAGGTTTTTGAGAAAAGATAGGACAGTCTATCTGAAATGATGTAGGGTCTCCTGTTTGAGGAGGATGTTGGACTAGAAGACCCCCAAGGTCCCTTCCAACTCTATTCTGATTCAATAGAGCTTACTAAGAATCTTCCTGCTCTGTTTAATAACCTACAAGTTATTTTATTATATTATTAGTAACTTCTTACATAATGTTCAGGTCTGTCACTATGAAGGTATAAACATTTCATTCATTCTATATCATGCTCAATAAGTCATGAGGAATGGCTCCAGGCAGAAGTGTAACAGTCATATAAAATATTTAAATTAATATATCAATGTTATCTTGCATTTGATAGTAACAGATTCAAATTTCTTCACTCCCTCAGCACATTTATTTCTTTACATTATAGTGAAAATATTTACTAGATGAAAAATTTGATGTTTTGAACATTGTCTTCAGAAAAGGAAAAAAATATTTACAAATTAATGCAAGCAGAATTTTCTACCTACCTACCTACTTACTCATCCTGGAGGATGAGATTTTAAAAAGTTGGTTTCTTTGATGGTAGCCATTTGCTAAGAATTAACTGATTTGCATTGCCTTATAGTCTATGATTTCTAGGTCTCTCTCACTCCCCCCCGTCTCTATATACATACCAAAATATATATGTACACACACACACAAACATATGTGCATGTGTATGTATATCTATACATATATGCATACAAAAATTAAAAAAACCCAGATGTATATGCATGTGATAGATATATCTTATTATGGAGACATATTTAGATGTCAGTGTTTTGTGGGTGTTCTTAAGAGAAACTAACTGGAACAGAACTCAGCAGTATGTTATATATACCATATATAAAAACACAGCAAAGCCGAATGTCGTTTATGATATCCTCTAAGTTGTCTAGATGACAATTTCTTGAAGTAGTACAGTTATGTGAAAAAGAAACAATTCAATAAAAAATGTTTTTATTCTTTAGCCTTTTTCTATTTTGCTATCTTCCCATACACATAAATAACAAGTTTTGGTTTTAATAAAGATTACTCAGATATTCCACTTGTTTCACTTTGCTTAGAATCTTGCAAAACCATTTTTAAGGAAATATTTATATCCTTTGGTAGACCAATTTATACTTTTTTTGTTTAATCTGCAGGTGTGGCCAGGAACGACTGTCTTCCCTGATTTTTCTAGTCCTGAAGCTGTTCAGTGGTGGGCTAGTGAGTGCAACCGTTTTCACAAAACGATCCATTTTGATGGACTTTGGATTGTAAGTACTATTTAGCACAGTGAAGAAACAAATATTTAGTAGCAAAAATACTTAGCAATAAGCAAAAAATATGCATCTCTAAGTTCTTTTCATAGGCAACAATAAATTCTTTCCATAGGAATATAAACATTGTATAATGTTTTGATTTTTTTAAATACATGTTATCCATGCCTAGCATATTCAGACATGTTCAATTGTCTGAGCAAAGAATAGAAATGGAGGAAAGTATGCAATTCATGAGCCTGAACAACAGTAAAATGTTGCTGGTAAAATCTAGTTGCTAAATCTAGCTCAGTTCAAAGGGATTACATGAAAACATCCATTTTGTTTTTCTAGCAACAACATAGCAGTATAGCTTTGTTCCAGGATGCTATCTTAGCTTCCCAGTCTAAGCCTGAAGGTTTAGAATTTTCTTGTGGTTTATCAACCCAAACACTAAGAAAATTTGATTTCTGGTTACATATAAAATCAGCCAAAGTCTGTTGTTGTGATTTATTGCTCATAGCAACAGAAGTCTCCTCTTGAAGGAGGAAGGCTGTCTCTCTCTTGTTAAAGAGCTGGAGAGCTGAGACGGACAACAACATTTGAAAAACTAGATTGATAACACCATTCAGTTCTGCTACTCACTACAGAATTTGATAAGCAGACATTGAAAATTCTCTGTAACTGGCTTACAGATTCAAAGATTAAACTTGCCTACTCAGGAAAATTGTTGCCACGATGGGCTTTGTCAGTCACAAAACACCCGTTTATTAGAAAGAGGGTCATACTTTTAGAGGAAAATATTTGTAGCTCAGGGTTGAAATGGCAGGTCCTTAGTACTCGCTGAGCTTGGTTGTCTTTTTGCAGACATTTAATTATCCAAATTAGGTAACATCATCAGTTCATGGATGACAATTACCTAGTTTAGATAATGAAATGTCTGCAAAAAAAAAAAAAAAATCAAGTTCAGATAGCACTAAGTACCTGTCAGTCATATACTGTATCTCAGGGGTGAAATTCAAAAATTTTCCCTACCGGTTCTGTGGGCGTGGCTTGGTGGGCGTGACAGGGGAAGGATATTGCAAAATCCCCATTCCCTCCCCACTCTGGGGCTAGCCAGAGGTGATATTTGCCGGTTCTCCGAACTACTCAAAATTTCCGCTACCAGTTCTCCAGAACCTGTTAGAACCTGCTGGATTTCACCCCTGCTGTATCTTCTCTATTAACCCATAGGTACCTTCGCTGGGCCGAAAATTATTGTGGCAGTTAAATATGTTACTAGGAGTGGTTGCTTTTTAAAATTATTTTTTAAAAACTTGAACAGAACATGGGTCCTGATGACATATGTGTGAAGTCCACAACTACCAATCTATGAATTTCTATGAATCTTTTCTCATAGGACATGAATGAAGTATCCAATTTTGTCAAAGGATCAAAAACTGGTTGTGCAACAAACAATTTAAACTACCCACCTTTTACTCCAAGTAAGTTCTCAACTGAAACAAAAATTATTTAATTTCTATGCTAGATTTTTCATATATCTGTGTATATAAGATTGTTACATAGAATATGTTATATAGAATAATTAAAATTATTATAAATAATTATAATATTCTGTTTTATATATAATAAAATAATAACAATATATATAATAAAATAAAATATAATAATATTATATTTATTATATAATAAAATTATAATAAATATAAAAATAAATTAAAAATTATTTACTTTCTATGCTAGATTTTTCATATATCTGTGTATATAAGATTGTTACATAGAATATGTTATCCAATACATGCTTGACAAATAAATAAATAAATAATCAAACGAACAAATTTTGAGAAACAGATTCCTTTACCAATTGTTAAAGAAATCCTATCTGCTACAACATAGTCAGTGGTGGGTTCCTCCCGGTTCAGCCCGGTTCTGCCGAGTCGGTAGCGGTGACAATATGTCATCACCGAACCGGTTCTGCCTCCCTGCCCCCCACCCCCGCATTATTCTAACCTTTTATTTGGCCCCAGCCCCAATCTATTGCTGCCTCCTGAGTCCCAGGTGATGACTAGAGGGAAAAAAACTGTTTAAACTCTTGCCTCGGGGCTTCAAAGGGCCGCCCTATAGCTGATCAGTGTTAAAAGAAAACAAATGAGTAGACCGGTGCCTGCAAAAATAAATGGGTAGACCGGTGCCTGCAAAAATAAATGGGTAGACCAGCACCTGCAAAAATACATGAGTAGACTGGTCCCTTCAAAAATAAATGGGTAGACCAGTGCCTGCCAAAATAAATGGGTAGATCGGTACAGCTCTGCAAGCAGTTAAAAGCCTGGTAGACCAGTACCTCTGCTAAATCCTAAATAATTGTCACATGACCATCAAGCCACACCCACAAAATAAGCCATGCCCACAGAACCGGTAGTAAAAAATTTTAGAACCCACCCCTGAACATAGTGATTCTTCTGGAAGAACAGAAAGAACTAATTGCTAAATTGTCAGATGATTGTACAACTTGTCACTTTATCTCTAACTGAAAGAATTTTATTTGGGGATTTTAAAATCCAAACAAATAACTTCACTTACAGCAAAAAGTGCCGCTATAATTTATAACTATATGAATTAAATCAAGTCTAATTTGATACAGAATACAGACTAACAGAGGTAGAAGCAACCTGGGAGCTCTTCTGGTCTAACCCTCTGCCCAAATAGGAGACTTGATACCATTGATTCAATCTAACTAGAAAATTTTATTCCTTTTTATTCAGATACAATTGTGTTGCAATTATTTGTAAATAACATTTCTTCTAGTAAGAGAAGTATCTGAATTAATTAGGAAGCATCTGATTTGATACGAGCTCTGATTGTATTCAGAAAACTGATTTAGAGATTTGATCAAGTAATTTTCAATTAGCAAACTCAATATTGAATATTAACCTTATTAAAAACTAGCCTAGTGTAGTGGATTAAAGAAAAGAGAAAAAAGGTAACTTTAAAAAAAAATGGAATTTTTTGACATTTGTTTGTCTATTCTTCCAGAAAGCTAAACATTGAAATGTTCTATAGAGATCTTTTTAATTTAATGGGTTTTTAAAATCTCTTTGTTTTACAGAAATTCTGGATGGAGTTATGTATTCAAAGACACTTTGTATGGATGCAGTCCAAAAGGCAGGGAAACACTATGATGTTCACAGCCTCTATGGCTATTTCATGTCTATAGCTACTGATAAGTAAGGAATTATGCTTTTTTTTCCCCCTTTAATTCATCCAAGCTAATTTGTACCAGATTTCCTTTGTTTCAGTTTGGACTGCAACAGCTAATCAAAAAGAATACAAATCTAAGAATGTGTATTAGGGAAAAAGTGATTAATTTACTACACAACAATTCCACTGATCTCTCAACTAGTATCTCTGTAGATCTTGTCCCCTTGTGAAGCCTAAAACCATCCGGGAGTGAAACCTACTTTTAAAAGTTTTGCAATTTGGACAAAACATGGTTATTGACATATGTTGTGACCCAGGCCCAAGTAGTTAGTATTAAATACAAACAGTTTGAAAACAAACAGACTTTATTAGAACAGCTGAGAGTTAACTCATTCTCAGCGTAGTCCAAACTAAATTAAAACAAATTCTTCAAAACACCATTCTACAGTTTATCACCTGACCTTGGGATAATTAGGCAAACTGCCAAAGGCTTTTCTTGGCAAAAGTTCAGAAGCAGAAGACGCCGACAAGAAATGAATACAGTGAAACAAGAAGCAAATCTCTCAACGGTCTCTGCTTTATCTGCTCCTGCCTTCTGGCAGCTCTTCTCATACGTGCACTAGGAATAGGCTCCTCCTGTTCCTCTGCCTCAGCCTCTGGAGGCTCCGAAGTCCGCACATCACTCCCCGATGGCCCTGGCCCCATCTCTGCCTCTGATGCAGAGCCCTCATCCAGGCCTTCCCCAGGACTGGGCCATGTTCTTCCTCAGCCTCATTGCTGTCCAACTCCACTGCCAGCTCTGCAGGCTGTGCGCGGACCACAACAACATAATCCTTCTCGTGGATTGAAAGGCCATCTATTTACTACACACAAATGATAAGATGTGATCTGAAAGTCTGGCCCATATTTTAGTCTGTTCATAAGTTAATTTTGCAAGAATTTGTTGGATTTGTTGTAGGCACAAATGCTATGTTGAAACCTGCCTTTCATTTTCTCCAAATTTTTCCTCCCAACAAAATAAAGCTATTCCTTAATGCTATACATTTGTATGTTGTTTTCAGAGCACTCAAGACTATTTTCCGTGATAGTAGAAGCTTCCTCCTTTCCCGATCAACATTTTCTGGTTCTGGAAAATTCACAGGACATTGGCTGGGAGATAATTTTGCAACTTGGAATGATATTAAATGGTCTATACCAGGAATATTAGAATTTGGTCTATTCGGATATCCTTTTGTAAGCTATTTTAACTGTAATAGTTTGTTTGGTCCAACTGTTAAATTTTGGCATAATAAAGTAAGAAAAAGTTTTGGATTAATGTATCCCTTTAGGTGAGATCTATGCATACCAATTCTTTAGACTTGCTTTGCACAACATATGATTTAGTAAACTTCAACTATATACTTTGAAGTGCCTCACTATCTGTTTTCTATTGGAGTAATCCTTTCGTAAGCTGTATGATTTGAGGAATTCTTGGTCCTCTATCAGGTTGGTTCTTTACTTGCAAATGTTTCATTACTTGACTATGTAGCATCATGCTGATAATGTCACTTAGTTGGGCAATGAAACATTTGCAAGCAAGTTCAAACAGCACTAAGGATCCATAATTCGACCCTGAGCTACATATATTCTCTCCTGCAGTATGATCTGCAATTCCAAAACTGTACAGCTTCACAGTTTGGCAATACAAAGAATAAAGATGAGACTGAAAGATGTATTCAGAAAGCAAAATTATTTTTAAAAGCAAAAATATGGATTTAAAGGTATCTCAGAATAGATGGGGCAATAGATTTTTTTATAAGACCGCTGTTATTATTTTCTTTCTAGTTTTAAAAGTGGCTCAGAATCAAAGTTACTGAAAGCAACAGCAATGTGATATGAATTTCCTTCTCTCTTAAGGAAAGCTAAAGTAGATTCTTCCTCTTGTTTTTTTTTACTCTGAAACGAGGCTGATTGTTTGTTTGTTTGAAGACATATTTATTGCAATGGCTACTATACCATGCAATTCCTTATAGCCTGAAGCTTGTCTTCTTTTTGAACTTGTGCTTTTATAAAAATATGCATTGAAAAGCTGGCTGTCTCTTATAACTTCGATTGATTTTTCATAGGCCTTAATCATAGAATGTATATGTATATACATTCATGCATATACATCCATGTATGTGTATATATGTACATACATGGTGGCTCAGTGGCTAAGATGCTGAGTTTGTCGATCGAAAGGTCAGCAGTTCAGCGGTTCAAATCCCTAGTGCCGCGTAATAGGGTGAGCTTCCATTACTTGTCCCAGCTTCTGCCAACCTAGCAGTTCGAAAGCACATAAAAAATGCAAGTAGAAAAATAGGGACCACCTTTGGTGGGAAGGTAACAGTGTTCCATGCACCTTTAGAGTTTAGTCATGCTGGCCACATGACCACGGAGATGTCTTTGGACATTGCTGTCTCTTCGGCTTTGAAATGGAAATGAGTACCTCCCCCTAGAGTCGGGAACGACTACCACATATGTGCGAGGGGAACCTTTACCTTTATCTTATATGTGTATATGTTTGTGTACATATACATATAAATATATTTAGAAAAGTTAGATTCAAATATTTACATAGAGTAGTGGCTGATCTCATTGCTATTCTATCCTATTTCTCTTTGCTCAATCATCCAAACATGATTTAGATTTTTTTAAAACCTCTATCAAAGACCAGTATAAATCAATTTATATTGGTCATTTGAGAACTGATTAATGTAGAATTTGTGAATACATTAGCATCACAGCTTATGCAGATATATCGTATAGTATGTCAATGATTTTTAATATGCTTCCATTTTAGATTGGAGCAGATATTTGTGGCTTCATTGAAAATGTTTCAGAAGAACTTTGTAGACGATGGTTGCAACTTGGAGCATTTTATCCATTTTCTAGGAACCATAATGCTGCTGCACATGCCGTAAGACCAATTTTAAAATTAGATCAAGCTTCTAAAATTGTTTGAAGCCTTTTTTTTCCCTCAGTAACTTTATAAATATTATTTCTAGCCTAAAGATCCAGCACATTTTGGACACAACTCACTTTTGGTGAATTCAACAAAACACTACCTGACAATACGTTATACTTTATTGCCATATCTCTATACCCTGTTTTATAAAGCACATGCTCGGGGAGAGACAGTTGCAAGACCTGTTCTACATGAGTAAGTTCTTGCTTTTAAGATTTTGGATGGATGGGAAAGAACTTTGCACTTTGCATATTTATGTATCCCTGTTTTTATATTTATGTCTTACATGCACAAACACATAGACAGACACACATAGACACAGTATTTATTAGCAATAGCAATAGCACTTAGACTTATATACTCATAGTGCTTTATAGCCCTCTCTAAGCGGTTTACAGAGTCAGCATATTGCCCCCAACAATCTGGGTCCTCATTTTACCAGCCTTGAAAGGATGGAAGGCTGAGTCAACCTTGAGCCGGTGAGATTTGAACTGCAGCTAGCAGTCAGCCAAAGTAGCCTGCAGTGCTGCACTCTAACCACTGTGCCACCTCGGCTCTTATTAGCCTTTATAGACTCCAAGTAGGTGATCCCAATACTATTTCAAATTATTAGAAAGTTAAATTCTTTAAAAGTCTTGTCCCAGATGAATGTTTTACAGATTTTAAATTTTATGAAGGTTTTCCAAACAAGAAAGTAGGATGCCTCTGTTCTGCTGCAAATTAGAACAATGAAGTGTTAAATATTATCAGGTGTGACTTGAGGATTTAAGGAGGCACAGTGCAATGCTTGAGACTGGATACAACAGGTTCTTCAATTGGCTAGCCTCAATATATATATTGCAAGCAAGTAGGCAAGCAAGCTTTGGAATTCTGAAGGGCATAGCTGGAATTCTAGATTCCATTTCCATGGAGGATTATAGCAAGGTATAAGGCTTATTCTCACAGGAATAAATAGACAATTATCATAATTAATCATTATGGGTTGTGTTAATAAACTCCAGGAGAAGTACTCTTAGTTTCCAGCAAGCTAAACTGCTGAAAAATAAAAACCATCTGTATGCCTAGAGCTCACTGATGCTTGAAGATATCTGGAATTTGTTCACAACAACCCAAGCATTTCCTAACATTCTAGGGATATTTTTGGAGATACTAAAGCTGTGTTAAAATCTGACTTTGCAATTGCTCAGAAATTTTCTTCCAGTGCAAAATAGCTTTTACCTTATTCTCAGAAGGAGGAAGGATTTTTTTTCTCGTTTATTTTGATAATATATTTAATCTGATTTTTTTTTATTAAGGTAGTAGATAGTGCTGTTGCTTTTTCAGCTTTCTGACACATAGGCTTTCTTCATTCTTATGTCTCCTTACTTGCCTTTGCTTCCTATACAAAAAAACAACTTCCTTTGTGATGCCTTGTATCTGGATTTAATCAAAGCAAGGAAAGGCAGATAGGTTGCAAAACATTGGTGAGATAATGGTACAATGAAAACCAGGACATTTACATACATAAAATAGAATATGCATAATAGAATGCAGATGTCTATGCATACACACAAACACAATTGCATATTTAAAGTAGCTTATGATATTACAGCCATCAGTAAGAAAGAGGAACAGTATAAAAACCTGCTTATATCAATATTTATGCATTAATCCAAAATACGGTCTGAATGACAAAACTAAAAGTGTCTCAGCTTCATTAAGGCATGGGATGTTTAAAAGCCTTAATAGACAATGTTTAAGAATATATTGCATATTGAATCCAACTGCGTTGATTTCATCAAAGCATAACTAAGTTTCTAATCGTACTATTTTTCATGTGGCAATGTCAATTTGTGAGTTGTCTTAAAATCTGAAACCTTCTCTTTACTCTTATACTTGAAATTGTCAATAGTGTCCCCAATACATAAATAGTTGTTTAAGATTCAACAGTAAGAAAAACATAACTTTAATTCTGTAATACTTCTTTAGATTCTACTCCGATGAAGCCACCTGGACTATAGACAGACAATTCTTGTGGGGACCTGGACTACTTATTACTCCAGTCTTAGATCCGGTATATTTAATTTTTTTATTAAGTTGCAATATACATAATTGTATGTTTTGCAGTGAGTACATACTGACGTGCACCACAATCTCTGTTATATAATAAATAGAACAGTAGAAATAATAAAATAATTTAGATAATTGAGTGAACGAGATGAGCACAGAGGTGAAATCCAGCAGGTTCTGACAGGTTCTGGAGAACCGGTAGCAGAAATTTTGAGTAGTTCAGAAAACCAGCAAATACCACCTCTGGCTGGCCCCAGAGTGAGGTGGGAATGGGGATTTTGCAGTATCTTTCCCTGGAGTGGGGTGGGAATGGAGATTTTGCAGTATCATTCCCCTGCCACACCCACCAAGCCACGCCGACAGAACCGGTAGTAAAAAAAAAATGAATTTCACTACTGGATGAGCATGTCCTTTTTCATCATAGTTCCTTCCTATCTCCTTTTGTGTTAGACCTGCCCCAGTCTGATACCTTAGGAAAGAAAGATTCTCATTGCATTTGGTTAAAGTAATAGGTTCTTTTACGAAAACATGTTGGCTGCAGTAATGTCAGACTAGAACTAAATTTCCCATGCTAAAAAGATACAGAAAATTTCTCCTCATCCCAGCCTTCCAGTTATGGTCAGTTTGTCTTCAGGAAATGAAGATTTGCCTTGAGGTTTTGATAATGCTGAGATGTTTGGGGTAATCCACATTTCTTTTCAGGGTAAATGGCCTTGAGTACTGGCACAAACTGGTTCTGAGCTTCTCTGTTCTTTGTCAAGCTGTCATTTTTCCAACTCCCTATTTTCCATCATATACTGACAGGTTTATTTCTCATTTATTCATTCAGCCCATGCCAATAAGGCGCCAAGCCAAAGATGGCAGACCTGACATTTTGTCTGAACAGTTGCTTTTCAAATAATATTAGCTTTTCAAACTTCAAGTAGTACTTTTGCCCTTTGTTTAACTAAAGGAAATTTAGCAAATGGTTTTAGAGGAAGCCAAATATTAAGTTATTGTGTTAAAATGTTTCTGTTTGATGGAATAAAATAAATCACCTTTCCTCCTTCCTTCCTTCCTTCCTTCCTTCCTTCCTTCCTTCCTTCCTTCCTTCCTTCCTTCCTTCCTTCCTTCCTTTCTTTCTTTCTTTCTTTCTTTCTTTCTCTCTTAATTTCTTAATTTCTCAATTTCTTTCTTAATTTCTTTCTTTTTTTTCTTGTTTCACTGTTGCTTCAAAATGACACCTATTTCTGCCACAAATCCACCAGCATATACTATTGACAACTTGATAATCACTTTCCATTCTCCAAACTTTCCAAGTCTACAGTCAATTTAGGACATTTTGTGGTAGAAATAGCAATTGACATTATAATATGGAAAAAAATGCTTGACAAATAATTTTTCCAGTAGGAAAGTTAGAAAAGAATCAAAGAGAAAGACTTTCACCCTCATCTACCTCCAGCCTAGAAAAAAATACAAAATAATATCAAGGTATTTCCCTTTGATGTTGCTAATAAATGAAATATTTTCTTTTTACTATTTCAGGGTGTTGATAAGGTAACAGCATACATCCCTGATGCTGTGTGGTATGAATATGAGATGGTAAGTGTATTATTATTATTATTACAAAATGTCTCCCCTAAAAGTATACTATTAACATTTCCAATTAACTCTGCTGTGTAGCAATCTGTACATCATTTTTTATACACTTTAAAATTCATATGTGTCAAAGGTCTGGAGCTGCTTAGAATTTTGTAGGGGTACTCAGTTGCAAAGTCTACACAAAAGATCAAATCAAAATGCTTAGATATTTTGGATCAAAGAGAATATTTCACTTTCACTGAAGCATTGCTTTAATCAGGTTACCTTTGATGATTAAAAAAGTAGTAGTACATCAAACAAATTGTCTAGCCTTTCTAAGAAAGTTGTGTAGGGTATGAGTGGGTTTTGAGCATTTTATGTTTTAAAACTATCCACCAAAAAACAAAAGCAAAACACAAGTTGCAATACAATCATTTTTTAAAGAAGCACATTAAGACTATCCGAAGCTAAAATTCGTAGATAAATTTCAAATTCCAAATTGAGTCAAGTTGAATGTCTCCGGCTTCCCCTCCCCTCATAAATGTGACAGTTGAATTTACTCAATATGAATAGAAGAGTTGAATTACTGTATACTAACTTGGTTTTTTTAATTGACTTGAACTTTAACCATTTTTTTTCATTTCGTATAATACAAAATACATAAACAGAGTCATGACATTCTTCCTCTTCCAATTACAATTATAAAAGGAATATATACATTCTTCTTTGTTTGTAGGATTATCAATCGTAGTTTGTACTAACAATTTTATGAGTATAGTAAACCTTTATTCTAGTTTCCTTATAAAAATAGGGTATAAAAGCACCTTGCAGAAAACAAGAGTGTCAAATGTTCCTTCCAAAAAACAAAATTGGACTTCATCTTAGAGGAGGATACATCTTTCCTATTCAAGAACCAGCCAACACAACTGTTTACAGGTATTTTCTGATATTAGTGTATTCTTAAGATGCAGCTGTGACATCTATTTAATTTGTTTAAAGCACCGATGATGGATGAATAGATTATATAAGAAGGAAAAGACAGTTGATATTTAACCTCACAATAACAAACTGCAATATAATGCCCCATTTTGGGCCTAGGAGGCCTCCCTGAAGCCTCCTGGGAGCAAAAACAGGCGTGAGGGGCACCCATTCCGCACCCTGTTTTGGGACTAGGAGGCCTTCCTGAAGTCTCCTGGGAGTGAAAACAGGCCACGGGGGGCCTGCCACATACCCTGCACCCATTTGGGGCCTAGGAAGCCTCCCTGCAGTTACCTGGATTGCCAAACTAGGCCATGTGGAGACTTCTGGAAGGGGCGATGTGGGAAGGGGTGGAGCCAGCCAGAAATTTAACTACTGGTTTGCCCGAACCCGCCAGAACCAGCTGAATCCCACCACTGACAGTAACACAAAAGATATCAGATGCTAAAAGAAAATATTAATTACTTAAGTTAGATATAGCAGAGGCCCTGATAGGCAGCCCAAGTGCTGATGACCCAAAATATATGGTAGGAACATCAGGATTTTTTTTTCAGACCACTATTCTTGAGGGTTGAAAGGTTTCTTCTGTCATCTAGGAATTTGGGCAGACTTTCCAGTTCTTGGGTACAATATTACAAACACAATTCCAACATGATATGGAAATCTCCTTTTTCTGGCATAGATTCAGCTTATTGTTTCCAAATACCCAACACCAATTAGTGTTGCTTGGAGGAAGTCAAAATATTCACAATGCATGAACCAATTCTACAGATGGATTAAACATTTCTTTTCCAAGTCTAGAACATTTAAAGTTTTGTCCAGAGGAAATGCAACTATTGGTATGGAGAGAAATTCTCTGCATGTTTTTTTATTAGTTCTTATTTCAAGATGATGAAAGGAGAATTTGCTCCTTTGAAATCTCATTCCAAGAAGGAACTTGGGAACGTAGTATTGCATTTATTTGTGAAAAGGGAGTCAAGGAGGGTATGTTAATATCTTGTCTTGCACAGTGGTGAAATCCAATTTTTTTTTACTACCGGTTCTGTGGGCGTGGCTTGGTGGGCATGGCAGGGGAAGGATATTGCAAAATCTCCATTCCCACCCCATTCTGGGCCCAGCCAGAGATGGTATTTGCTGGTTCTCCGAACTACTCAAAATTTCCACTTCCAGTTCTCCAGAACCTTCAGAACCTGCTGGATTTCACCCCTGGTCTTGCATTATACAATCACCTCTACAGTAGCTTTGTGGCTACATTATTTTTCACACTTCAATTACTTCCTAAGGAATAATGTCACAAGACACAAGGTAATTTCTGCCATATTTTTTCTCTTCCCCTATTATTACTGTCCTATTATTCAGGGGCCAGACCCTTAAAAAACTATTGAAGATTTTGTTTCCCGTTTGGGGAAAAATGTAGAAATACTTCATCCAATTTTTCTGTCCAAACTTTGATTAACAATTTTGGAAGGCCAATTTTTTATACCTGCCTGCCCATCACCCACCCATTGTCTGTCTGTCTGTCTGTCTGTCTGTCTGTCTGTCTGTCTGTCTGTCTGTCTATCATCTATCTATCGATCTGGAATAAAACAGAAAAATCATGGTAGAAAGGACAGTACTACATTTTAACAGAATAACAATATAACAGAGTTGGAAGGGGATCTAGGAGATCTTCTAGTCCAACCCCCTGCTCAAGAGGAAACACTATACCATTTCACACAAATTGGTTGTCCAATGTCTTTTAAAAACCTCCAGTGATGGAGCAGCCAATTTATGAAGACAAGCCGTTCCACTGGTTAATTGTTCTTACTGTCAGGAAATTTCTCCTTAATTCTAGGTTGGTTCTTTCCTTGATTAGTTTCCAACCATTGCTTCTTGTCCTGCCTTCATGTGCTTTAACAGCATTTTGCAGACAATGTGGTCTCCAGAAGCTGATTAGAGATACATTTCTGCAGTTAGAATTAGTTCTAGAACTTTTGTAGATATCATATCCAGGGATCTCTGACCAATAAGAATGGAGGTGAAGTATAGTAGAGCCTTTTTGCCACTATATTTTTCTCCAGAAGCATTGAAATGCATTTATTTGCATCTGTATGCAAGTCATTGATTGAAAAGAGATTGACTGACTTTGCATTTGTCTGCCAAAATGCGTGCACAGATTGTGAAATTTCAAAAGCATGTGCTATAATTGATTGCTGCTAATCACATTGACTACTGTATGGGCAATAAAATGGGATATAATTGGAAATTACAAACAACATACACCTATAATTGGTTTGTGGTTATGATGGGATGTCCCCCTTGGTTCATAGTAAATAGACCTCAAATGAAACAATTTAGCTTATTTTCTGTGAGAAAGCTTAATTTAACACAATGATACTTATTTCCAAATAAACATTAGTCTTTCACCCCATTATTATTCTCCTTCCCCATCACAAATCCGTATATGCTCAATTATTTCATGATATCTTTAGAAGAATAGAACGGATGAAAATGTAGTCTTATTATACAAGCTCTCAATATCTGGGCCAATAAAGACAATATGTTTTTTAACAGCCGTACAAAGCCTATGGGACTTATAATTGCTTTAGATGAGAATGGAGAAGCAACTGGAGACTTATTCTGGGATGATGGAGTAACAAGAGGTAAATTTACTAACAGAAATAGATATGTGATAGATATAATGATAGAATGTTAGAAGAACAATAGAAAGAAAGAAGAAAGAAAGAAAGAAAGAAAGAAAGAAAGAAAGAAAGAAAGATAGCAATACCAATAGCAATACCAATAGCAATAGCACTTAGATTTATATACCACTTTACAGTGCTTTATAGCCCTCTCATTTTACAGAGTCAATATATTGCCCCCAACAATTTGAATCCTCATTTTACCTACTTCGGAAAGATGAAAGGCTAAGTCAACCTTGAGCCTGGTGAAATGGCAGTCAGGGGAAATAGCCTGCAGTACTGCACTCTAATCACTGTGCCACCATGGCTCATAATAGATACCATAATATTTGTGGGGGAAATAAGACAACCCCTGAAAATAAACCCCAGTGCTTATTTTGGGGCCCAAAAGAAAATAAGACCCGGTCTTATTTTTGGGGAAACATGGTAGATGATAGACAGAAAGATAGGAAGATAGATAATAGAGGCGGGCAAGCAAGCACATTTTTTTTCTACAAAACAAAGTATGCCAATAATCATGGAAATACATCTTCAGTATGTTCAATTCAGCATTAACATCATGGGCACTTACGTGTTCAAGTATTTCAGCAAAGACCTCATCTTATCAAAACTACTTGGAAACAAAGGGTCCTTTGTGCTCTCTGAGCTTGGTTGTTGTCTTGCAGAAATTTCACTACCTAAAGTAGGTAGCATCATCAGTGCCGACAGAGCAAACCAGTAGAATATAAACTGAGAGAAAACACCATTCTTTGCTAGCACTCATGATGTTTATTTATTTATAAAATTCATTTGCTGCCCATCTCATATTCAACAACTTGAAGAGGTTACCTAATTTGGGTAATGAAATGTCTACTTCAGGGCTGAAATCTACTTACCTTCACTACTGGTTTGGAAGTGCACACGTCGCGCGCACACGGACCCTCTGTACATGCGCAAATCCTTCTGTGCATGCGCAGAGGGTAAAAAACCAGGTTACTTCCTGGTTAAAACCAGGAAGTAACGACGACCGGGCAGGTGGGTGGAACCTTGTGCCGCCATCGCTACCGGTTCTCTGAACCACCCACCGCTATTGCTACTGGTTCAGCCGAACTGGTTCAAACCGGTAGCATTTCACCCCTGGTCTACAAAAAAACAACCAAGCTCAGAGAGCACCAAGGACCTCTTATTTCAACACTGAGCTACAAATACTTTCCTTTATTGGTATTTGAAACTCCTGGTTTGTAGCAGTGATATTTATGGAAATATGGAAAGGATATCAATTTTAGGAGATTCTCAGATATCTTAGTGCTTAGCAATAATTCAGCAGTTTATTTGCTTGCCAGCAATGGTTTCTAAAGTGCTGGAAAATACCAGTTATCTATTAAATTACCTTTCTCTCTGATTTCAAAGACCTTTGTGTTGTACCATATATAATTGTTGGTCACCAGTGGTTATTTAAAAAAGCAGGCAAAATAATGAGATGATTTTTAAAAAAGAGAGCAAAAGAAAGAACAATTTGGGTAATAATTGCTGCAATGAATACTGAATGCCTTTAAGGTAGACTGATGATATTGTATCCCAAAGATATTGGACTCTTTTTCAAGATCTAAAATAAGCAGGCGTTCATTGCATTCATTTAAAGTAAAGTAATATAAATGTTATCTTTTTATAAATAAAATGTAGGCACAATGATTTTACAATCAAAAGTACCTGCCCTTTAGAATTTGCTAGCAAATTTCCTACTTTTTTTTTTTCGTTAAGAGCAGATAATATTTAGCAATTAAGTTTATGTCTAGAATTTTAATAGGCATATATTGTCTATTCTGTATAATAAAGCAGTTTGGGTCACATAGTTTTATAAAAGGTTATTATGGGGAAAAAAATGTCTTCCACTTCAAAGAAATTCAACGGATAACATCTTTAGAATAGAAAAAAAAAGATACTTTAATAGTTTATTTTTTCAGGAATTTATTTGACAAATACCAACCCAGGCATGTCATTTCTTACTGGTTAATAATTTTTAAAATCTCTTCTTTCACCATGAACAGCCTTTATTGTTAATTAGATCATTTGGGAAGAAGGGGAATTTTTTTCTGTGATTTATTTTAATTAAATTAAATTAAATTATCTTGAATGTGATAGGAAATCAGTGTCCATAATAGCAATTCTTTTTGGAATGGAGGCATTCAGCTAATTTGGTCTCATGACCCCAGGATTTATAGTTTAGATAGATTGGAACTCACATTTTTCCAAACACCAATGTCTTCAATTAGAAACTATGCATAGATGATGTGTATAATGACAGCTGATCTTTTGTAGTCTCTGGCCCCTTTCTGATACCCTAGAACACGGGTGTCAAACTCATGGCGTCACATTGCTGTCATGTGACATTTCATGCTGTTTTTTCCATTCATGGATCTGGGGTGGGTGTGGCCTGCATGTGACGAATCCGGCCCACAGGCTGCCATTTTGACACCCCGCCCTAGAATCACACCACTGAATTTCAGCAACATGTCATCAAAATTGGTGGGATATAAAATATTCTTTCTTTGTTATGGCATTTCTAACATTGATTGTTGTATGATTTGTCCATTGCTGAGAGTTCTATATCATTTACAGAACATTTTATATCACTTTACCTTAGATTGCACTGTAGCTTGGAATATATTTTATTTATTTTTTCCACAGTTCTTTCAGTTGTTCTATTGATATTATGTTTTATTGTTCCATCTGTTCAATTATTTATAGATAGATATTTAGATGGACATCAAGACCAGTTATGAGTGGATCTGCCAAATATCATTCAGAATTTTAATAATATATATTTATTACATGCATATTACATAACTCTTTAAAATATTTTATTTGATTAATTTGCTTTAATATTTTTCTTTGTTATTTAAAAGTGTATTTCTCCATATGTTTTAGATACAGTCAGAAATGAAAAGTATCTCTTATATAACTTTACTGTCACAAATGTAAGTATGTTTTCATTAGTGATGGAGATTCCCAGAAATTTCATTCAGTTTTTAACTGGATAAATATGTTTAAAATATGTAAATTCTTAAAGAAAAGTAGTGGATAGTATGTGACCTGTTATGAAGAAGGAATATCTGTTTAAAGAAGTACATTTTTTGATATAAATATATTCCTGCCTATGATTTATATGGAATAGCAGAATGAAGGATATTTAAGAAATGTGTGAGTCAGAGCAAGAAGTGTAAAGAATGATTGGGTTAATTTAATACAATATGTGGAAAAGTGAGTGCATTTTTGGTGGACAGAAATATAGTTTACAAGAATGAAAAGCTATAGAGTGACTAGTGAATAGTGTTGGGTAAACTAATATTCGATTTTATTTTATTTTATCTACAGCTCTAATTTATTTTCCTCATAAATCCTTACTGTTTTTCTGCATCCATGAATCTAATTTAAACAGTTCTCTTATTTGTAACAAATACAATCAACAGGTTTAGTATTGAGGAATCTTACTGAATTTAAATGCTAGGGAAAACTCATTTCATTATAGCAATTAGATTGCATGATGTAACACATTTTCTTTTCCAAAGGATGTTGATTGTACTTTATTTACAACAAGCTATCATTTATATCTTAATTACATGGTTTTAGCTTTAAGAGATATCATACAAATTCATGGAAAATTATAACTAAGATCAGTGAACAAAGTGTTGTGTAATGGTTTTGCTGTCTTGCAGAAAGTCTTAACTATGGCAGTTATACGTAAAGGCTACATAGATCCAAATAATCTGATATTTGAGAACATCAAGATTCTTGGGCTACCCCTTGAGCCTTCAGATATCAAAGTAACTTCAAACAATGTGGTTCAATCATATAATTTGACTGTCAAGTACAATGCTGCAGACAAGGTATACATTGCTGAGTGTTTTCATAAATTTTAATGAAGTTTTTTCCCCCACAGATAATATCTTTGCTACTCAAAAATAAGCACTAAGGGTATATTTACCAGATTTATAATGTAGTCAAAAACAATGTTTCAATAATACATTCCTTTAGATATTTCACTGAGACACTTAGGAAGTGTCTTTTCTTTTCTTTGAAAGCTACCTATACATGCATGCATATCAAATAATATCCAATGGCAGTCCTAGTATTAGATGTGTCCACACAGCCAAGTAGAGGCAGTTTTTGAAGGTACTAAATAAGGGCTGTCAAACTCAAAGCCTGGGACCGGATCCCGAGCTCAATTTTCTCTGGCAGAGAGCTAACAAAATAAACTATAAACAAAACAAAAGGGGAAATGTATCCTCTTTTGCATTTGAGCATGCAAGAAGGTACAGGAAAGGAGAAAGAGAAAGAGGAAATAACAATAGCAATAGCACTTAGACTTATATACAGCTTCATAGTGCTTTTACAGCCCTCTCTAAGCCGTTTACAGAGTCAGCATATTGCCCCCAACAATCTGGGTCCACATTTTATTCACTTCGGAAGGATGGAAGGCTGAATCAACCTTGAGCCGGTGAGATTTGAACTGGAGCTAACAGTCAGCCAAAGTACCCTGCAGTGCTGCACTCTTAACCACTGTGCCACCTCAGCTCTTAAAGAAAAAGAAGGGAAGATGGGAAGAAGAAGGAAGGAAGGAAGGAAGGAAGGAAGGAAGGAAGGAAGGAAGGAAGGAAGGAAGGAGATTATAATGAGAGTGAGGGATGGTCTGAGGGAAGTTCTGCCTTAGTACTTGACCACCATAGGTGCCCCTGACATGAGGGCACCCCCTCATGTCAGGGGCACCCCCCCACCCCCCAAGGTCAAATACAACCCTGATGCAGCTCTCAATGAAATAGAGTTTGATACCCCTATGCTAGATTAACTTTGCTAGCTGCCATAATGCTTTAAAAAGAAGTATTTATTTTATTAATGTTTTATTTTCCAATTTTCAAGCAGGATCCTTCCAAGCCTTGATAAATGTCATAGTCAAACTGAAGGTGTCAAGTCTTAAATAATCAAAACTCTGAAGTCAGAAATTTCTTCTACTAGATCATAAGAGCATGTCTATTCTTTGCTAAGAGGATATTTGTTTAGAAAAGCAGACATTAAATAAGCTACAAAGCAATGTATCAAACTATTAAGGAAATCAAATCTTATCAGCTACGTCTGTTTTCAAGGCATGGCAAAATAAAGCTTTGCACAGTTAACTTTGCCCTCCTTCAGCACTGAGTCTAAGACATGCAACTGTCAGAATATCTGAATATTCAAATACAATTTTGGATATTGAGTATAATAAAGAATAATTCATGGCTTGGGAACATTGCTAGATTTATGATCCTATAAGAATTACAGGCTCCTAGCAGTTAACAATATAAACATAGAAAGAGGTCAAAACAAAAAGTAACATTGTATAAAAGCTCACCAAAGAATAACAATCTGAAGTGAGCTAAGAAAGCCCACCTTCTATTCCCTGAAAGCTTTCTTAAAACAGAACTAGTTTCAGTTGCTTCCAGAAGGACATCAGAATGTATGCTTGTCTTGAGAGGTGGGATGCGTCATAGGGTAAGGTTTATCATCAAGGAACAATGTTTCCAGGTTTCTGCTCTCCTCACCTCAAAACAAGAGACCAAAACTAGATTTTCACTCAAGAAGAATATCAGATAGGTTGATTATACTTGAAAAACGTGGTCATTTTTTTTTTAAAGTAAAAGTTTTCTCCAGTCATGTCTGACCTTAAGGGGCAGTGCTCATCTCCATTTCCTAGCTGAGGGAACCAGTATTGTCTGAAGATGCTTCTGTGTGGCCAGCATAATTATATACTCAGACTAATGGAATGCAATTCCCACTGAAGTGGTACCTATTTATCTACTTGCATTTGTATGCTGTTAGGTGGACAGGAGCTAAGGCAAGAATGGGAGCCCACTCCATCACATGGTGCTTGGGTGTCAAAATCCCGGTTGACAAACCCAGCATCTTAACTGCTAGGCCATGAGCCAA
Organism: Pantherophis guttatus; assembly: GCF_059756535.1. Classification (NCBI taxonomy): domain Eukaryota; kingdom Metazoa; phylum Chordata; class Lepidosauria; order Squamata; family Colubridae; genus Pantherophis; species Pantherophis guttatus. Next base: position 21,577,888 of record NC_142068.1, read on the forward strand.
ACCATATAGGTCAAATTTGACTGGCACACAAAGAAAAGACACTTTATTTTAAGAATTTGATTCTTAATAATATTTGTAACCTTTTTGTTGTTTTTGTTCTTGCTTTGAACTTTGATATATCCCTTAAAGATTGACACAAAAAGAGACATGGGGTTTAATATGCATTCAATATTTCTCTTTATTTTGCATATTGAACTAAGAAGAAAATTTTGAGACTAATATAGGCAACTTTAATATTCATAACCAGGTGGCTAGTAGGGATTTCAAATCAATATTCATACAGTCACTTCTAATTTGATTATGTGGCATAAGTTAATATTTTCCCAGTACTGCTGGTCTCAGCATTTTCCTAAAATAATTCTGCCTTCTCACTTGTCCCGTCTACCTTGAAAAGACCCCCAGAATATCTGTGTCTTGCAAATCCCTTTGAATTACAGTCTTGGTCTTCAATATTTTGTTGACAAGTCAGTTTCTCCAGATGATTAAAATTGCCAGTTGTACATTATTTAACAAATAAAAAGGTAAAGGTTACCCTGACAGTCATAGTAGACTAGAATACTGTTTCTATTTAATTTGATACTTCTAGAATATGCTTTTATTCATATTTCTTTATGGCTTTTGTGCTATAAATAAAAAGACATTAAGCTGTTATTTATTAATGTGGTGAAACCCATTTTTTTAAAAAAACAGAGTTACACATGTGATTTACATGGGATACTTATGTGATCCGTATTTTGGTTTTTATTATGAATTTCATAGGTTGCTCACATAACTGGTCTTCATCTTAAATTGGGGGAAGAACATACAATATCCTGGAAGCAGACTTTAAGAGATATTGACAGATTTGATTGTCATCCTGAAGAACATGCGTCAAAAGAAAAATGTGAAGCTCTTCACTGCATATGGAAAGTAAGGGGAAAAAATCCATTTTGTCCTTCTTAGGTGTTTTTGCTTTTTGAAGTTCTGTTTGTAGAGATTTCGTGTTTGTAGAGAATTTGCATTTTTATTCGCATTCCAGAATTTGCATTCTTTTCCTCTTTATCTACAGCCACAAATTGGAGTGAAAATAGCTTATCAACTGAGCAGCTCCCCATCAATTTTTCCTAAATGTCCTGTAGAATTTTGCTGAGTATATTTGTTGAATTAATAGTTGACTGTGAAGTTTCCTAACTGCCTACTTTTGAACAGTATAACTGGATTAAATGAAGGTGTAATGCCACAAGGAGGCATTTTTGAAATGCTGTAATTCAGTTCTATAACCTTAATTAGAATTGCACTTGATTGTGAAAATAAAATGTAAAAAAATCACATTAGAATGGATTATAATGGTGAATCATTTGCACTTTCTCCCCACCTAGAAATAGAAAATAATGCGGAAAAATGCAGATAGTTGTATGTTTCTTATTAATTTGAAATACATCTAGGAATGTTTCCATGTGACCTAAGAAAATGTAAAGCGAACAGAATTGTGGAGTCCTTGGTGCTCTCTGAGCTTGATGGACATTCTTGCAGACATTTATTTGCCAAACTATATAACATCATTAGTGAGCTGATGCTGTTAACTAGTTTAGTAATGAAACTTCTGCAAGAAAATTCCCAAGCTCAGAGAGCACCAAGGACTCCACAGGTTAACTGAGCTACAAATATTCTCTTTTATAAACAGAATTATTTCTGGATAGATTACAACTCTTGTACCTCTCCCGTCTTTCTCTCCAGCTATGATCTATGTTTTCTTTTTCAATACAAGTCAAGTTTCTATATCTGATGGCATAATGTTGCTTCCCTTGGCTATCATTACCAACAGCAAAAGTTATGCTGCTTAAGATTTGCAGTCCCATTATAAGTGTTATAGGGCAACTAAAACAGTCCATGTAGGATGAATATGTGTTTTCCTAAAACCCTTGTAATCAATCATTGAATTGGACAGAAAGAGACATAATACATTCATTTTTCTATATATGAGAAAATTTAAGGGTATGGCTATTGCCACGTATGTTCCTCTTGGCTTCTAGATGCTCACTTTCAAAGGATTTTTCGAAATGACCATCAGAGCATTAGTATTTCCTATATTATTATAACACACCCTGATGCTAATTGTTAGACGTTCTACTCCCCCTCCCAACTTGAAAATAAATCTGTAGAGAATAGGATAACATAGGACAGGCTTCTGTGGGGCAAGCCTGAGGGAGAGAAGGGGATAGGATATGTTTCCATGGGGCAAGCCTGAGGGAGAGAATGGGATAGGATAGGGGAGAATTCTGTAGGGCAAAGCTGAGGGAGAGAAGGGGATAGGAGAGGCCGATCATAACTACTCATTAATTTTCAAGCTGTAAGTGTCGATTTATCAAGCCCAATCACATAGTTTATTGATTTTGGGTACAAACCAACTAAAGCTGAGCATTCCTGCAGAGCTAAGTAGACAGAGATGTAGCTACCTGGTATTCCTCCCCAACAAATTTCTCTTTAATTCCACAAAAAAATGCATGGAATAGGACAATATTTATTTATTATTCATGAAACTCCCTGCATTTCTCAACCTGTTCCATAAGAAGCAAGATATTGTAGGGAGAAAAAGACATTGCATAAAATCATTTTGCATTCTTTTGGGTGCCCTCAAAGGGCCTCCCTCCTGCAGAGAGATGCCAATCATCTTCAATCTCCATTTAACTCTCAGTTACTTGAATCAATAGTTCTTAAAAATCCATAATTATATTGGGTTCGACTCTTTCTAAATAACTTGCTATGTTTGTTTCCCATAGTAATTCCAAGAAGTATTCTTTCAGCTGTCTGTAAAGCAACTGCAGAATCATTTTAATCTGATCAAACAAGACTTGGTGGTGTTTTTAACATTAGGCTATGATTCTATCTTGAATATTATTTCATGTCACATAGTAATTATGAAATTTAATGCTTCTTGATTCAATTCATCCGTGGGATAGGCAATGGAAATTTTGCCATTCCAATGACAAAGGATGCTTCTAAAGATAGACATCTTAATAGTGGCCTAAAATTTTTATCCAACTATCCAATTTCACTGCTGACAGTGCTACAGTTGACTTTGAATTTTTAATCATAGTTCAAGTTCAGATTAGATCCTAGCCTGTTATTTATTTTGTTTTTCTTTATGGTCTGCAACTTTAAATAAATGATTTTGTTTGATTGTTTTAATTCTTGTTTTATTTTGGTATTCATTGTTACAATATGATGCCCCTGTAACCTCTTCTCCAATAAGCAATTCTAAGATCCTTTATAAGGAAAAATAGTGTAGAAAGAAAATAAATGAATATATAATTATGGAACAGGGTAAGACAACAGTATGTCTAGTCATATGGAACAAACCCCCCCCATTTTTATACAATTCTGTGAAGGCATTCAGTAGTAGCTTAGGAAAACCTGATTTGGAAAAGTCTTGCAAACTAATTGTAAATATTGACTCTAATAAATTCAGAAATTATGGATTTAATCTCTTTCCAATTCTATTCACTCATTGATATATTCTTTTTAATTTCTAAAAAAACTAGCCTTCTCCTGTTGCTGACGTTCCATATTGCTACTATCCTCCTGACAATGGTTACACAGTTGACCAAATTGAATATACATCATCTGGTTTAACAGCCAATCTTGGTGGAAACATTGACTCTATTAGACTTTCAGGACGGCAAATCCCTCTCATTGACAAACTTCGTTTGGAAGTAAAATATCATGACAATAACATGCTTCAATTTAAGGTAAACCTCTTTCTAAAATTTTATAATGGGTCACTTTGGAAACAGATTGATGGTTTTGTCATTATTAATAAACAGTTTGATTCTGGCTATCTGGTTAGAAGTTTGCCAGACTATCTGATTTAAAAATATGAAACATAGAATATCGAAAAAATAGCACTGTTGATATATTGTATCATGGTGGATACATGTTTAATTCTTATTAGCATCTTCATCTAATCATTGTGTTCTCTGTTTTATAACATTTTAACTTTTCTGCACAAGTTCATTTCAGCCTATTTTTGCAGCAGTGATTTTATTTTTATTTACCTGTGAAGAAATATCAATATTCATTTTCTTTTCAATTTTCCAATACAGACATTTTTTTGCAAGTTTTGTTCCATCAGAAATGCATTGATATGCAATTTGTTCAGTGCAGCTATATGCAATTTTCTTTATAATATTCTTTTGGTTATCCAAATACATACATACACACACACACACACACACACACACACACACACACACACACTTTGCATAGCCCCACTGTCACCCCACCACAGTTGCTTTATGGCTCTTATTCGAGAGAAGTTGAAAATAAATAGAAATATAAATCTCTTAATCCTTGATTCTTTACCATTTTAACTGGAGTTTATTGACCACATTTTCTTAAGGGAACCCACTCACCTCTCCATATTGATTAGAATCTCTTTTCTTTGTTGGAAGATCACAAGTAAAACTTTTTGATGTGTTAAGAAACTTTTCTCATCATTAAGTGGGAGAATATTATAAAACGAACATGCAGTTCTCTGATATATGTTTTATGACCAGGTTTTAAACCTAATACTTTTATTTTCAGATTTATGATTATAGTAAGAAGAGATTTGAAGTTCCAGTGCCTCTGAATCTTCCCCAAACACCTGTAAGTACTTTGGAAAACTGTCTCTATGAAGTGTCAATTCAGAACCACCCATTCGGAATTCAAGTTCGGCGCAAAAGCACTGGGACAGTCCTGTAAGTAGAAATGTGATATTATAGAGGAAATGTTTAATTGGTGAATTAAAACATCTTGTGAAGAATGTTGTGGATAGACTATAGCATTAATTGCTATGAACTACATATAAAATTGCACATATTTAACAAGGATTATTTAGCTATCAGCACTATGATACCTGGGGACTTTTCTTAAATTAATATCTCCCCTCACTATTGCTATGACCTTGATAGGAAATCAAATTATTTCTGGGTTAATTAATTGGTTGGTTGATTGACTAATGGACAGCTTCTTAACCCAAAGGTGCTTTTTCAGGAGGCAACTAGACTTTCTTGTTTTTTCTTTTGAAGATGCTTTGCTTTTCATCCAAAAAGCTTCTTCAACTCTGACAGGATAGTGGGGAGTGGAAGGATTTATATTCCTTGCAGACAGCTGGTCATCTGCATCCTTTTAGAGGATTGTTGAAGTGCTTGGAGGTTTATTTGTGTCCTCAGGGTCACCAAGAAACATCTTCAAAAGAAAAAAAAACCCCGAGAAAGTCCATTTGCCTCCTGAAAAAGCACCTTTGGGACAACCATGACCTGGATGACCAAGAATCTCTACAGACTAGCTTCTTAACTAGACAAGTTGAATTTCATTTCATTCCAATAAAAATTCCAATTATTTTTTTTTCCATGAGCTGTTGAAACATCACTGTACTTTTCTTAAAATACCCTAGACTTTGCTTTACTCTAAACTATTCAGTAAACACCATGTTAATCAAAGTAATTGCAGTTTCTTTTATGCTCATCAGGTAATCAACTAAGTTTATCACCTCTTTTACCTCTCTTCTGCCGTGATCAAACATCATAGAAAAATAAGTAAGAAAGTAGCACAAGAACATCAAAACCTCTTCAGTGCTTTATACATTTTCTTTTTTGAGAACCCATAGGAAAATGAAGAAGCTAATAGAAAAGGATGCTTGAGACAGGAAGAAAATAGATGCTAACCTTCAATGAGGAAAAAAGGAGAACTGTAAAAAAAAACCTTGGTGGAAGTCTAATTTAAAAAATACATAAAGGAAATGAAAGAAAAAGAACAAGGAAGAGTCCATATAGATATCTGGGTACTGTAAATGCAGAATTTGAAAGACTAAATCTCAGCATGAGATACAAAGCAGACGAAAATGCTAAGAAAAATAAAATGGGCTTCTCCAGATAATTCTAAAATAAAAGGGAAAGAATCAATGTATCAGAATTATGGAAAGAATAAAATAATGAATTTAAATTACAAGAAAGCAGATTTCAATTGTGTGTTGGAAAGCAACTTCTCCAGAGTCAGAACAGTTTGACAGTTAATTCAGTTCCACAGAGAATTGTGAATTATCTTTCACTGGAGCTGTTCAATTGGAGGCTACTTTGGGGCTGATTTATTTTCAATTCCTGAACTGAGAGGACTTAAACTTGGCCTAAGGACAAATCTAGGCCTTTCTAAAATGTTAAAATACAAGTGCAATTGCTTAGTGTTGTTAATCTTTATTATGATGCATATAAGATGAGTGCCATTACAATTCTATCAACTGCTAATATTTCTGAATCTGGCTGTCCAGTGGTTTTAATGTACAGCTATCAGTAATCTGGCTTCTTTCATTTCTGCATTTTGGGTCTCTTTTTCATTAATTACCTTTCAAGAACATGTCAGTTCTCTAGAAGAGCTATCTAAATCCAGAAATTAAAAGAGAATTGTTTCAAGATTTGAATGCTATGCAATTTTAAAATTCACTGATGAATCAGTGATGTATAGAAGTGAGGTCGATAGCTCAAATATATGTAAAATGGAAGAGCTGCAATGTTTTTCCCCCATTTCTCAACATCAAATAGTATTAAATACTCTTTTTGTTTTAATATCCCAAATTTTGTGTTTTGATGGTATTAGAAAATGTCAACAAGTATTTGGCCTCTTTGCAAGAGCAATGATATTTTACTGCAAGGTAGAAAAATCTTTATTTTAGTATAGTCACACACTTTTTTTTTTTGCTAATAGCTGGCATATTTTGTCTATTTTATCCTGAAAATGATTGAAAACTCAACATCTTCATATTGCATTACTTTTTGTACATTATTAATATAATATAAGGGACACAGTGGCTCAGTGACTAAGACGCTGAACTTATCAATCAAAAGGTCAGCAGTTCGGCGGTTCGAATGCCTAGTGCCACGTAATGGGGTGAGCTCCTGTTATTTGTCCCAGCTTCTACCAACCTAGCAGTTCGAAAGCACATAAAAATGCAAGTAGAAAAATAGGGACCACCTTTGGTGGGAAGGTAACAGTGTTCTGTGCGCCTTTGGTGTTTAGTCATGCCAGCCACATGACCACAGAGACGTCTTCGGACAGCACTGGCTCTTCGGCTTTGAAATGGAGATGAGCACCACCCCCTAGAGTCAGAAACAACTAGCACATATGTGCAATGGGAACTTTTACCTTTACCTTTAATAACATAACATAACATAACATAACATAACATAACATAACATAACATAACATAACATAACATAACATAACATAACATAACATAACAAACATAACATAACATAACATAACATAACATAACATAACATAACATAACATAACATAACATAACATAACATAACATAACATAACATAACATAACATAACATAACATAACATAACATAACATAACATAACATTAGTCTTGTTTGGGTTTAATTATAGTTTAACATTTAATCATTGTTCTGACTGCAAGCTTTTTTTCTCCCTTTATAGGTGGGATTCCCAGTTACCTGGCTTCACCTTCAGTGATATGTTCATTCAGATTTCAACTCGCCTACCTTCAGAGTTTGTATATGGGTTTGGGGAAACAGAGCATAAACAATTCCGGCATGAAATGAATTGGAAAACCTGGCCAATGTTTGCAAGGGATCAGCCTCCTGGAGTAAGTCTCTTTTTTCTTGATAGAATTCACCTCCACTTATTTATTGTAGATTTTAACTGACTAAGCAGATAAATTAATGCCTCACAGTTCTTTTAAAATCAAATTTATACATTTATTTATCATTCTTGTACATCACCATATTTTATAATGGCTCTAGGCATTTAGCAACATAACAAAAGACATATTAAAAGGCTACAGTAGTCAATATTAATAACCAATTAAATTAAATTAAAATGATCATGCTAGTAAATAATAATAAATGAAACCCTTCGCACGTTACAATTTTTATTTTTATTTTTTATTTTTTTGGGATAGTTATACTGCTTAGAATATAATCAATCCCAAATAAAATAAATCAATAAGAAAGTAAGCACAAAGTATTATATGACAACAACACAGAGCATCATACAATCAAATTACAACTCTCTGGAAAAGTGCAACCTTCATCAATTTCTAGAAAGTGGTTCATAACAGGGAAAGTTCAGTTCCAGGGGAGATTATCCCACATTACCAGAGCACAACAGAGAATCAGCTGCCTAGCTTCAGTCACTTTAGGAATCACCAAACATTTTTCCTAGAATATATAGTAGTATGGGTCAAGTGGAAAGGGTAGTTCTGCATGTCTATCTATGCCAAGATAAACATAGTAGGGCTTTATAGGTCAAAGCATTATTTGAAGTTGGTGAACTTGGAATTAACTTGGAAATCTACTAGCAATACAGGGCCTAAACATTGGTGTAATAGTGCTCAACAACAGTGCTAATTAATAAGCAAACCACTATATTCCATACCAATTACAACAGCCAAGTTGTCTTCCAAAGCAGGCCAGTTGTAGACTTTGCAACAGTTTAGCTAAGTGATATATAATTTTGTTAGATCCCTGTAGGGCTACATCTGAAGCTAGACAAAAGGTTCTTGGCCATATCTCCACCAGCCCATCCAGCAATTACTCTGAGTCCAGAATGACTTCCTAGTTATGAATCTACTTCTCACAAGTAGTGCTTCCTTTTTAGGGAGTGGAAACCACAATAACCAAATAGCAATTCCTTGGGTTCATGCTTCAGACATCAACATATGTCTGTCCCATCCAATCCCAATCCTAACTATTTCCAAACACCAGGACCAGACTGGATGGGCTATGTAACTTTCAATATCATTTGCATACTGAGGACATATCATCTTAAACCAATAGATGACTTCTTCCATGTCTTCATGCAGATGTTGAAAAGTAATAGGAGAGCATTCACCCATGAGACATCCTTAAAATTATTCATTGGGTTAACCACTTTTCCCACAAAACCAATGCCTGGAACTATTCTGTTAGGTAAAAGTTGAACCATTGTAGAATATTGTTCCAGATCCCCAGCTGGAAGGCAGTTCAGGAGGATTTTAGTGGGCACTAAAATAAAGACAGGCAAGAAATCTAAAATATTAAAAAAAGAGACACACTTGACTCAGTTAGGTCTACACAAAGAAAGGCTGTATTGAGAATGTAGTTTATTGCATTCTATCGATATTCACATGCTAGCAATAAAATGCATATGCTAAACAATGCATTTAGTTATGACATTTTTTTTCTCTTTATGCCTATAGTATAAATTTAACACTTACGGAGTTCAACCTTTTTATATGGGCTTGGAAGAGGATGGCAATGCTCATGGAGTCCTATTGCTGAACAGTAACGGAATGGGTAAGTTGTTGTTCATTTCCTAGTGTCTATTCTAAACTAAATAAATTGCCTTCAGAAATCGGGGGCACTTCATCCCTTGAGTTTTTAAAGAAGAGATTGGACAGCCACTTGTCTGAAATAATATAGGATCTCCTGCCAAAGCAGGGGGCTAGACTAGAAGACCTCCAAGGTCCCTTCCAGCTTTATTCTATTCTAAACTAGTGCATATCATATTAATGAACATTAATTCATAGGCTAGATGAGACTCGACATGAGTTTTGCCAATCCCTACACTGTTCATGATGCTAGTATGAAAACATCAAATACTTTTTTTTGCTAAATATTTATCTGTCTGTAAGCAAATAGCCTAAAACAATTTACCACTTCTATATATAAAAAATAAGCCTGCCATCACAAATGTTTTTAGCATACGTTATTCCAAGTTAAACAATAGATTACTATTATTTGTGAAATAGCTTATCCAAAGCAAATAATTTGATACAGTTAGATGGGTCCTCTTGCTGGGAAATATCTCTGTGGTTAGCAGATGAGATGCAGCACATTTCCTGCGATTTCAAGGGAGAAGATTGTACATCAGGTTGCTCATCTCAGAGGTGAAATGACAGAGGAGTGATTTTCATTTTCATTGATTGGTTTTATATAACAGTATTTTCAGGTCTATGCAATATTTATGTCCCCTTTGTGAATTTTCAGAGGTAAAATTCCAGCCGACTCCTGCTTTAACTTACCGTACAATTGGAGGAATTTTGGACTTTTATATGGTTTTGGGCCCAACTCCAGAACAAGTCGTTCAAGAATATACTGCAGTAAGAATCCATATTACAAAAAAATCTAAAATATGATTATAATATTCCTTATTATACCAACACAACATTTACCATATAATCCCTATTTCTTTTTGTTTGTTTGTTTTTATTAGCTTGTTGGACGTCCGGTTTTACCTCCATATTGGGGTTTGGGATTCCAGTTGTGTCGATATGGATACAAAGATGATGCAGAAATATCTGAATTGTATGATAACATGAAAGCAGCTAATATCTCATATGTAAGTTATTCACAAATAAGCATTTTTTCACCGCTTTCTATCAAAAGAAAAAAAAAGAATATCATGAAATTACTTGAGTTATGCAATTACTTGAAACTATGCATTATCGTTATGCTAAATTATGGTAGCATTAAACAAAAACTTTTCTAGATTTACTAAAACATCTAAAAGCTCTGGATAAATATTTAAAAAGTCAGCAATTCAAAAGAAATTTTAAAAGAGAAAGAGATCAATTGTCAATCTGACAAAATTGTAATATCAGTTATTTCTTATGGATAATAACAGCACTACCTGTCTAGAAACAAACATGTATTGGGTTTAACAGAAGTTCTAAAAGACTAATGTTAGTAGTGCAGTAGTCTTTTGTTCCTTGATGTTTGTTTCTTTTCTTTTCTTTTTTCTTTTCTTTCTTTTTTCTTTCTTTCTTTCTTTCTTTCTTTCTTTCTTTCTTTCTTTCTTTCTTTCTTTCATTTATTTATTTGAAAATGAATAATTTTAATGGGCTTGTTATAAAAAAATACACATCACTTCACAAAATTAACTGTTTTCCTTAGGATGTACAATATGCTGATATTGACTACATGGAACGGCAGTTGGATTTCACTTTAAGTCCCAATTTTACAAATCTTCCAGCTCTGATTAACAGAATAAAAAAGGATGGAATGAGATTTGTCATCATTTTGGTAAGTGATAATTGTTCAGACTAGTTGGTTAATATAACAACACAGACACAATTATCCATCCATCCATCCATCCATCCATCCATCCATCCATCCATCCATCCATCCATTTTTGTCCAGCATCCCAGTTATGTGTATTTCTGAATGGATTGCTTTGTTAGATATCTGAGCACAATAGTAATTTCCTACCGTTTCCTGAGAAAGAATATTTCAGCCTTCTTTGATTATATAATTTTCTTGACTATTTCCCCTAAAGCAGGAATGTCAAACTTGTGTCTTCATGGCATCATCACGTGATGTATCGGAGCTTTTCCCCCGTTCACTAAACCAGGCAGGGGCAGGGCCAGTACGTGACGTATCCGGCCCATGGGCCGTGAGTTTGACACCCCTGTCCTAAAGTCATTTATCTGATTCTCTTCACTTATAGATATTTCTTTCAGCAATTTTAATAAAAAATTATAAGTACAGGAAGGTGACAATATTCATCCTTAGCATAGCCCCTTCCCAGTTTTGTAACATTTAGATTCCCTATATTCCATTTTAGTTGTTCTTCCTGATCAGAAATGTTTCAACTGGCAAGTCAGTATGCTAAGTACACTTCTCCCATTCATCCATCAGATATTATTAGTGTGTTCTTGGGTCCTTATTAATTCAGTTTGAGCATCCAGCAGATTTCATTCCAGGTATTGTTGAATAAGTTGTATAATGATTATCTGTTTCCTGACAACCATATCAACAATCTGTTTTCCTCCACTATTTTGATTGTGAATGTGACTGCCATTAATATGGTATCTGATAGGCTTCCTTTACTTTCCTTCCAATATTTTCTACCATGATTTTTCTTGTGAGTTTAACTGAGTATGATAGAAGTACATAGAAGTACAAGTACATCCATTCCTTTTATCAGCTTCTTTATCTGAATTGTGCTATTCTTTGATTGGGATTGATGCTGGAATGCTATATTTAAGCACTGAGGATTTTCCTGTATCTTGTTTTCACTATGACCATAGTAAGGATATAAAATCTCTTACATTTAATCTTTACTTCAGTTAAAATTTGGATGAAATACCACTTCTAAGAAAAAGAGAATCCACTGTGTCTTTTTTTTCTCCTCTGCTTCAAAGTCCCATTTACACTTTCTAGCTTATCTTGTGCTCTTTACTATAGAGTAGTTTATGAGGAAAGTATATAGAGCTTGCTCTGAAAGCCCAAAAGTGGAAGCACTTTTGGACAATGTGAAGTTCTTCCAAGAGAAAGGTATGTTGCCTCTTTATAACATTGTCCTTCTACATCAGACTGTCTCGTAAATTGTCAGGGAACTCTTTAAATAATCCCTTCCATTTAATTGATCTCATTATAGAGATATAGAACTCCAGTTCTCCAGTAATAGTTAAGACATCAGTTTAGGAAGAGAGGGATTATGAGTTCTAGTCCTGCCTTAGGTACAAAGTTATCTGGCTGATGTTGGGTCAGTCACTCTCTCTTAGACATAGGAAGAAGACAATGACAAAGCATTTCTCAATAACCTTGCAAAGAAAACTACAGAAACTTGTCCAGGTAGTCACTAGGAATCAACAATAATTTAAAGGAAGGAAGGAAGGAAGGAAGGAAGGAAGGAAGGAAGGAAGGAAGGAAGGAAGGAAGGAAGGAAGGAAGGAATAGCAGTTATATTTGCCATCTCCACAGTTGATATGTTTTCACTATACGTGCTATATGTTGTACTTCCTAAATTTAGATGTAAAGCTAAAGACATACTGTTTTCATTTCAGGATCCAGCCATCTCAGGGAATGAAACTAATTATCCTGCTTTCACAAGAGGACTTCGGGATGATGTTTTCATTAAGTGGCCTAATAGCAGTGATATTATGTGGGGAAAGGTAATATTTTATAAACGTAATATTGTACCTTGTATTTGTGCCAAAGAATAGCACTCAATATAGCTAACTATTTTCCTTCCTTCCTTCCTTCCTTCCCTCCCTCCCTCCCTCCTTCCCTCCCATCCTTTTTAGAAGTTGCCCAATTCAATTGATTCTGGACAGCTAATGATACAAGCAAACAATAAAAATATTCCCAGTAAGATGACATGATCTGATAAAATAGAACCAAACAAAAAGAACAAGTTCTGATTATAAAAAAACAGCTAAAGAAAACTATTTCTTATTCCCGGCCTTAGGGAAATAATCATGTCCTTGAGAGTGATTTCATCTTCAGATTTCAGCACAGTCCAAGAAAAACTGAGTGACTCTAGGACCATGATGACGAATCTATAGAACACATGCCACAGGTGGCATGCAGAGCCACTTCTGCAGGCACGTGAGCTGTTGCCTAGATTAGCTCCACCACACATGTGTGCGTGCCTCCTGCTGGCCAGCTGATTTTTGGGCCTCGGCCGCACATGTGGGAGATTCATGCGCATGCCCATGCTGCCCCTCCCCTCCCAGGAGTCTCCACGCAGCCTGTTTTGGATGCCAGGTAAGTATAGGGCTTGCGTGGAGGCTGTGGGATGGCAAAAAATGGGCCTACTGGAAGTCTGGAAATGGGCTGTTTCTGGCCTCCGGAGGGCCTCCGGAAGGCGTCTGGATGGCCAGGGGAAGCTGTTTTCACCCTCCCCAAGCTCCAGGAAAGCTTCCAGAGTCTGGGGAGGGTGAAAAACAGGCCTAACGGGCCTACCGGAAGTCCAGAAATGGACCATTTCCAGCCTCTGGAGGCTTCAGGGAGGCTTGCTAGGCCCAAAATGGGACATGGGGGGGTTGTGCGCGCATGCATGGGGGGGGGCACGGGGCATGCACAGGAGGTGGGAAAGTGCAGGTGGGGTCATGCGCACATGCATGGGGGGCATGGCATGTGGCGGAGCATTGCATACTGGGTGTGGACATGCTCGCACATGACCACCCCCATGCTCCCCCTGCTTTTGGCACATGGTGGCAAAAAGGTTTGCCATCTCTGCTCTGCTCTAGGCTGTTTTACCTAGTTTGATTCCACAGACAGTTAATTTTTGAATGTGGATATGATGGCACTATCACAGACAGACCCAATGTACAATCTGGGTGTCCTCCTGGACTTGTGACTGTTGCTTGGAGAACACGTGGCAGACGTGACTAGGAGGACCTTTGCATGATTATGTATCACTTGCACTTATTCCTGAATTGTGTGAGTTCCTGAATTGTCTGAGGCCACAGTCACTCAATCCCTTTTGATTTCCAAACTGGATACTGAAACATGCTATTTAAGAACTTTCAGAAACATCAGCTGATGCAGCATTCAGTGTTGCAGGCAGTGTATGGCATTGGTTATTTAGTACTGCAAGCTACAGTGGCCCTCAGTGTGCTTCTGACTGCAACTCAAGGTGCTGGTTACCACCTGTAAGGCCATTCATGGCTTGGGACTGGTTACTTATAGGATTGTCCAGATGTTGTTAGTTGATGAAAGTCAGTTGGCAGGGGCCAAAAGGAGAGGCTTTTCTGTAATGTGTCCATATCCTTGGAATATCATTCTCTCTGTGATTAGGTTAGCCCTTTGCTAATGGCTTTGTGTGGCCTTGAAAACCAATTTCTGGGCCTGGATTTGTGGCCCTTAATGTGTGATAGAACCCATCTCTTGGTTTTCTTGTGATCATTTTATGATATGCTCATCTATCTTTATTTTTATATTATGGAAAGAAAGAAAGAAAGAAAGAAAGAAAGAAAGAAAGAAAGAAAGAAAGAAAGAAAGAGAGAGAGAGAGAGAGAGAGAGAGAGAGAGAGAGAGAGAGAGAGAGAGAGAGAGAGAGAGAGAGAGAGAGAGAGAGAGAGGAAGGAAGGAAGGAAGGAAGGAAGGAAGGAAGAAAGGAAGGAAAGAAAGAGGGAAAGAGGGAAAGTGAGAGAGAGAGGAAGGAAGGAAGGAAGGAAGGAAGGAAAGAAAGAAAGAAAGAAAGAAAGAAAGAAAGAAACCAGAAACAGTCAAAAGCTGAAATATTTAAGGCAGATTGCAGACCCTCTTCTATGCAAGACAAAGACAATAACTAGGATAGCTGCTGTGTTATGTATGCCAACTACATGACAGCTGGAAGATACAGCTTTTTTTTTTTTGCTGGACCACCCATTTGTTCCTACTCCCATTACTGAACAGCCCCATAATCCATAAACCCAAGCTCTCTGACATACAAGGGATGAGCATCCTTGCATCACCATTCCGTCCATCGCTCAGGTAAGAGCCCAAGTTGGTAACAATGAAAGGCAAACGAATTTTGACAGTGGATTATTTCTAAGAAAAAAGTCTTCCTTTTCTTTAATTATTTTTTAAAGCTAATTATTTTAAATGGTTTTTTTTTAGGTATGGCCATATCTTCCTAATATTTTTATAAATTCATCATTCAACTGGGATGATAAAGTGAAAGTAAGTGTAATTTATTCATAAACTGCCTTGGTAAAAAGATCCCAAGCAAATTCTCATACTAATAAAATCTATTAACCCTTTAGTGGTAATAGTAGTAGCAATTATAGCAAAAACCAACATAACTTCAGTCGCATTGTAGAAAATCTGCAATTGGAAGAAGCTGGATGAATGTACTCTGATCTGTAGGTTGTTAAGTATAATCTCTGAATGCCTGAATGGTCAGTTCTCTGGGTTTATTTTGAGACAGATTAAAGTTAGATTAAAAATCACAAAGCTTATATCACATGGGGAAAGCATTATTAGAAAAACACAGCTAAGCTGCTGCTCCCTGAATCTCACAGCAAAGATACAAAGGTTAAGATTCAAAGAACTTTGGAACTCATTTATAAGCCCATTGGAATTTATATACATCCCTTCACAATCCCCCTTATAATGAGGCAAAGTCTCTTGATTACCTTGTATAGTATTTAATACCAGTGTCTGCTATTAAATACCAGCTGCTCGGATGCATCAGTAGAAAAGAACTATTGACACAGAATACTTGACCAGTTGACCCGATTCAGCAGGCTTTTCTTTCATACATACTGCATGAGAAGAGTTTCATAAAAAGTCTGGGGATTTGTTAGAGAATGGAAAACAGTTCTAGTGTGGGAACATTCAAAACCCCATATGGGTTTTATCAGTCCAAGACATGTTTACTCATAAGCAAGTTCTGCTGATTTCTGGGTGACTTTTTGGAATTGGGTCAGTCTAGTTTAATGGAAAAAAAGTTCTAAAGGGTGATATGATAGCAGTGTTCCAATATCTAAGGGGCTGCCACAAAGAAGGAGGAGTCAACCTATTTTCCAAAGAACCTGAAGACGGAACAAGAAGCAATGGATGGAAACTAATCAATCAGAAAACCAATTTAGAAATAAAGAGAAATTTCCTTAACAATTAATCAGTGGGGGATTGCCTTCAGAAGTTGTAGATATTTCATCACTGGAGGTTTTTCAGTTGAGATTAGGCAACTACTTGTCTGAAATGGTATATATCAACGGAAATTTAGTTTCTAATACATGGAATGTTTTGTTTTTTTCTTTATATTTTTTTTGCTTCTCTTCAGTTTTATAGTGCCTGGACTGCTTTCCCAGATTTTTTTCGGAAATCTACAGCTCAGTGGTGGAAAAAAGAAATTGAAGAAGTCTACAATAACCCCACCGATCAATCACAAAGCATCAAGTTTGATGGCCTGTGGATTGTAAGTTTCTATCTTTATTTTATTTTTTTTTAATTTGTCAAGAACGTATTAGGTAATATATATAAGTATAAGCATAAATTGAATACATAAAGTAGATATGAGTAGAGGAAACATTAGGACAGAGACAGTAGGCACGCTGGTGCTCTTATGCATGCCCCTCTGTGTTTTCTCTCGGTATTACTCCCTGAATGCACCCCCCCCCCCAAATATCTCTCTATGCTATCCTTTGTTAAATACAGCTTGGCCTTTCTAAAGGCATGTTTTACTGTGATCCCCTCGAATGTCCTAGATAGCAGGTGCTCAGGGGGAGTGAAATCCACCCACTGCTTATGTGACGGCTGATCTCCAGAATCGTTGGCTCAGATAGTATTTACATGCCCCCATTATCGGGAGGTAAGGTCAGAACTTATCTCTCCCATTTGCCAAAGATTTCTTGGATTATCTGAAAATCTTAGTCTTCGCCTCCTACTCCAAGATACTGATTTTAAGATTACACTAAAGGTAGCAAAAATTTTTGCTGCAGTCCTGGGATGTAAGAACCGGGGGAAGGGATGGGCTGGACCCATTGACTGAGGTTAGATTTATTGATCGCCAGCGGTTGAGTTAGCTGGTGGTTGTAAAAAGTGCCGATGTGTGGATTTTATGCAAATTGCAATTACAATTTTAATTGACTATAGTCCATATAGATTGGAGCTAAAAATTTAAAATACATGAACTGTGAGTTTGATGGAGTGGTTTCCACCACTGATCTTGTTGCCGTTCTGCAATTCAGTCTGGTCGTGTGCCAGCTATGTGTCTTGGATGTTCTGGTTTTTTTGGTCTATGACCGCAATAAAGTATGCTGCTGCTGCTTATGCATGCCCCTTACAAACCTCTTAGGAATGGGATGAGCTCAACAGTAGACAGTCTAAGGTTAGTTTTAGGGGTTTGGGGATGAAACCACAGAGTCAGGTAGTGTATTCCAGGCATTGACCACTCTGTTGCTGAAGTCATATTTTCTGCAATCGAGTTTGGAGCGGTTCACTTTAAGTTTGTATCTGTTGTGTGCTTGTGTATTGTTGTGGTTGAAGCTGAAGTAATCACTGACATTGTAGCAGATAATTTTATGATAATCTTGTATAATGTTTTATTTGATAAATTTAGTAACATTATTTCCAGTTCATGTTTTCTACATTAATCAGCATTTTCAGACATCACATTTAATTTAACATTAAAAAAATATTATTTTCTTACTGCATTGGATACTACATTACCAAAGGGAGCTTGGTAATTCCCACTAATTTTCTATTCCCAGTCATTATTAATGCAACTCATATGGAAGGCTTTAGTTTTTTTTTTTTTTTTTAATTTGATTTATATGCCGCCCTTCTCCGGAGACTTAGGGCGGCTTACAATGCGCTAAGCAATAGCCTTCATCCTTTTGTATATTTATACAAAGTCAACTTATTTGCCCCCACAACTGGGTCCTCAATTTACCTACCTTAGAAAGGATGGAAGGCTGAGTCAACCTTGAGCCTGGCGAGATTTGAACCTGCAGTAATTGCAGGCAGCTGGTCTTAATAACAGGGTGCTTTAGACCACTGTACTACCAAGGCTCTTTTTAGTTTGGGAAATGGTTTCTAAAATATAGAAATTTGATGAACAAACAAAGAAACCATTAAACAAAATGAATAATTCAGCTGAAATGAATGATTGTAGTTTGGTTTTTTTACTGGCAGAAATGGGTAAATCCATGTCCCATTTCAATATGCTAATCTATATGTGTATGACATTCTATTCCATATATACATTGATTTATATTACACACACACTTAAATATCCTTTGGAGCATTCTAAATCAAGTAGTCAGGCAGTTCAAATGAATGTAAAGGTTTATTGCAAACTTATGCTCTCTACAAGAATCTTTATTAATGTAGTGCCTATTTGCTAATGGTCAATTTCTGCTATCTTGGACTTTACAGTTTATTTCAACATAGCACATTATTCATATAATTTTATGAATAATATAAACTAGAAACAAGTAATATAATTTAATTCAAAATTTGCATACAATTTTCAAATGAATCATCTAGCTATAATATTAGGTATATACTTCATAAAAAGTCAGTGAAAATTTTAATTAACAGTCTGTGTGTCTTATTCATTTTATTATTTAAGGATATGAATGAACCTGCAAGTTTTGTCAATGGTGCAGTTACTGGTTGTAGGAGCTCTGAACTAAATAATCCAATATATATGCCAGGTAATTATAATTATAATACAGGATTCTAATCCTTTGGAATGTTGGTAAATATGAGGCCAAAATATTAACACACCCTGAATTTATATTAAGCCAAACTTTCTAAAATGAACATTTTTAGATTAAGTCAGACACATGATGCTGGTAAAAGTATTTTGGAAATAGTGCTATTATTCTAGCTCAGTGATGGCTAACCTTTTTGCCATCATGTGCCAAAAGCGGGGGGGGGAAAGCGGGGGGATCGTGTGCGTGCATGCCCACACCCATAATTCAATGCACACCCGTGCCCCACCCTTCCACAAATGTGCACATGCTCCCCCCGCGCTCCCCCTGCTTTTGGCACGCGATGGCACAGTGGGCCCATTTTTCACTCTCCCCAGGCTCCAGAGGCTTTCTAGGAGCCTGGGGAGCACAAAAACGGCCTTCCTCAAAACCCCCCGGAGGCCCTCCGGAGGCCGGAAACAGCCCATTTCCCAACTTCCAGTGGGCCCGGAAGGCCTGAAAATCAGCTGGCCAGCGGGCACATGTATGCTGGAGCAATGCTCGTGTGCCCTCAGATATGGCTCCACGTGCCACCTGTGCCACCTGTGGCAACCGTGCCATAGGTTCGCCATCACAGTTCTAGTTCTTCCATATACTTTTGGCTAAGTTTTGTCACAAATTTATTATGCATGTTGTGTATACAATATTTCACTGATGTAAAATCACTGAAGGCCAAGCCATATAAAATATTTTACCTAAAAGAGTAGAAATTTACATTATTAAATTTCAGACATAGATTTATCTGGTTCTGTTAACTTTCTTGAATTAATTAATTAATTAATATTTTTATCAGCCATTCTGGGAAAACATGTGGGACTGAATGAGAAAACCATATGTATGGAAAGTGAACAAATTCTGCCTGATGGAAGCCCAGTTCGACATTATGATGTCCACAATTTATATGGGTGGTCACAAACTAAGCCTACCTATGAGTAAGTAATCTTTCTCTGAGTAGTAGCAACACTTTAATAATTATTTAGTAGTGCTTATAGTGGTTGTTTCATTTAATCAGTAGAATCCTAATTTACTTGAGTTAATTTGCATGAGAGATTAAAAGTTTATACATGTACAGTATATTAGTTTAATTCTTTTTGTATTGTTTCAGTAAAGGGATAATATCATTTAAATGTGTAGTTCTTTAAATTGTTCTGCGAATATTAAAATGCTTTAACATTATAGCTAGAGTTATAGGATGAATCGTATGATAGATACTTGCAATTGAAGATTTGTTGAAAAATGAGTTTTTGAGATTTAATTCATCTGTTTTTAGACCCATCTCTGTAACAGAAATTACTGACTATAACTGGCATATCCAAGAACATAATTCGAAGGGCAAGAATTTTTTTAATTTTTATATTTCTATCCTGCTCTTCAAGGAATTCCTCACTTTAAGAAAGTCCAGCAGAAATAGCTTTTCCATAGACCAGATATCAAACAAGTGATCTTAGGTATATTTGTCATTCCTTAATATTATGCTTTATAGCATTTTGCAATATAGTCTGGTATCTGAAAATCCCAGTGAACTACTTTCTAAATTTATCACTTGGATCACTTACATTTATAAGGAGGAAATTGTCTTTAGTTGCCAGTAATGTGCAAAAGTTAGGCTAAGCTATAACTTACTGTTCTGACCCAGCTTCCCAAATACGACAAACCCTCTGAAGTTAACTCAAAGATTCCTTTATTAGGAGTGCCAGCAGCCCCAGCAAAAAGTTTCTCTCTCAGTGCAGGCTAACAAGTCTGTCCGGCAGGGAGATTAATAGTTGTCTGCCACATCTATTCATTTCCACCACCTGTCTTTTATCCCCAGAGCTAGGGTGGGGCTTCGCTAGCAGCAATGGCTCTTCCTTCCCATGGATTGATGCACAGATTTTCACTGTTCTCTTCTCCTCTGCCTTCTGCGCAGCTGCGTGTCAGGCACTGGACCCAGCTGATCCTCCTCTTCCTCATCAGCCACCTCCGGACCTGGGGCTGTTGACTCTCGATCTGGGGGCTGACAGACGGCCCAGGCTCTGCCTCTGTCTCTCTCTCTCTCTCTCTTCAAGCTCCATTCCCTCTTCCCCCCTTGGAGCTCTCAGATTGCCTTGATGCTGACCTGACTCCCACGCCTCCTCCTTATCTGATTTCGTTGCTGGAGGGGCCAGTGGCCGACAGGCCATAACACTTACACACAAAGTTGGCCTAAGATACTTTGCTGTCTGAGATAACAGGCTGCTGCCACTTCATGGATTGAATATTTCTTTAATACTGATGACAGAATTCTCTCTTTTATTTGAAAGTAGCAGACTAGTTAGGAAGAACAAGCCATAATTCCAACTCTACAATCACAGCATATCGTAGCTGCTTTTTGAAGATAATATATCCTATGTGGTTTATAGACACGTTCTAGGTATGCACAGGGGGCATTTGGTTATATTGAAATCTGAGCTCAGCTATGAAACTTGTAATGTTCATTCACTGTTTCCTTGTAATAACATTATTAAGAAAGAGCATGTCCCCTCTGCCCAATTTAGACATTCCAGAGTAAAAAAGTTAATTTCCTAGGTACCATGAGTACCATACAACTTCAACCTTCAATAGAACCTGGGTGCTATGGGGACATTTACCTTTCCAGTTTGACTGGCCTTTTATGCTTTGCTGTCTTCTTACTAAATCTGCAAGTATGTTGGGACAGAATATTAAGAGACCCAGCTATTCACCTAGTTGTGAGCGATTATCTGTACATATTTCCTCTGTAAAATGTTATGAAGTTGCTGACCTGTTTCTAAAATAAAATGACCGAGCTAATATTTTGAATACAGCTCAATACGGATGTTTATGCCCATGTCACCAAATTGTCCTGGTGCTTTCAGATACAGTTTATTGCGTTTATGAGATGGATTCATTTTGAAACATAATCTGCAAAGGCCAACTTGAGACACTCCTGTGTGATGAACCAGCCATGAACTGTAATAAAAAGGGCTCTGCCATTCACCGACGACATGAAACAGTTTTCAACTTCTCAATGTGCCATTAAGAGTGTAGCACAAGGAATTGGAGAAGAAAATAACCTCTTGTTCCAAGCTTAGTGTGTGATGGACTGCTTTAATTAAAAAGCTGGTATTGTTTGTCTAGGATTCCATGTAGGATATGCAGAATGATTGTTTTAAATTAAGTGTTCTGTATACACGTTCATAAATTAATAATCTTAGCAATTCACTTTTTTAAAAAAAGGCAAATGTTAAAGAGGGGCAAGAGGGTAGATATAAAGGACAAAAACAGACAAATACTAGTGCTTTAACACTGTATTTTGTCTGTTCCCAAACATCTTTGAGACATGGTGGCTCAGTGGCTAAAATGCTGAGTGTGTCGATCGAAAGGTTGGCAGTTCAGTGGTTCAAATCCCTAGTACCTTGTAACAGGGTGAGCTCCTGCTACTTGTCCCAGCTTCTACCAACCTAGCAGTTCAAAAGCATGTAAAAAATGCAAGTAGAAAAATAGAGACCACCTTTGGTGGGAAGGTAACAGCGTTCCGTGCATCTTTGGCGTTTAGTCATGCCAGCCACATGACCACGGAGACATCTTCAGACAGTGTTGGCTCTTTGGCTTTGAAACGGAGATTAGCACTGCCCCCTAGAGTCGGGAACGACTAGCACATATGTGTGAGGGGAACCTTTACCTTTAAACATCTTTATGACACACTAATTCCTGATTGAGATACTTTGTGTTTGAAACAATGCCAGATCGAAGGATAATATATCTAGGTTGTTTACCCTGCAATTCCATGAACAGAGAACAACCTTCCCTCCAAATTAGTCATAATGACCTTTGGATAAGTTTCCTATTGCCATGAAAAAAGAGAAGCGGAAAAAGATTGCAGTGTCCACCTGAGTGAACACTGTATCTGGTGGCATCTAACATTTCATTGACAATCACAACTTTTATAAAACTGCTGATGAGAAAGGAATGAATTTCAGATTTGCCTGTTGCCAGCTAGATCAAATATTACTTGAATGTCATCAGCAAACAATAATTCAGCACTAGATGTAAATGATATCTTAGATGAAGCTGAAAATGAAGGATTAAATTTTGGGTTTCTGTGTCCGTGTGCATGTGCAGTTCCTTCAAAATAATAGTAATAATATACAGAATACGTGACACTCCTCTGACTCTTATTTATTGATGAAATATTTCCTGATTTATCTTGTCCTTCACTCCAGCATGAATCCTATTTTGAAACTGCAAAAATAATATACAAAGGTTAAATTGTCAAACTTTAAAACAGAGTGAGAGTGAGGGAAAGTGCAAAGCTAAAATCGCTGAAAGGCCAAGTGGTGCACCAACACAAAACACAACAACCTATCAGAAGGAAGGGAGGAAATTAGTCTGATCTCCTCAGATAAAGGTTAAGTAGGGAGCACAGGAAGGTTGGTTCCTGTGCTGTCACCACTTAGCTTCTCTTGCTAGAGAGGCTTATAGGAAGGCTTTCAAAGGAAGTAATAAATTTTACAAAAGTTCAAGTGGGATGGAGGTGGGCTTTCATGTATCCCCACTGAAGATGTGACAATGGTTCACTTTTGTCTAACACACGGACGCAAACAAACTGAAGATGTGTAATTTAAACCAAGGGAATGTAATCAAGGTCAATCAAAGTATACGTTAGACAGAAGTTCATTTGTTTGTGTGGAAGACTCAGAGAGTTGCTCAATTTTTAAAATTACAATGCCAGCAGTGTTCCTCAAACAGAAGTTATACAGACCAACAAAACTCCACATCATATATAATTAAAAAAACATATCTAATCAAAAGAAACCAAATGTATGTGTGTGTACATTTAGATAGTTATACGGCTATTCACCCCACCGATATGACTCTGGGTGGCATATACAGATTAAAAACTAGGGTCAGAGACCAATCAGAGACAAGGGGAAAAAAATCTTTCAAAGGTCAGATACTGCCATAAGAAAGGTTCTTCTCCCAAATCCCCTCAGATGGCATTGCTTCAGGGAAATGACCACGTCCATCATGTGAGAATTAGTAGGATGATCAGAAACAGCAGGTTCAACAAATAACACAGTTATTTGTTATACAGACCTTGGTAGGCAATAATAACCACCTTGCTTCATACCCAGAAACATATTGGGAGTTAGTCCAATAGTACTGCATGAGTGTACCATGATATGTTCCCAATTATCTGCACTGCAGGTACATACCTGATATGCTCCTAATTACCTGCACTGTCACATGTGACCATCCTGTACCAAATGAAATCCAAAACCTGTAGAGAATTCCTGGAAGCTTGGCACTCGGGCAAATTGACCATCAACAGGCACATGGAAACAAAAAAAAAATCTGAACTTTCTAGAAATGCAGAACATTTTACATAGGACTACCCTGGAAGAGTATTTGGAAGCTACAACAGGATTCAGGTTATTTGAGGAACCATCTCATCCCAAAGGGACTGGTCTGTCCCCACCTGTGCCAGAAAGGGGGCATGCTGCATCAACTAAGAAAGCCTTCTCCACCATGGCTCCTGCCCTTTGGAACATATTCACTTCCCTGAAGTGAGATCTGTTCCTACTCTTTTGACCTTCCCTAAGAACTGAAGACCAGGCTGTGCCAACTTGATGCCCAGTGGGGAAGTATCACACTGGAGGTGGTTGATGAATTAAGAGAAAATCCCACCTTCACCCCCACCCCAAATATTCACCTCCTTTTCTCCCCATCTTCTAACTGCAACTTTACTTTGGATTGTAATTCTATTTTTTCATTGTTTTTAGAAATATTTATATTTTATTTTTACATTGCTTTTAATGTTATAAGCAGACTCACTTCAAAGTGAGATGGGCAGCCATCAGAACAAACAAACAAACAAATAAATAGACACCCATATACCATTCGAAAGAGACAATCACCAAGTGAAAAGGAAACTATTTCAGCAGCAATCAACACCCAGATGAGCAGAGATTAACACCAAGATTAACATTAGACCAACAATCAAGCAACAAATAATACCCCAATCAAGGAACAGCCAAAGAGGCTAACAGTAAAATGCCCAAACAAAAACTACCAAGATCACTCCCACTAAAACTGAAACAAGCCACTAGAACAGGAGTGTCAAACTCACATCATCACAGCATCATCATGTGATGTATTGGAATTATTTCCCCTTCATTAAACCGAGCATGGGTATGGGTATCATGTGACACATCCGGCCTGCAGCCTGGGAGTTTGACAGCCCTGCACTAGAATATAAAATGAGAGCAAACACCACTTCTGACTAGCACTGATAATGTTACCTTGTTTGGGTAATGAAATGTCTGAAAGAAAACAACCAAGCTCAGAGAACACCAATGACTCCTCAAACATTACCTTGTTTGGAAATCAGGATAATGTTATAATAGGTGTACTGTATATATGTATGTATTGATAACTTCCTTTTTTATTTTTATTTTTTCATATTGTTTCTCACTCGGTATTGATGAAAGAGAATATTTTCCTAAATTTCTTTCCCAGCAGAATAGAATTTTAGAGGAATTCTTATGAGTAGAATGCTATGTTATTCCACTAATTTAGTTACAAGGTGGCTGAGGGCTGTGTGTGAATATCTTTTGCTATATAATCATCTCTCAGCAGTCTTCTTTAATTAAATCCCAAGGGACGATATAATGAAAACATTCCTCCAATTGAGCTTTTTCAAATTGGGAAGCGTAGGCAGTTGAAGAGGATTCAGCATGATAGAAAAATGTGTTAGAGAAAACAACAACAGGAATAACACTCTGAATTATCTCCAACAATAAAATCAGTTGAAAAACACTGCAGGAAAAGATTCTGAGAGAAAGAATTTCTCTTACTCATTCCGAGAGAAAGATAGAAATACATAATCTTTTGTAAGATTTTGTAAGATTGTAAGATTTTGTAAAACTCCAGAGACATTTCAAGGCCCAACTGCCTCAGTATTTATGGATATGTCAGTCCTAGAGGCTAGACTAGACTAAGGATCAATGTCATATAGGTCTACAACTACTTTAAATAGAACAGCTATAGTAACATAATCTTTCAAATATGTGTGTGCTACTGTCTCCATCATTTTTATCAGTATGTGAATTAGGGTAGAACCTGTGTGAGCTGATTTCTCAAGTTAATTTCTTAGAATGGGTTTAAACCATACTTGTTTGATCATCCCCTTATCATCCCACTGTCTTTCATTCAGTTTCTGTCAGTTCTGTGTGACCTCTATATCAAATAAGTCTTTCAGCTTTGCCTTGCCAAATCACATATTGCAACAGAGAATTTACTCTGAGCAGTTTCTCAACTCAAAGTTAGGGAAATAGCAAACAGAACAAAAGGATATATTTTCCTTTATTATTGCAGGCATTTAGAATTTAAAATTTTGAAATTTAAAATTTAAAATTTAGAATATTTTATGAATTCTATATCCGCGTTCCTATTAACAATGGTTGCATGTCTGTATTTAAAACTCTTGCTGCACCCTTGTTGCAATGGTCTTATCTATTTGCATTGTATTTTTGCTTCTAAATATATATCATGGTTTTTAATGACTCACCCTAAATGTTGGTTTATTCCTGTTATTAGGGCTCTGCATAGTATCACAGGGGAACGTGGCATTATCATTTCTCGTTCAACATATCCATCGAGTGGCAAATGGGCAGGGCATTGGTTAGGTGATAACTTTTCAAAATGGGACCAACTTTACAAATCCATAATTGGTAAGTGAAAGCTAAATTGCATGCAGTTAGTAGGTTTTATGTAAACAAATACTGTTTATAAAACTTTAAGTAACAGACACTTAATATAAGTAATATAAAGTTACTCTTAATGCTTATCTACTCACTTTTGCAGTGGATTACATACATTTTTGTAGTCATCAGGTTTATTTATGTGCCTCATTTCTGGATATATCAGCAACGTATAATTAATGAAATAGGCTGTTTTTGAATATTACGAAATAAAAATCCTGAAAAATACTCATCAGGAACATTTAATCATCTCTGTTCCTAATGAATTAAACTTCAGTCTTAATACATTGAAAACTTAACAATTGCATTTTTGTCACCTTATATTTTCTTCCAGATGAGCACAATAGGTATGCAATGAAAGTATTGCATGTGAAACTGAATATTTTCATATTCCATAACACTATTCTTAGGTCCATTTAGCACACAAAGTATTTTTCCTTCCTCATTATACCATTATATCATGTACTTAATACATGATTAATTATATTTCAATGAGTCCAATTAAGGAAAACATTCAGGTTGCACTTTCTGGAATTTGCATGTGGTGTTATTATATTCTTCTACATTTATGAAACATGCCCCGAATAAATAGCAATAGCAGTAGCACTTAGACCTAATTCCACTTCATAGTGCTTTACAGCCCTCTCTAAGCAGTTTAGAGTATTAGCATATTGCTCCCAATAATCTGGGTCCTTATTTTATCAATCTTGGAAGGATGGAAGGCTGAGTCAACCTTGAGCCAGTCAGGATCGAACTCCTGGCATTGGGCAGTGAATTAGCCTGCAATACTGCATTCTACCGATGCCCCACCACAGCTCTTAAGTACTTCTTTTTGCATTGTATCTTCATCAATAAACTTGTAATTGGGCATTTTTTTAAAAAAAGAATCCACTGATAAATAATTTCTCTTATAAAAAAAAACCCCATAAAGTAATATTAAATTAAATTAAATTTAAAAAGTGCATAATAATTCTAACTTGAAACATATCACCAATTTGGGGGGAATCCTTCTAGTCTATCTTCTGAAGAAAAGCAGATGGATTTAGGATTTTCTGTAAGTTTCCAGTTTCCAATTCTGTATAATATGTATAACAGTTTTTTTTAATGTAAAACATGAAATGTAACAAAATGGATACATATATATTTAATTTGATTTATATGCCGCCCTTCTCCGGAGACTCAGGGTGGCTTACAATGCGTTAAGCAATAGCCTTCATACTTTTGTATATTAATACAAAGTCAGCTTATTGCCCCCACAAATTGGGTCCTCATTTAACCTACCTTAGAAAGGATGGAAGGCTGAGTCAACCTTGAGCCTGGTAAGATTCGAACCTGCAGTAATTGCAGGCAGCTGTGTTAATAACAGGGTGCTTTAGACCACTGTACTACCAAGGCTCTATTATATATTAAAACACATACTACAGAAGGTTACATATATAAAATGTGTACATTGAGAAAATTATACTAAAGCCAAAGTTTATTACAGAAAACTGCACTGGAAAACAAATGTTTTTTTTTTTTTAATATCTTGCAGAAGATTGAGTGGAACCAATCAATACTTGTAATTTTAATATAGACTGGCTTTAGACTGAGGAATGTACCCCCAATTAAAACCAAAACAAAATCCTTAATGTCCTATAAGAGGTTAATATAGTGATTATTAAAAGACAAATCATTTGCTAAAACAGTGTACTACTTTTTTTTTCAGGTATGATGGAATTTAGCCTTTTTGGAATATCCTATGTAAGTTTAATTCACAATAATTTCAATTGTTTCTTTATATTGTTTTTTAAAAGTGAGACTGATATTTAAATATTTTTATTATGTACAGACTGGGGCAGATATCTGTGGCTTCAATGACAATACAACATATGAAATGTGTGCTCGTTGGATGCAGTTGGGTGCCTTTTATCCATATTCCAGAAATCATAATGGCATTGGATTTATAGTAAGTTTAGAAAATGTGGTTTTTAGTATTGACATTGCCTAACGTGGTGAAAATTTCCTTCAGCAGAACCTCTGGTTCATGTTTTAAAATGCTATAGCTGTATCAAGCCATTATTCATGTTTTTGTCTGCCTCATTAGAAGTGATAACACAAGAAGAAAATACTAAACAAAAAGTAATAACTGTGATTGGTTTAGTAAAATCTGCAACTAAATCAGGGACTTTGGCTAATTTAACATTAGCGCAAAGCCTTGGCTCACCTTAAATTTGACTCAATTTGACTTAAGGTTGATTAAATTTGACTTAAGGTTGACTCAGCCTTCCATCCTTTCGAGGTAGGTAAAATGAGGACCCGGTTGTGGGAGCAATAAGCTGACTTTGTATAAAAAAGAACACCACTTGGCGGGGGGGCAAAAGCCCTACTAAGCAGGTATATACAACAGTATGAAGGCTATTGCTTAACGCGTTGTAAGCTGCCCTGAGTCTCCGGAGAAGGGCGGCATATAAATCGAACCAATAAAGTAAATAAATAATAAAATAAATAAATAAATAAATAGGAGTAACAGCCCCCACAGCTGCTCTATCCTATTCTATCTTGTTAGACTATGTCATCTCCATTTTCTTGATCTATATGAGAGATAGGATTGGCTCCCAAATCTTTACATATGAGTAGGGCATGATAGTAATCAGAGTTAATATATATATATTTGCATGGACGAACTTCCTTAAAAATGCTATAACTAAGGAAAACTAATAACCAAATAATTCATGCAGATAATCATCTTCTGATCTGGGAAAATCATTTCCCAGATTGGAAAGTCTGTTGTTTGGAAGATGAAAGTGACACATTAAGAAAAAAAAATGGAGTAAACTTCTCTCTGTTGGAAGGTCATCACTCTGCACATACAAAGCCAAGGGACTCTGGATCAGAATAAAATTAAGACACTAGTCTTATGCAAAACAACTAAAATTTCCTCCAGCAAAGTGATTTATTCAATGAAGGTTATCTGATTTGTTTTGCTAAAACTAAGAAGCTACCCAATTTGCCATGGCAAAGCAATTTGGGTAGCCTCAAACTACTTTGGATCATTGATGCAGTAAAAAACAACAACATTTCTCAGCCTTCTCTGGAAACATTTACCAAAGTATTTCAAGTACTGGGCAGCTTCAAGATAGCCTATAGCACGTGCCAAAGTCACTTAGTCTGGAAGCCTCACACTTTGTGTGAGTGGACAGTTCAAGCTGGGTGATCCCACGATGCTTGCTGATGCAGTCAACTTCAAACATTTTTTCTAGGTATCATGTGTGACTGTGAATGATGGTGATAGACAAACCTCTACCTGTCCATGTCCACTGGACAAAGAAGTGCCTCCTATGCATCTGTAAATTTGCTGCACAGACATCCTACTTTCACTCTATCCTTATTCCTGTTTTAGCTTGTTTGTTCTGCTCTTGGGGCAGGAGAGAGTAGTGCCAAAGTGGGAAGAAACCACTGAAGATATTAAATCCAGTATCCAATGCAGGACTCTAAACTCAAGACATTCTGGATAGATGGTTGTCTAGCTTCAATCCAAAAGCATCAGGGTACACAGCATCTCTCAGTAATTGGTTTCACCGTTGAACTATACTTCCACGTAAAAAGGTCCCCTCAAAAAAACATTTAATTAAGGAAGTAGGTTAAACTATTGAATCTTAAGGATTGATATAGGATATGATTAATTGATATAATTATGAGATATAGTTAGCCTTGAGAAAAGTAGGATGAAGGGAACTATGATAGCACTCTTCAAATACTCAATGTCAATAGAAGAAAGTTAAGATCTGTTTTCCTTTGTTTCAAAGTGCAGGATGCAGAATAATGGATTTTAATCATACCAAGGCTAATTCAGATTAAATGTGAGAAAAAGTATCCTAACAGTACGGGTGACAGTAGACTGTTATTCAGATTGCATTTTGAATAATCAGTTGACTGGTTGTGTTTGTGGTTGAAAATAAATTGAGGATGTTAAAACCTGAAAATGACTGTGACACAGAAATGGAATGGAATATTGCATCCAGTTCTGATCACCACAATAGAAAAAAGATGTTAAGACTCTGGAAAGGGCGCAGAGAAGAGCAACAAGGATGGTTAGTGGGTTGGAGACTAAAACTTATGAAGAATGGTTGCAGGAATTGGTTATGTCTTGTCTAGAGAAAAAAGGGACTAGGGGTGACAGGATATCAGTGTTCCAATATTTATGAGATTCTCAGTCATCCAGGTCATAATGTCCCAAAGATGTTTTTTTAAAAAGGCAACTGTCCTGTGTTTTTCCTTGTAAACATTTCGCTTCTCATCCAAGAATGGGAATGAGAAGCAAAAATCCAAGAAGAAGGAAAAACAAAGTCCAATTGCCTTTTGAAAAAGCACCTTTAGGACAGTGTTCCAATATTGGTCAAAGATATATTTTTTTTCCCCTTTCTCAAAAAATTAGAACCAAGGAGCATCCAATTAAATGGATTTGGGGGGACGGGGACCAGCATTTACTTGTGGAATAATACATTAATTAGCCCATGGAATTTATTGCTACACAATAAAGTCATAATGAGACTGTCTCCCCTGAATTTTTTAATATATAATTAATTTTTTACTAAAGAAAAATTAAATAATAAAAACCAATAATAGATAAAAAACCAAAATACATCCACCTAAAATGATAAAATGTACCTTCTTATTGTTCATACTTCCAACATAAATTGAGGTGGCTTTATACATTCTAGACAATTTCTCAGATGACATATACCACTTTTTTCTATCAGTTATTTTTGCTCTGCCATCTTCATATTTTTCCTAACATTTTTCCTTTTCTCATTATTGATTTAAAATCCACCTACTGCACCCAAATCTTTTAAGTTTTACATTATTACTTTATTCCAAGAGATTTTTCCCAAAATTATTACCAAATCATTGGCAAATACCTCTAATTTAGGGCTGGTAGCAGGGGTGGAATCTAAAATTTGTTACTACTAGTTCTGTGGGCATGGCTTGGTGGGAGGGTGTAATGTGGGCGTGGCCAACTTTTTTTTTTTTTACTTTTAAAACCATTTTTTCTACAACCTCTTCGGCTAAGAGGTTGTTAAAAATGCTTTCAAGAGGCTCTGACGATCCAAGCGGAGTTCCCTGATCAGCAGGGGCTTTTTTAAAAAGCCTCTGCCAATCAGGGAACTCCGCTTGGATCGTCAGAGCACTTAAAAGAAAAAAAGGTTTTTTTTTTTCTTTTAAATGCTCTGACAATCCAAGCTGAGTTCCCTGAAATCCTCTGCCGATCAGGGAACTCAGCTGGGATTGTCAGAGCATTTAAAAGAAAAAAAACCCTTTTTTTCTTTTAAATGCTTTTGATGAGCCGCACGATCATCAGAGGCTTTTTTTTTAACTTTTAAAAGCATTTTTTTTCAGCCAAAGTTGTAGAAAAAATGCTTTTAAAAGTAAAAAAAAAAAGCCTCTGATGATTGTGCGGCTCAGCTGGGCATGGGGTGTGGGATTTTTGCTACTGGCTCTCCAAACCACTCGCATCCATCGCTACCAGATCAGGTGATCCAGTCCGAACCGGGAACATTTCACCCCTGGCTGGT
The DNA here is from genome assembly GCF_059756535.1 of Pantherophis guttatus. NCBI lineage: Eukaryota > Metazoa > Chordata > Lepidosauria > Squamata > Colubridae > Pantherophis > Pantherophis guttatus. The sequence continues at coordinate 21,610,122 of NC_142068.1, forward strand.
AGTATTCAATAATCATTGCTAAGCACTGTTATATTGATACTTTAATATTCTGCAAATACCAATTGCAGAAGAATTTGTCTCCATTATCTGCTGTGAGAATTCCAAAGCCATCTGATTGGCCACCATAAGAAACAAATGCTGAGTAAGAAGGTATATAGCCTGATCCAACAGATCATGTTCTTATGATGGATTCTGGTTAATTGGATATGTTCAGATGGAAGTTGATTTAAATGGCCAACGACTCAAACTATATGGTTCTATAAACCTTAGGGTCTGCTAGGAACACAGTGCTGACTTAAATCTGCAAAAATTAAGAAGTTATGTTTCCACACATTATAGTTGTTTATAACAAAAGGGGCAAAAAAAAAAAAGAAAGTGAGTGGGAGATAAATCTCATAAATAGGCAGAGAAATTAACCGATCTGGCCTCTGCTGGCTGCTGTATTCCAAAGTGGAGAACAGCAAGGTTAGAAATATATTGTAGAAAATAGGTTAATGGAGTAAGTGGGGAAATAAATTCAGGAGGAAACAACACTTGCATACTTAATAAGACTAGTGAAGAAAGATCTGGTTTTATTGTATATTGATAAAGGACCAGAAATTCTGGCCTGCCAAATTTTAAATATTTGCTGCTGAATTAGGTGGACAGAACTGTGAAGTGATAACTGCTAGTCCACCATTCAATCTGTTGCATGGTTTTTCTTTATGAGATAGACTTTGTTCTATTGAAATATTCTTTCCCACTAATTTGCCCACTAATCCGTGAATGGTAAATTTTCTAGAAAGTATATACAGTATCCTTCAGTGTAACAAAGACTATATTGTACTTGGTTTTGCTGTCTCCTTATCATGAGTCTGTGTATTTGTGCTGGTCTGCATCAGTGGTGAAATCCGGCTGGATCTATCTGGCTCATGCCCGGTAGGGCTCTGCCCATCTGCTGGGACATCATTACGTCCCATTTTTGACCCTCTGCTCATGTGCAGAAGAGGTGAACACTTACATTTCCGATAGCGGAAATGTAACGAAAGTAAGTGCATTTCACTACTGGTCTGAATGTCCAGAAAACATAGCATAGGGTACATAAACTATACTCATGGTCACATGGCTAGGAGAGATGGTGGAGGAGAGGAGAGTGGGATAATTGTCACTACTTATTATTGCCCCTCTTTCTTTCCCTTAAGGATGGGGGTGGGATCTCAGGTGTTTGTTTGTTTGTTTTTTATCCCTCAATCAAGTATATTCAATGTCAACAGTTATTTTTCTGGATTCTCCCCTATTCCAAATTGGGAATTTTCTGCTTACGTTTTGGAAAGTTATCCTGAAGATTGGCAAACAGAAACTGTCTTGAGCTCCTTTACATAATTCATTCCAGCAGCCCACTGGGTTGAAAGAACAAAAAGAAATGGTTCAGTTTTTAAAGAAATTAGAAACATATTTTAAGTCCACAATAGTCATTAAGTGGCTCAGACAGACATATCCCTAATTCACAAGAATTTAGGATAGCAGAGAAAATATGGTACAATCAGATATGCAAGATTCTGTTATACCAAATTGAAATCAAAATAGTTTTAACTTTCTTGTGGCATTGATTTTTTGGTCTGGTGTACCTAAGTGGGACTGACATCCATCTAGAAAATACAAATATATTATTTTAATTTTTTTTCTAATGCTTTCTATGCATGTGAGAAAAAGCAAGGAAATGTGGATGTAGCAGCAGAGTGACAGTTTCTGAAAATCTAACTATTATATTTATTTGAAATTTTAGAGGCAAGATCCTGTAGCTTTTAATAAGGAATTTGAAGACATATCCAGGAACGTGCTCAATACCAGATATACTTTGCTTCCATATCTGTACACACTAATGTATGAGGCCCATGCCCATGGTAGCACTGTTGTGCGCCCTTTACTTCATGAGTAAGTATTGAATATTCTTGAATGCTCATTTCAGGTAGATGTTCTGTAGAAAATCCTTCTGTCATCTTGAAATTGTTCTGATTCTTTTCTAGTTTATAAAAACTGAAGGAACACACACACACACACACACTTACTGATTAGTTATTCCAGCAATTATAGGAATACTCAGTATCAAATCCTTCCTATGACTGCACAAAGCATTGCCATTTATAAAACTATCTGACTAAAGTCATTTATTTTTCCTTCAACTTAAGAAGCTGAGATGAGCTCCTTCTTTGACCTGCATTTTTCTGGGACAAAAATATTATACAGTTTCTATGTTATGGTATAATATAAACAAAATGCAATTAAACACAATTAAATATCTAAACGTCTACTATTCAGTGAATGTAAATTCTTAAAGTTTATATTTTAAAAAATAAATAAATAAAAAGAAGCCCAAAGTTTGAATATTATTTTCATTCATACCATTATCATTGGGTGACACTCAATAGGAAAATTGTCTTGGATATGAAGGTGTATCAATAGGTGACTTTTAATTAATTAATGGTGTGTGAGCTTTCAAAGCTTAGTTTTTGCTTGCAATAAAATAACAACTAAATATGTCCTTTTTAAAAAGGAAAACATGCCCTTCCTTTTTTTAAAAAAAAATAACTCAACAGGTTGGAAATTTAATCTCAAGAGCAGCTACATTTTTAAAACATTTAGAACAGTCTTTTCAAACCAAGTATATATAATAGCATTTTTGGCACACACCCAGGTATTTGATTTTTAAAGAAGCATAATGCTCTTATTGCTCTAGACCAGATGTTTAATCAGAATATACTAATAGTTTTAGATAACTTGAAGTAGATGTGCAAAAACTTCTGGTTAAGTTTTAATGGAGATGGAGGAGGAGGAGGAGGAGGAGGAGGAAGAGGAGGAGGAGGAGGAGGAGGAGGAGGAGGAGATGATTAATGTTTTTGTAGATAAAGAGCAGAGCCAAAACCTGAAACCAGCCCAACCCTGCTCTACATAATGATTCAGTATGTTACTTTTAGATTTACCGATGACAAAACAACATGGAGTATACATGAGCAGTTTCTCTGGGGACCTGCATTGCTCATTAGTCCTGCACTACATGAAGTAAGTTGAGAGAAAAAAATGAAAAGTAAATATGTGTAAATATATTTTTCTTCAAAAAGAACCATTCATATTATATTTAATATTAATACATCTATTTAAATGTAGAACGTTACAGAAGTGGAAGCTTACTTTCCAGATGCCCGCTGGTATGATTATTACACAGTAAGTAATATATCTCTTTTTCTTCCTTGTACCTGCCTTATTCCTCTGAATTTTAGGACAAACATCTTTAGTATTAAGTTTCCATGCTTTCTTCTGGCCTCAAATTTCAGCTGAATTCAAGAATAAGACCTTGATGAAAAAAAGGAGGGGCACTGAACAAAATACTGATGGGAATTTGAACCAAATGTTAATGAAAGCAGCCAAAGAAACTTTATTTGAGTTATCCAATAAATGTGGAAGAGTGTGTAACTTTTGTGGGATAACAACATGGAAAATATTGTCTTCTTTACAAATAGGAGGAAAACATTGGCACAAGGCGACAGCAGAGAAGATTGCCAACTCCTCTTGATCACATCAATCTTCATCTCAGAGGTGGCTATATTATCCCATGGCAGCTACCTGGTTTAAACACCAACATCAGGTACGAGCAATATGTCACCATATTGGTAACTTGTTCATCAGTTTTGTATTGAGAAGTTGCTTTTTTGTTTTTGTATAAAAACAAAACATTTAAAAATATATATAAAAAATGTTATAAAATAGGTAATTATGTTATAATTGTTCACTGCCCAGAGTCACTGGGTTGAGATAGGCAGTTATAGAAATAGATAGATAGATAGATAGATAGATAGATAGATAGATAGATACCGAGTTTCCCCGAAAATAAGACCCTGTCTTATATTTTTTTGAACCCTGAAATAAGCGCTCAATTGCCATGTGCTCAAAAGTCTAATTGGGCTTATTATTGGGGGATGTCTTATTTTGGGGGAAACAGGGTAGATACCTTGTTTTCCCAAAAATAAGACCCTGTCTTATATATTTTTTTGCCATCAAAAAAAGGCACCAGGTCTTATTTTTGGGGGGGGGATGTTGTCCACTGACTCACCTCACTTGTGCCTGTCATTTGTGCCCATCACCCCCAGCTTCCTTTTCACTGTCAGAGGACTTCAGGAACTTCTTAGGCTTCGGATAGTTGCAGCCAGGCCTTGCACACCTTGGCTCATTTCTTCTGTAGCCAGCAAGGCTTTCCTGAAGGCCTCTGTAGCTGATAAAAGAGCTCTGGATCAATCCAGAGCTCTGTGATCAGCTACAGAGACCTTCAGGAATTCTTGCTGGCTGCAAAAGAAATGGGCCAAGGTGTGCGAGGCTTTGCTGCAACTATCTGAAGGTAAAGAGTAGGGCAGTTCCACCTTCCATTCCCACTCTAGCTTAATTTTTACCCGTGCACCCTGGAGTGGGAGTGGTCTTAATTAGGGTTTATTTTGGGGGTAGGGCTTATATTGGGTGCACATGTAAAAATCAAGCTAGGACTTACTTTCTGAGTAGGTCGTATTTTTGGGAAAAGATGATAGATAGATAGATAGATAGATAGATAGATAGATAGATAGATAGATAGATACAGATACAGATACAGATACAGATACAGATACAGATACAGATACAGATACAGATACAGATACAGATACAGATACAGATACAGATATAGATATAGATATAGATAGATATTAAATCTTCTCTAAGTGTGGCTAGACAACAGATTCTTATGAAACCAACATCCTCTAGCCCAAGTTAGAACAATAATGGAAATAAATCAACTTTCTTTTTTTAAAATGTCCTTTCTCTTCTTTTCTTTTTTCTTTTAGTCGAAAAAATTTAATGGGACTTACAGTTGCTTTGGATGATAATGGGGCTGCTCAAGGACTTCTTTATTGGGATGATGGAACAACAATTGGTAAGTATAACCTTGATAAATTAATCAATAGATTTAATTGGCTTCCAATATATAACACTCACCATAGAATGCAAAGACACATTGAAGATAATACTGAATTATAACCCTGTTAGGGTGTTTAATTGTATAATGCACATTATTGAAAAGAGTGCATAACTTGAAAAAAAAATGTCGTTAATTCTAGGACAAGTAAATATTTTCTGATTTAAAGCATCATTTTTGCATGGCTCTCAAGAACTGTAGAAGATAATGCCAGAATGTAGGGCCTAAATTTTTGGCCCTTAAAACAAACAAACAAACAAACAGTTGCATCGTTCTGTTGGATGTTTACCTTTTTCTTTTAGCTTTCTTGTATCGGCAAATACATAGAAATTGTTCCAACCAAAATTTAATTTTTCTCCAGTTGTAGCAATGAATTCTGTTGCCCAACTATACTTAACACAAACATGTACAAGTATTTCCATTAGAAATTCATGCTTTTGCTCACTATTTGGTTACTTGCTTGTTGCTGTTAGGAAGTTATTCGGTCTATACTTATAAATTTATTTTATTTGTGAAGAACATATTAGGTAATATATGTAAGTGTAAGCATGAATTGAATACATAAAATAGATGCAAATAGAGGAAACATTAGGACAGGGACGGTAGGCACACTGGTGTTCTTATGCATGCCCCTTACACTTGTGTTTATTTAACTGGATGACACTGCACATAACATTTCCCATAGATTTACTTACTGATTTCTTGGTAAAACTGATGTTCTTTTCAGGCCTTTTTGGTGATCTCATCTCATTGGACTTTGCAAAGGACAGGTTGAACGTTAACAAAACAAAGGAGATCGTTGTTGATTTTAGAAAGAGCTGGCATAGTCATACTCCACTTTGTATGAAGGCTGCAGTTGTGGAGGTGGTCAATAGTATGAAGTATCTAGGGATGCAGATAAGTAACAATCTGACTTGGTCTCTTCATACGTTATCTTTAGTGAAGTGTGCAAACCAGCATTTGCATTTCCTGCGCCGGATGAGGAGAGCACATCTTTCTCCTCTGTCCTGGCCACTTTTTGCAGAGGCACAATTGAAAGCATTTTAACAAACTGCATCACTGTTTGGTTTGGTGGCAGCAGTGCCTCAGATAGAAAGTCCATACAGAGAGTGGTAAGAACAGCTGAGAAGATTATAGAAAGCTCACTTCCCATTATTCAGGATACTACCTATAAACAATATGTGCTTAGAACTCGAAGCATTGTTAGAAACCCCACACACCCACTTCATGCCCACTTCATGCTCCTTTCTGGGAGGAGGTTTCAAAGTATCTAAAGCAGGACTACTGTATTCTATAACAGCTTTGTTCTTTGTGCCATCCGTCTGGTAAACTTGCAAGATTCTGGTTTTTTTCCTGCCATTATGTATACATTCAAACCAGACTGTGTTGTTTTTCCATGTCATATATATGTGTGTATGTGGGTATATGCATAAAGGTTATATTTTGAGAAGGCAACAAAATTTCATTTTAATGTATGCTGATTAGGGTACACTTAAAGTGACAATAAAGTGTTCCGTTCTGTTCTGTTCTGTTCTGTTCCATTCTATTCCATTCCACTTTTTCTAGAGGACAGATTCATCTTATCTTGTGCTTGGAATGCTTTGTCAGATGGCAATGCAACTATTCCTCAAGGTTAAGGAATGCATTTCTTTATTTTAATTTTTAATTTAATTTTATATTTTTATTATATTCTTCATTTTTTAGTGTGTTTTATTGTAAACTAAACACAGTGGCTTTTGGGCAGTTTAAATATTGAATGAATAAATGAATGAAATGGTGGGAAACAGCCTGTCAGAAACATGGATAATATAATAATCATATATTGCAATTCTTTTATTACAGATGCATATGAGAAAGGACTTTACCTCCTACACACGTTTAATGTCAGTCAGGTATGTACATTTTCTAGGCATTATTTCCTGATTGAATGAACCAATACAGGTAGTCCTTGACTTACAGTTCATTTAGTGAACATTTGAAGGTACAATAGCACAGAAAAAAACTGGCTTTTGACTGTTTTTCACACTTACAACCATTACAATATCCTCAGGGTCACATGAGCAAAATTTGGACGCTTGGCAACTGATTCATATTTATGATGGTTGCAGTGTCTTGGGGTCACGTGATCACCTTTTGCGACTTCCTGCCAAGCAAAGTCAATGGGGAAGCCAGATTCACTTAACAACCATATGACAAACTTAACAATTGCCATTATTCGCTTAACAACTGTGACAAAAAAGATTGTAAAACGGGGCAAAAATCACTTATCAAATATCTCAGTTAGCAACAGAGTTGAATTCTGTTCAATTGTGATCAAGGATTACCTGTACAGAGAAATCAATTAGGTTTCTATATAAACCCCCCAGAGGCAAACAAGTATCACCAAAATGGTTTCTTCGAATCAATTACTTTCCAATAACATTTGGAATAACATGTCCAATAACATGTCTGTGTACAGAGCAAAAGAGAGAAAGAGAGAAAGATGAAGCAAAATGTGTTTGGAGAGAAGGAGAGAGGGAGGGAGGGAGGGAGGGAGGGAGGGAGGGAGGGAGGGAGAGAGAGAGAGAGAAACAATATTGAGATTTTTTTTTCTCTCAGATTACTTTCATACTTGCTGCTGTCTCATTCTCATATATTTTCAAACCCTACAAGCCTATGTAGTCTTCTCATTCCATAGCCACACAAATCATTTTTACACCCCATTCTTCCTGTCCCACCATTAGATGGAATAAATTTCAGGAAGGGACTCATAAGTGATTGACAAAATTCAGGTGTAATAAGTCAAATAGTAGTGTCTGTGTAACCAGAATTAGTTGAATAAGAAAACTACAAGTGAAACAAGCAATTAACTGAGTACCTTTAAACATGAATTATTCCTTGTCACCAGGGAGTGGAGTGGGGGGGGTAGGGGATTATTGTTTTTACTTTTTGTGCATTGAGTTTTTATTTTTGTAAGCCACCCAGAGTCATTGAGAGTTAGTGGGTGGCCGTATAAATTTTCTTAAACAAACCAATTCTCTTAAACAAACCAATTCTCTCAAACAAACAAATGGAAAATACTTGCTGATTCAGATCTTACCTGATTTCTGGAGTCCCTTTTCTAGCCTGCAGGCATTGTGTTCAATAAAAATCAGTGGGTCTCAAATTTGTGTAATAGCTATTTGCATGGCAAATATTTTTTGTTCGTTTTTGATAGTAAATATAATTATGTCATTCTATATACTCTTGAGGTAGTGCTATTAAGGTAGAAAGAATAAGAAAATTGTTATTTCAAGATATTTTTTGAGAATGCTATTTTTTTTTCATTTAATTTGATCCATTTGTTGGCACAGAACATTACATTTAGAAAGAAATACTTTGCAATCATTTGCTATTATAATTCAGAGATAAGTGAATGACTGCTTCTTTTCATAATAGTGAGAAAGCTCTTTGCTTTCTGGTGTTCTTCAAAGAAGTCTTGAAATATTGCAAAAACTTGAACCCTCCAAATGTCTCTTTATCAACTTTCCAGTGTTCATTCTTCCTAATCACTATTTTGTCCCTTTCCTGTTCCAAAGTGTATGGATCTAATAGGTTCTTTTCTTTCAAACTACAGCTGAAACAGTTGAAGAAGGTCTAAAAGACTTGTTTTTGCTATTGTAGAACTTTCAGGCTAAATTTAGATTTCCCAATCTGATATAACTGGAAGATCAGTTTGAGGCTTTCAAGTTAAATTTAGACTCATGGCACAATTCTGCAATGTGGCATACCTGCAAAAAATTATCTTATGTTCTCTTGAAGATTGGGTATGGAGATGTATTTGAGAATGGGTTGTGCTTACAGGTTCAATCAAGGTTCAAAATATTGTGGGTTCGGATAATAAATATACAGGTTTTCCTCAAATTTCAACTATTCATTTAGTGACTGTTCAAAGTTACAATGGCACTGCAAAAGGTGATGTATAACTATTTTTACTTAGACTGGATTTGGTATTTTTATTCACTTACTTATTCACTTTATATTTTATATTTATATTCTGGCATTTTTATCCATCTACTGCAATTATTATGTACACAATAATGTGAAATCCCAATGCCAATTCTTTTGGTGATATGGCCTTGATAAGCACTGAGGAACCTAGATGTCATATTACTATTGTTGCCTTCAAAATTCTTGGCGAGAATTTTGAGATTGTTTACTGTTGTCTCCTTCCTAAGACTATGAGAAAGTGACTGGTCCAAGGTCACTTTGGGCCTGAGGCAGAACTAGAACTCTTTCCAGAAACTAGCCTGATGTCATAACCCCTACACCAAATTGTCTTTACATTTTTTTATTGCAGTCCAAATTATTAATTTGATCAATTAAGTTGCATATGATTTCAAATATGATTGAGGAATGAACAAAATAGATAAAGATTAACTAATTTATCACTGAAGCTATCTTGCTGAATATTTCAGTGATATAGATTTTTTTTTATTGATGCTTTAGTAATATAATGCAATTACAGAACTATTTGTTCATATAATGACTTAGAATGTTAATCAGTGTCCATTGTTTTCATTTATACTAGAGAAAATTATACATTATTTTTGTGGATATTACATATTAAGAAGGAGGAAGATGAACAGTTAGGAAACATGAAAGATAGATAGATAGATAGATAGATAGATAGATAGATAGATAGATAGATAGATGGATGGATGGATGGATGGATGGATGGATGGATGGATGGATGGATGGATGGATGGATGGATGAATAGATAGGATAACAGGGTAACAAGGTAACAGGGTAACAGGGTAACAGGATAACAGAGTTGCAAGGGATCTTGGAGGGCTTCTAGTCCAATCCCCTGCTCAGGCAGGAAACTCTATACCAGTTCAGATAAATGGTTGTCCAATCTCTTCTTTAAAAGTTTCAGTGTTGGAGCATTCACAACTTCTGGAGCAAGTTGGTCTAAATGTCAGGAAATTTCTTCTTGGTTCTAGGTTGCTTCTCTCCTTGATTAGTTTCCTTTCATTACTTCTTGTCCTGCTTTGGAGCATAGGTTGATTCCCTCTTCTTTATGGCAACCCTTTAGATATTGGAACACTGATATGATGTCATCCTAGTCCTTATTTTCATTAAATTAGACATATCCAATTCCAGCAACCATTCTATATATGTTTTAGCCTTCAGTCCCCTAATATCTTTGTTGCTCTTCTTTGCTCTTGCTCTATTAATTAATTAATTAATTAATTAATTAATTAATTAATTAATTAATTAATAATAGAAACCATGAAAGAAGAAAAAACCCTACCCAATAATAAGAAACAAGCCACTAACTATAATAGCTATATTAATGGAAATTATATATTTTTCTTTGTATATAGTATAGGTATTTTGAATATTAAATATTTTGAATTACATATTAAAACATTTCAGTATTGTTTGATAATTACAGCAAAATGAAAGAAGGGAAAAAACTCTAATCTATACCTACTAATTGGTATGAATTAGGGCAGGGGTGAAATGCTCCCGGTTCGGACCGGATCGCCCGATCCAGTAGCGATGGAGGCGGGTGGTTCAGAGAACCAGTAGCAAAAATCCCTGTCCCCCCCCCACATGCCCAGCTGAGCTGCACAATCATCAGAGGCTTTTTTTTTTTTTTTAACTTTTAAAAGCATTTTTTCTACAACCTCTTCGGCCAAAAAATGCTTTTAGAAATAAATAATAAAAAAAAAAGCCTCTGATCATCGCACGGCTCAGCTGGGATCGTCAAAGGCTTTTAAAATAAAAAAATCCCTTTTTTTCTTTTAAATTCCTCTGACAATCCAAGCTGAGTTGCCTGATTGGCAGAGGCTTTTAAAAAGCCTCTGCCGATCAGGCAACTCAGCTGAGATCCTCAGAGCCTTTTGAAAGCATTTTTTTACAACCTCTTCGCCGAAGAGGTTGTAGAAAAAATGGTTTTAAAAGTAAAAAAAAAAAATTGGCCATGCCCACCCAGTCACATTACCCCCCCCCCATCAAGCCATGCCCACAGAACCGGTAGTAACAAATTTTAGATTTCACCACTGAATTAGGGCATCTACCCTACTTTATCTACATGTGAATTATACATAGGAAGATTCTCAATCATCCAGGTCATAGTTGTCCCAAAGGTCTTTATTCAAAGGCAACAAGAAGAGATGCAGAATAGCATGGTTGCCCATAGTGAGAGTTGGGCATGTTAAACCAAGTACAATAATAAGTAGGCAAAGCTACATTTAGATTTACAATGATCAGTAATAATCTGTAAATTCTGGTCAACAACTCAAGACATTGAGCTTTTATCTACAGATTATTAGAAGCCACCACCATTAAACCTTTTGCCAATATTCCTATTGCTGCTACTTTCATTCTCATCATATTGTCCCAATAATACATTACATGGTGGAACCAAATGTAGATGATGGCAAATTATGAAATAACTTTATCAATAAATATATTGGGGAACTGTCTTTCAGAATGTCTTGGATATCAGAATTGCCCATCAAGGATTTTTTGACCCAAATAACTTAAAGTTTGGTGAAGTAAAAGTCTTAGGGGCCCAATTCAACTCCTCTCAAAGTGTGGTTGTACTTCAGAATGATGCAATCATTCCATCTCCTCACAAAGTGATGTATAACTCTACAAATCAGGTAAGGAAATAATAATAATTTTAGCGTTAAGAAGAGCATAGTATTATCCCTGTTCTATTAGACCAACACTTTTTGAGATTCAGGATCCAGTTTCCCACAGCGATTATGTGGCTGCCTGTGGAAAAACACCAAGCAATATATGATGGCTTCTCCATTTTGTGGTTTTCCATTACTTGCATTAAGTAATATGATATCAGTGACCCTCAAGACAACATGAGGACTGATAAATATCAATAGATGAATTTTCCACGAACTCAGTTAACCCTGTTCTAAAAACAGCTGTGCCAGCCATAACTATTTAGTGTGGACACAATTCACTAGTGTTGTGATGCATTGTAGTCTTCAGATAGTGACCTAAACTGATGAAGATGAAGCTATGTGGAGTAACAGAGCCATCCTGTTATCTGTATATTATGGCACTGAACTGGCAGACCTAATGAGAACAGGATGAATGTGTGGCATAGTCAATCAAAGGAGAGTTAATTATAGTGAAAAACAAAGTGATTAGATCTGAATGGAGATGAAATGTTTCCTTCCCCAAATTCCATTGTTTTCTACTGCACTATATATACTTGTACATCTTTTATATGAGAAATCAATTGTACTTCATATAAATGAATTTCTATTTATATACAGGAACATTTTATTAAGTTGATCATCTCCACTGTTTTGTTTCCAAAGGCAATGCACATTACAGATCTTCACCTTTTCCTGGGCCAAGCTTATGCGCTACGATGGAACTAGCATCTCTTATGCGACACAGAGAAACACTTTTGTCATCTGTACTTATCACAAGTTTATCATTTCTTAAAGATGATCAAGAGTTCAACTTTTTATGCTTTCAGAATACAACTATTCTGGAAAACAGTGATAACCATAGAATGACTCCATTACTGAGTAGTTTTGACTTTACATGTTTCAATAATCAAAGGGAAGAAGTCCATACTTCATTCAAGATTCATCTGTAGTGTAACTTGTTCAACCCAATGCTGACAAAATGTTGATAAACTTCACCTCAACATCAACTTTAATCATTGCATAAATGGTCCATTGCGATTCCTGTTCAGCACTTTAAAATCAAGAGCCTTGATAGTACAATGGTTTAGTGCACCCTGTTATTAACACAGCTGCCTGCAATTTCTGCTGGTTCGAATCTCTCCAAGGCTCAAGGTTGACTCAGCCTTCCATCCTTTCTAAGGTAGGTGAAATGAGGACCCAGTTTGTGGGGGCAATAAGCTGACTTTGTATAAAATATACAAAAGAATGAAGGCTATTGCTTAACGCATTGTAAGCCGCCCTGAGTCTCCGGAGAAGGGCGGCATATAAATCAAATTAAAAAAAAAAAAATGTATGAAAATCCTTGTGAGTTTTAAATGATCTTCTCAGTGAAGACTCCAACAATAAGTAATTTCTGAATTTAAAAAAAAAAAGGTTTTCTGAATGGAAAACCAATTTATGTTCTATATTTGTTAATGGTGCATTAGAAGTGCCAGTCTTTGCATTGGGCATAACTTGGTATATTCACTATTCATAAGGTCTGGTGAATGACTGCTATTGGACTGTATTATTGTAATTTGAGTAAAAGTCAATATTGGAACCAGAGCTCTTTTCTTGTATTATTTTTCATTAAATACATTGTATGAGTAAGATTTGAAGATTCAGTTAAGCCTTAACAGCTTATTCCTAAAGAGATCTGTTATCCCATCATTTGCTCAGCTTGTAAAGAATCACTCAGTGTTTTTTTGGTCAAATATTTCATTTTGGATCAAAAAAACAAACCGCTTTTAAAAATTATGGCTGCCTATGGGAGGTAAACGTTAGGGAACTGATAAAAGGATTAAGGGAATTGCTCCTTATGTCAGTAGTTAGCTGAGGATGCCTCCATGCATATTTGAATTCAATGGAACTTAGTTCCACATAATTAAAATTCAATTCTTCACACACCTATCTGGAAGAAAATCCTGATAAGATGAGAATAACTTTTGAAAAATGCATTTGGCTTGTCTTTAAGATACTGTTTTATGTCATACATTTATTTTTTTTCTCAGTTTATCAATTAAGTAATTCCTATCATTTTACTGTTTGTGTGTGATAGAGCTAAATTTAAATATCTTTTGGTTTAGCTGATTTTGAAGGAGAAGTTGGAATATTTCCTTTAATTATGTCATTAAAATCAAATTGGTCTATATTTTTCAGCTGCAATTAAAGGTAAAACTATTTAATTTGCTTTTGGAAATTATTTCTATATAGTTTTTATTAATGCTGTGTTCTGCTGGATTGACTGAATTTTGATATTACTAATTTTAGTATAGGATTTTCACAGACCACTTTGAATGGAGCAATAACTAGGAGTATTTAAGAATTATTAAATGAATAAATACATAGAAAAAGTGGTGGTTTTTTTTTTTTTTTTGGTGGAATTATGCCTGCATTGCCATGAAGAAAAGTTCAGGCACTCTATAAATCAAAATAAACATTCATAAATCATTAGCAAATAGAAATAAGGCTATAATACGATTAGCATTATGTATGCACACACACACACATACACACATTAAAGGGGGACACTTTGTACCAAAGCTATAATGAAAAGACTATAAATATGATCCTTGGACGAATGATTGGTAAAGTCTTATTAGTGCATTTCTGGCACATGGAATAAAGGAACAAGGGGAGGGAATGTCTAAGTAAACACAAAGAAGTTTTAGAACAGTGTAAACAATTCATCATAAGGTTATTGATTTTGATTATTAAAAGTAATATGGTTACTGGAAATATTTGATATTTGATATGAATTAAAGCTATCTTCCTAAAACAGAAAAAGGTTTTCTTTCTTTGAGAAACTTATTTGGCACATTAATAATATGAAATGCCCTTCAGTGTTGTCCAAGCCTGAGATTGGGCAAAGTTGAAACCAACCACCTAAGAACTCAATACTGGGCCAGTCCCTCCTTCCCAACCCAACCCAACCCATCCCATCCCATCCCACCCCACTCCACCCAACCCCACCTCATCCCACCCCAAAATGTCAAGAAATAAAAAATAAAGTTTCCCCCATTTTTACCCAGTCTGTTTTGATTTGAAATCATGTACATTGACTTTAGTCAAACTGATAACCCTACATAGCTCTAGAAGTTCTTATGTAGTTCTGTGTAACATCCTTATATAGAATAACAGAGTTGAAAGGGACCTTGGAGGTCTTCTAGTCCAACCCCCTACTTAGGCAGGAAACCCTACACCACTTCAGACAAATGGTTATCCAACATCTTCTTAAAAATTTCCAGTGTTGGACCATTCACTACTTCTGCAGGCAAGTTGTTCCACTTATTCATTGTTCTAACTGTCAGGAAATTTCTCCTTAGTTCTAAGTTGCTTCTCTCCTTGATTAGTTTCCACCCATTGCTTCTTGTTCTACTCTCAGGTGCTTTGGAGAATAATTTGACTCCCTCTTCTTTGTAGCAATCCCTGAGATATCAGAACACTGCTATCATGTGTCCCCTAATCCTTCTTTTCATTAAACTAGACATACCCAGTTCCTGCAACCGTTCTTCATATGTTTTAGCCTCCAGTCCCCTAATCATCTTTGTTGCTCTTCTCTGCACTCTTTCTAGAGTTTCCACATCTTTTTTACATTGTGGTGACCAAAACTGAATGCAATATTCCAAATGTAGCCTTACCAAGGTATTATAAAGTGGTATTAACACTTTATTAATCCTGAACAATGTTAGGCTGCATATTTGAAGTAATTTTGAGAGAGAAAACAATCTTGACAAGATTTTTTTAAAAATGTTCCAAATCTTTTGTGTTTACAAAAGATGAAACCCAGAGCTTTAGAAATGGTTTGGTACCATTTTCATACTGATAATCATCAAGAAATTTAACTAAAATGAGGTTTTCAGAAATTGTTTTTGAATGGCATATGAAGCAACTTTAGAATCTATGTGGTGAGAATTTCATTGTGATGATGACCATTAAAGTTTGTGAGAATTATGTAGGGTGGGTCTGACCTCTTCTTTAAGAATATACACACATAACTGCCCCCAATCATACTTAAATAGAAATAAATGAATTATAGCAATGATTTATCTTTTCATACTGGCACTTTATGAGTTGAAAATGCTGCATTTGAAATACATGATAAAAGATTCATGTTTTTTTATTATTTATTTTAATGTATTTTATATATGAATCAGACCCAGATGTCCAGTTTATGGATCTTACTCTCATGGGTATTTTGTAAAATCTATATATACTATTAATATCTAATATGATAGGGTGCTTTTAAGTGATAGAATTATTTCATGATTTTATGATTCGTTCTGTATTGTTTACCATATCCTTTGTGCTGGAGAAAGACAAATAAAATTGATTGATTGAACATTCAGTAGCAAAGATATGCAAAACTTAAAAAAAAACAAATGTGAAGAACACATTTGCACAGATAGAACAAGAGAGGGAATGGAAAAGAGAATAAGTATATAATAAATTATAAAATTGCATAGTTAATTTACCAGTAAAATAATAAGCAAAACGTATTATTCTTACTATAAAAAGATAATCATGCAAATACCCATAAATGTTATTTTTGCAAAACAGTGATTTGTATGTATGAGTGTTTTTGTGCATAATTTCATGAATCTTAAATCCTGAAGCCTATTTCAGTTATTTTGATTCAAAGGTTGATCGCATTTGATCTTTCTCGAATGCAGAAAATACTTAATATATCTGAAGGAATCTACAGCTGCCTCAATTGGTGCAAGATATTATATTCAGAAATTGTATTTATAGTATATTACTGTTGTTGTGAGCATGAAGTTGCAGAATGCAAACAAATAAAAAGAATTAAGTCTTCAAAGTTGCACATTTGCAGAATACTTCTTACTGCCTTTCAAATTAAGTATGAGCAGATTGTTCCGAAATCAAAATAAGCCTCTTCCAGGATTTCTGTTAGCACATATAATTTTCTTAATAAACTTATATTTTTTTTCTTTAGAATCTATTTGGTACTCTTAGGAGTTTTGGTTTTATTATACATAGAGATGTTCTGCTTAATATTTATATCTCTTGATATGCAATCAGAGTTACATCAATCTCTTTTCTAAAAGAAAGTATTACGAGCTAAGAAATGAGTAGACTGCCCACATTAAACATCAAACAGTTAGGAAATTCTTGAATTTGAACAATGATCCTTTAAAGAAAAATACTTTTGAAGGGTGAGCAATAGCATCTTGCAAACTCTGTGGACTAGCAGAGCTGATAGAGGAGTAAAGAATTTAAGATGGAGCTAATGAAAAAGCAACTGGAATTCTTTGCCTGGCAGTGAGCAATTCAATTTTGGTTCACTTTAGCAAATAAGAGATATGCGAGGCAGTTGTTGGAAATGCTGAAGGGCCTAATGAGAAAATGTCCTCCTTCTTAAAGAATACCTTGTCTGAGAATCTGAAAAGAAAGAGCTTATCTAATCATGTGAGAATCAGATTTGGCATGCTTGGCTTATGCAGATGAGAAATGGAGGAGTAGGGAAGAGAGAAGAGACATCATGAAATAGTCTCCCTCCCCCCCCCAGAAAAAAAACATTCAAAAAGGGAATGATCCAAGTGACTTTCAGAACAAGCTAACATGAAAGCTCTATGTAACAAGAAAAGTGGTATAATGATCAATATCAAGGAAGAAAAGAGAAGGAAGTAAATCTCTTTGAAGAACAACAAATAGGGGAATATAATCAGAAAAATGTCTGGTGTACAATAGATTTGGACAGGTGGCAGAAATTATGGGATAGAAATCATAAACTTGCAATGTCAACAGCGTATAAAGAAAACCTCTATAAAATGTTTTATAGATAGCATTATTCACCTGCAAGGTTAGCGAATATGTATAAGAAATAATCTTTTAAATGTTGGAAATGCAACCAAATACCAGGCTCATATTATCATATGTGGTGGACGGGTCCCAAAGCAAAAAAATACTGGAAGAAAATACGCATGTGGCTGGAAATTATGACAAAACAACACATAGATTTGAAACCTGACTCATTCTTGTTGGGCATGCTTCTAGGAAACTATAATAAGGGTAACACATATTTAATTTTACATATCCTAACAGCAGCCAGGATTGTATATGCACAATACTGGAAAAATCCAGAAACCCCTACAGATGACATTAAAAAAATTCTGGAATGTGCAGAAATGGATAGGTTAACCCTAAAAATCAAAGGAAAAGAAGACTCGGAATATTTTATAACATGGGAACAGTGGTGGGATTCAGCCAGTTTGCACCACTTCGGGAGAATCGGTTGTTAACTTTCTGAGCAGTTTGGCAAACTGGTTGTTGGAAGAAATCATTAAGGCAGAGAACCGGTTGTTAAATTACTTGAATCTCACCACTGATGGGAACTATTCTATAAATGGTTAAGTGACAGATACTGAGGTTAGAGGAGTGGATGTATGTGAAATATGGACTACATGAGAAAGAAAAATGGTTATATGATGCCCTTGATGTGATATCCCGTTGCCTGGAGGCCATGTGGATCTGGATGGGGAGGAACAGGCTCAGACTCAACCCCTCCAAGACTGAGTGGCTGTGGCTTCCGGCGTCCCGATATAGCCAGCTAACACCATCGTTGGCTATTGGGGATGAGATCTTACCCCCCTCAGAGAGGGCTTCCAACTTGGGTGTCCTCCTGGATTCACGGCTGTCTTTAGATGATCATATGACAGCCATGGCCAGGGGGGCTTTTTATCAGATTCGCCTGATTTCCCAGTTGCGTCCCTTTCTGGATCGGGACGCCTTGCGCACAGTCACTCACGCCCTCGTCATCTCCCATCTGGACTATTGTAATGCTCTCTACATGGGGCTCCCCTTGAGGAGCACCCGGAGGCTCCAACTGGTCCAGAATACGGCCGCACGACTGATAATGGGGCGACTCGTCGCTCCCATGTAACACCCCTCTTGCGCGAGCTGCACTGGCTCCTGGTGGTCTTCAGGGTGCGCTTCAAGGTATTGGTTACCACCTTTAAAGTGCTCCATGGCTTAGGACCTGGTTACTTACAGGACTGCATTCTGCCACCGTTTTCCTCCCACCGACCAACATGCTCCCACAAAGAGGCCTCCTCAGGGTGCCGTCGGCCAAACAATGTCGACTGGTGACCCCGAGGGGGAGAGCCTTCTCTGTGGGGGCTCCTGCCCTATGAAATGAATTGTCCCTAGACATACGAAGGATCCCCAACTTCCGTGCCTTCCGTCGTGCTCTGAAGACCCTATTATTTCAGCAAGCCAGTCTGATGGGATAAATGATTTTAAATTGGGTTTTAAAGTGGTTTAATATGGTTTTAATTGGAAGTTTTAATTTTGGCCAAAGATTGAATTGTTTTAATATGTTTTTAAATTTTGTCTTGTATGTTGTTTTATCATGGCTGTTCACCGCCTGAGTCCTTCGGGAGAAGGGCGGTATATAAATATAATAAAAACTAAAACTAAACTAAACTAAAATATATAATTGATACTATAATGGAAGATAGTATACTTTTCAATAACAATTGATATTATCAAATATATGTTTATGTATATATGATTATAATGATTATGATGATGATGTTTATATGTTAACACTTTGGACACCTAGAAAACACACTGTTCAACATAGAAATTGAATATGTGATATAAAACAATAAAAAAACAAAACAAAAAAATGTCTGATGTGAGGCTGTTGGAAGATAGAATATGCATACACACAAACACTGAAATAATTTAGAACACAGGTTATAAAATGACAGAAATAATTATAGAAAAACAGTTTACTCATGAACTGACTAAACTAAAAATGTGATAATAGTCAATAACCTAGTTGTAAAATGGCAAAGCATCAAGAGCAAATGGAATACCTCCTAAATTGTTTAAAGGTCATGGACAAGAAGCAGCTAAAGTGCTAATAGCTTTATGTCAACAAATAGGAAAAAAGATTCTATGCTTCAGACTTCAAGGAGGAAAAAAAATCACAGTATTTACTTATACTGAGATTTAGGAGAGATTTCAGATTCAAGTTACGGAGTAGGTAGACACAAGACTGGTAACAGAAACAGATAATAGAATAACAGTTGGAAGGGACTTTGGAGGTCATCTAGTCCAACCTCTTGCTCAACCAGAAGACCCTATACCCATGATGGCGAACTTATGGCATGCGTGCCACAGGTGGTACATGTAGCCATATCAGTGGGCACGCCAGCTCAGCTCCTGATTTTCGGGCCTTCTGGGCTCACCAGAAGTAGGGAAACAGGCTGTTTCCTGACTCCGGAGGGCCTGGGGGGGGGTGAGAAGGCCCATTTTTCTTTCTCACCTGGCTCCAAATCCTCTCTATGCATCTAGGGAGGGCGAAAACAGCTTTCCCCACCCCTCGGAGGCCCTCTAGAGGCCCAAAACGGCCCATTTCCCAACTTCCTGTTGGACATGAAGTGACTTTTTTTCTGTCCCCAGAGACTCCTAGAGAGGCTGTTTTCACCCTCCCCAGATGCACAGAGAGGATCTGGAGCCAGGTGAGAAAGAAAAATGGGCCTATTGGGCCATCGCATGGCAGGAACAGAAGGGAGGGGGGTCACACACGCATGCGCAGGGTGGGGTGCATAGATTTATGAATGGGGGCACACATGCACACGAACCTCCCCCATCCACCCCCTCCTGGCACACGATGGCAAAAAGGTTAGCTATCACTGCCCTATATCATTTCCAACAAATGGTTATCCAATCCCTTTTTGAAAGCTTCCAGTGATGGAGCACCTACAAATTCTGGAGGTAATCCACTGATTACTTGTTCTCACTGTTAGGAAATTTCTTCTTATTTCTAGATGCTTCTTTCCTTGATTAGTTTCCATGCATTGTTTCTTGTCTTGTCTTCTGGTGCTTTGCAAATAGGTTGCCCCCCTCCCCTCTTTGTGGCAGCCTCTCAAATATGGGAACACTGCTATCATGTCACCTCTAGTCTTCCCCCCCTCCATTAAACTAGACATACCCAATTCCTGCAACCGTTCTTTACATGTTTTAGTCTCCAGGACAGCCCTTAATAATCTTGCTTGCTCTTCTCTGCACTCTTTCCAGAGTCTCAATCTTTTTTATAATGCAGTGACCAAAACCCGATGCAATATTCCAACAGTGAACTTACTAAAGTTTTATAAAGTGATGAGCTTCTGTGAGATGAATGCTAAAGAGACAAAGAGAATATGATAAATAATTATTTTTACCTGAGCCACAAAGGCCTTTGACATTTTTTTTTAAAAATTTGATTTATATGCCGCCCTTCTCCGGAGACTCAGGGAGGCTTACAATGCGTTAAGCAATAGCCTTCATACTTTTGTATATTTATACAAAGTCAGCTTATTGCCCCCACAAACTGGGTCCTCAATTTACCTACCTTAGAAAGGATGGAAGGCTGAGTCAACCTTGAGCCTGGTGAGATTCGAACTTACAGTAATTGCAGACAGCTGGTGTTAATCACAATGCTATCAGTCTGCTGAGCCACCAGACCCTTATGCTAAATTATGCTAAAAGGGGAGACATATTAAGGTTTATGTGTATGCCTGAGCATCTGAGCAGGTCTTACCATAAACAAGAACCTATGGAGAAAAAAAAAAAAGTTTGGAGAAGCATAGTTGTTCAGAACAGCAGTGCCAAAAGGAAGTATCTGCTTTTGTAAAAGCACTACCCCTTAGGGCCATGTTGATGAACCTATGGCACGTGTGCCACAGGTAGCACGAGGACCCATATATGTGGGCACGCAAGCATTGCCCTAGTTCAGCTCCAGCGTGCATGTATGAACAGTCAGCTGATTTTCAGGCCTTCCAGGCCCACCGGAAGTCAGGAAACAGGCCATTTCTGGCCTCCGGAGGGCTTCCATGGTAGTGGGGAAGGCTGTTTTCACCCTCCCCAGGCTCCAAGAAAGCCTTTGGAGCTTGGAAAGGCCGAAAAACGGGCCTTCTGAGCCCACTGGTAACCTTTTTGCCATCGCGTGCCAAAAGCAGGGGGAGCGCAGGGGTGGCATTGAATTATGGGTGTGGGCACGCACGCGCGATCCCCCATGCTCCCCACGTTTTGGCAAGCAACGGCAAAAAGGTTAGCCATCACTGCCTTAGGGTATTCATTCAATGTCACAGTACACACAGAAATAGAGCAACGCAGCAAAAGCACAACACCGCTGATATCAGTTTGGCCCCCATTGCTCCCTGCTGCAGTTGCCTTCGGTTTAGATTAAGGAAAGGGAGTGAGAAGCATACTTGCTTATCTTTGCTTAACTTGTTCAATGAATATATTTTAAGAAAAGCAGGATTAAAAAGGTTGATAGTTGGAATCAAAACTGGGGGGTGGAAATTCTAATCATCTGAAATATGTTAATTATACTATTTTAATAGCTAAAGATA
Organism: Pantherophis guttatus; assembly: GCF_059756535.1. Taxonomy (NCBI): domain Eukaryota; kingdom Metazoa; phylum Chordata; class Lepidosauria; order Squamata; family Colubridae; genus Pantherophis; species Pantherophis guttatus. The sequence continues at coordinate 21,632,136 of NC_142068.1, forward strand.
AAGAAGATTCAGAATTCATTGTGAAAGTAAAGAAAAAAGAAAAATTGGGGTTAATGTCATCTTGCTTGCTAAATCAATACATAATGGACAATAAAAAAAGTGAAGGAGACAGGTAACTTTGTTTTGTTGCATTCATGAATACATAACTATTGACAATGGAAAGAGGAGCTCTAAGGAAAAGGACAATGATAAACTCAAGGTAATGAAGGATAAAAATGTTTCATCAATAACAAGGATAGAAACATTTTGTCCCCAGTAGTAGTGTATATGATTAAAAGAAAAAAAATTGAAAGGAATCCTTGTGGGTTTTACTCCATTAATCATAGATGCCTTTAGGAGGTGATGTTCATCTCCTTTTTTTTAAGCCATTAAACCGGCACTGTCCAAAGATGTTTCTGTGGTCATGTGCCCAGCATAATACCATGCCACAGTGCAAAGCATATGACAAAACACAGAACATCAATATCTTCTCACTGAAGTGGTACCTGCATAGTTATTCAGGAGCTAAGGTAAGTAACGGGAACTCACTCCATCACTGCTTGGTAGTACTCAAACACCTGGACTATAGACTTTCTCTGGCATCTTTTAAGTTCCTGAGCCCCTGTGCTTTTTAATGTATGTGATAAGGTAAAGGTAAAGGTTCCCCTCATGCATATGTGCTAGTTGTTCCTGACTCTAGGGGATGGTGCTCATTTCTGTTTCAAAGCCAAAGAGCCAGCACTGTCCGAAGATGTATCTGTGGTCATGTGGCTGGCATAACTAAATGCCAAAGGCACATGGAATGCTGTTACCTTCCCACCAAAGATGGCCCCTATTTTTCTACTTGCATTTTTTACGTATTTTCGAACTGCTAGGTTGGCAGAAACTGGGACAAATAACGGGAGCTCATCCCATTACGCGGCACTAGGGATTTGAACTGCTGAACTGCTGACCTTTTGATCGACAAGCTCAGCGACTTAACCACTGAGCCACCATGTCTTTTTTAATGTATGTGATAGCTGGTACTAAAAAAAGTAAAAGTATACCTAGAACCAGATAAACAGTGAGTATCAAGAAGGGAAAATACATTGGACAGGTAGAGTGGGAGCTAGGAAGAAAAAGGTTTATTCTTGACAAGATTGAGGAAGATAGTGGAAGGGGAAGGCAACAGAGAAGGTGCATGGAAGGCATCAAAATTTCTGGAAAATGAGTTTAATGTCCATGGAAAAGTATTGATGTAGGGAATGGGACTGCCCAAGGTCACAAGCATTTCTTTTTTCATGCAAGCATTAATCAACAGGAGATATTACATCAGCTAGAAGTACCATGAGAGATTGCGCTGCAGTTTAAATTAAATTAATATTACATAGGCTCCCACATCATATAAAGCTGTTGTAAATATTCTAGAAATGAGGGAAGATGCAAAATTGCAATTTGTGTTAACATTTACATTTACAAGACTTTAATGTATACAAGAGTGCAGCAGGGAACTCAGCAGTTGTATTTAAAATCAAGTGGAAAGAAAGATTGTACCTCTTCAGCAGCCTTAGGTATATAAATTAAGGGCCTGAAAGAAAAGGAACCACGGGTGAGAAACAAGTCAAGTCAATTCAGAAATTAAATTCCAATGAGGCTACCCACATTTTTTACAGTAGAAGTAATATACCAAAATGGTGGTAAAGACAAATAGAAGTATATGTTACAAATTGTGAAACTTTGCCTACAAGTTTTAATAATTATTCTTTACATAAAGAATCTTTCCCAATGTTTGGTTATTGCTGCCAGTAAAAAAATCAGGGCAACAGAAAATTAGTTGATGGCCATTTAGCAAGAAAACTTATCAGTATTTAATTGACCCTGGTCATGAAAGCCTACACTGTTATTTTAAAGGGGTTCTTTGCTTTGATAAAATATCACCTGAAGCATCTTTTAAAATTTGTTTTATGAAGCAATGTACCCTCATTCCTAAAAGCAAAACTAATGAACCACATTACTTTGCTTCCTCTTATTTCAAATTCTTCTCTAGCAATTCCAGCTGTGGAAACAAACATGGTTACCAGATATGGATTGCAAAAATCCAAGACTGCTGGTTATCATCTGTTATCTTGGCTGACAGTTACTTGATAGAATTAGAGAACCAGGTAGATATACCACGTTTCCCCAAAAATAAGACCCAGTCTTATATTAATTTTTGCCCCAAAAGACATATTAGGGCTTATTTTCTGGTTAGGTCTTATTTTTCGGGAAAATACGGTACTAAATGCATCCATCTGGCTGACAATCTTAACTGGGGTTTATTTTGGGGGTAGGGCTTATATTACGAGCATCCTGAAAAATCATGCTAGGACTTATTTTCTGGTTGGGTTTTATTTTTGCCGAAACAGGCTAATGGTTAAGAGATCAGGGTAGAAGACCAGGAGATAATGAGGTAATCCTGCCATAGGCATGAAACCAGTTGAGTGACCTTGGACCAATCACTCCCTCTCAGACTTTTTAAGACGGCACTTATAAAATTTTGCAAGAAGTCTATTCAGTCACGAAGATCAACACTGCCTCGAAAGGACCTCCCCACCCCCACCTAAAGAATGTACTTGTATTAGAAAAAACATCCTAATAATAACCTTAGTTTAACAGTAGATGGTTGACTATCCTGTCCTGAACGTGTTTAAGCAAAAGCTTGATAGACAATTACTGTATGTAGGATGCCTCAATTTAGATTCTCATAGTGAGTAAGTGGTAAGACTCAAGCATCAATGGACTCTTTCAGTTTTATAAATTTATGGATATTCGCAGTACTTGGGCTATACTTTCAGAACTAAAGGATTATTTTTTCCATTCTCCCCATCACCCCCATCATGTAATAATGCCATTATCATAATCTCCCTTCCATTTGAGATACTAAAGAGTTGAGCTCAGTACTCAAAATTATTTCATTGCTAAATTAAATCCAGTCAAAGAGGTGATGACAACTACTTAACAATTTCTGAAAAACAAGCAACATGAGGATGACTCCTAAGCTGATGAATTCACATTTTTCCCAGAAGCATTTTATGAAGAAATGGCACTGATAGGCAAATTAAAGAATTGATTTGTCTTCTCTATAGGTGATATTTCTCAAAGTGCCTTCATTTTTTTTTTTTTTTACTTAAAAGGGTACTTATTATATATGACAAATCTGGAACACTGTTTTGGCTGTTAAATTAGACAAAATGAAAAAAAAAGAATGCTTATTTTACTAAAGCAGGGGGGAAAAGATAATAGCTTTGCAAAATAGTGAATATTATGCATTTAAAAATAATTCTAAAAAGGCAATGTGTATGAGATTGTCAGTCAGATTTTCCCCCCTTTTTTTCTGTTTTGCAGTGGAATTAAAATGTCAGCATAATGGCTAAGTGCCTGGCATGATAGACTATTTAATTTTTCCTTATGATGAAGTTTATAAATCTCTGAGCAAAAATGTCTCATGAAATAGAGCAGACCACTTTCTCTGTTGTTGTATTCTTCTGTCTCTTAAATCTATAAATCAATAAAAGTATACCGACACTGCATGCAGGCATCTGTATGTTTATCTTGTGTGTTTATTAGTTGCTTATTAGTTTATAAACCAATGCAATCAACCAACTCTAAACTGTGTACAAAAACAGCAGGCATGGCCAGTGCAACAGCAACAACAATAACTTACAATGATATGTTATATCTAACAAATACAGTGATTGCTTGTGTTTGTGTGGGAAACACTGAGGTGTTTACATGTTGAAGGGACTAGCCTGTGACATCACCAGTGACTGGGGGATGTCTGGTCTGGTTGGAGACTTCTTTCAGGTCCCCACTAATGTGCCCACTGAAGTGGTACCTATCTATCTACTTGCAAGTACTTGCTTTTGAACTGTCAGCAGGAGACAGAGTAAATAACAGGAGCTCAGCCCATCATGCAGCAGCACTTGGGTCTCGAATGCAGACTTGCTGATTGTCAACCCAGCATCCTAACCCCTGAGCCACCATGCAGTGATAAAAATAGCAATTAACAATTGCAAAAGAATTATAGCACTTCTGATAACAGGAGCTCTACAAGACAAATATTCCAAGAAGTCAAGTTTTTTATGCGTTTCCAGAAGGTTATATGACTGAGAGCTACCTTTGCCTAAAGAATAGAAAATAGCTGCTTTTAGACCCTCCTCCCCTCCCATCATATCTCTTGATATCTAGGGGCATTCCTCAGGACTTCATCCCCTCATATTTGGTGGGCAAAATCTCAATTTGATAGATAGTCTAGAAATAATCCAGGGCTTGAGCCATATAAACTGTCTAGAACAAATGTGCATACAAGCATGTTACTAATATCCTAGACAGGCAAGGGTCATAATTGTCATCTCAAATATAAACTTCAAATCATTAAAAAAAATCAGATTTTAATCTGAAGTACACTGAATTTCTTCTGTCCAATATATCATGTGATCTGGAATTCATCTATTCCATTTCCTGTATATCTCATTATTACGACCCCTTTCCTTTGCAATCTACTTTCCAGGATGTTGTAGTTTTCTGGAAGACTAATGGAGAGAATAGTATGAAGATTTATTATATTGACAAGAAACAAAACATTAGGGAAGTGAAAAGAATCAGCTCCACTGCTCAGAATGGATTTTCAAGATTATGTAAAAACATAGTGTGTGATAGGGAGGGAGGGAGGGAAGGAGAGAAAGGGAGAGAGAGAGAGATGGAGAGATGGAGAGATGGAGAGATGAATAGAGATGGAGATATGGATAGAGTTTATTTATTGGTTTTATTTATTGGTTCGATTTATATGCCGCCCTTTTCCGGAGACTCAGGGCGGCTTACAATGCATTAAGCAATAGCCTTCATACTTTTGTATATACCTGCTTAGTAGGGCTTTTTGGCCCCCCAAAAATTTTATACAAAGTCATCTTATTGCCCCCACAATCCTGGTCCTCATTTTATCTACCTCAAAAGGATGGAAGGCTGAGTCAACCTTGAGCCTGGTGAGATTTGAACTTACAGTAATTGCAGGCAGCTGGTGCTACTTAATAGCACTTTAGTCTGCTGCACCACCAAGGCTCTTTTAGAGTTGGAGATAGAGATGGAGATGGACATAGACATAGATAGATGTAGTGCAGAAAATATAAATTTGTCTAATTTTCATGCATGGTCCCTGATCTGAGAAACAAGCTAGAACAAACATACTCATAAGCATGGAACATCTTTTTGAAGATGTTCAGATTCATTTCTGATACTGGATACTTGCCTGAATAAATCACTTGTAGATGTAATATCAGTAAATTAGCATGACTTTGGGTACCAGGTGTCTTCAGCAATTCTTTCTGAGATGTATTTCTGTTTCTCAAACATGAGAATATAAGTAACTTCAGGCCTAGGCGACTAAAGGACATACCCCAAATTAAAAAAAAATAATGTTCCTTATCATTTTTATTTCTTCCATGGAAAAATGCCCTGGGCATTCATAGCAAAAATTGTTGCTATTTGCAACGCTTTTGGAATGCTGAGGTGCCTCGAGCAGGGGGCCTTGGCACGAGTAGTCTTCTATCTTTGAAATGCCTTGCATGCTTTAAGTATGGCACATTCGATACATCTGTGTTTTGTGGATAAATGTAATAAATTAACATATTGGTTTTAAAACATGATTGGTGTATGTATCATTTGGTGGATTTGTTATTATGCATTTTCAGTACCCTGTTTTATTGTACAATTGCACAATTGTTTTAGAATGCTAGTGTTTGGTAATAAGTTATTCTGATCTAATATGATTATTAACAGCACAGATAAAACAGGAGAAAAGACTATGATACTGTTATTTTACATTCTACAATGGAGAGAAGCTCAATACAAAAATAAATCTATTGTTTAATATATCCCTACTCCCTTAACAATATTTTGATATAAGCTTTGACACACTTCTTGTGCACAATTAAGCTTAAGATCAATAGTAAAATGCAAACAAAGAACCGAACTTTCATAGAAATAATGGCAGAGGGAATATCCTAATATTCTGGTCAGGAGATCAGTTATCAGCAGCATTCAAGACAACGCTGGGTACAATGATCCACAGTCTTAACAAACCTTAAATAGTGTAAATAGGAAAAAATCCAAGCAATGTATGTTTGTGTTCAGGTAAAGGTCAGTCTTATTCACTGATGCTTAAGTGGTGAGGCAAACATCCAGTAAAATTAAGGGTGCATTGCGAAAAGCAACAAAAAAACCAGCAGTACACTTGTCCTTTTCTAAAACCGAAAATGATCATAACTATTGTATAGTGGGCTTCAGAAGGCAAGAATCAGACCAGCATAGCTACAACCGCATTTATTGACTCAAAACTGGAACTGAGGAAGAGCAGGCAATTGCCTGTAATTTATACTCTGGGCCCACCAATCTTGGTGAAAAACCCGCCCAAATACAAATGTTCAAAGTTTTCTTCCAAAATAGTTGGAGCTAACAGTTAGTGTCATCTAAAGGTTAGTTTCACTTTACAGTAGCAGGGCTTAACACAACTATATACATTCAATACAGAGGTGGTATTTAGCATGTTCTGACCAGTTCTGGAGAACCGGTAGCAGAAATTTTGAGTAGTTCAGAGAACCAGTAGTAAAAATTCTGATTGGCCCCTCTCCCATCTATTTTCTGCCTACCCTGAGTCCCAGCTGATTGGGAGGAAATGGGGATTTTCCAGTAATCTTCCCCTGAATTGGGGAGGGAATGGAGATTTTACAGTGTCCTTCCCATGCCACACCCACCAAGCCACACCCACAAAACCGGTAGTAAAAAATTTTGAAACCCACCACTGATGCAACTTTTCTAAATATTCTGGTTTTTTTTTTTTTGCAAGCAACTTTGCAGAGTATTCAATTTTTTTTATGTGATGTTTAAGCCTAGAACATCTTGAGATTAATGCTAGCAGACTCCACAAATTATGCTTGTGTTGAATTCCCAGTTCTGATGAATTTGTCAATTTCAATCAAAAACCATATTTATTAAACCATTTAAAAGCTTATAAATGATCAGCAAAACCTTCAGGATTTTTCCACACTATTTTGAAGGACAACTTACTTTTCATGATAGTTTCTGTACTGTCCTTTTGAAGATTGGTATGATATGTTAGAAACATTTACATGGCTTTGAGAAGAGTTCATATTTGCAGACAATGTTCAATCATTGCAATTGCCTACTGAGTTATCTACAGTTGCAGCACAAAATGTGTCAGGTTTTAGGGTCACATGATTATGAACAGACATGATATACTTCATTTCATGGCGGCAGAAGTGTGTGGTAATGTTATTTCTGTTGTAAGTGATTATGATAACATTCAGCTTTGGATATGAGACTCCCAAATGTGTGGAACACTGAAATGAGTAGCTAGGGATGATTATCTCCAAACAGGTTTTTCAGTGACACTTCCAACACTAGAATTTGAGAGGCACTTGGCCTTTTGCTTAATATTTAAAAGGCACTTACCCTTTATCCTTAGACTATCTAGCATTCACATAGAAGCAATGTGTGGTTGAAATAGACACTATGCTAGCACTTAGATGCTGTATTTACCTTAAAGAAAATAATGGTCTTTTATAGAAGGATGAAAATATGGATTAGCTGAGAATTTGAGAGGCAAAGAAGGAGTATTTTTTTCCTACCATCCCACCTTCTTTTAATGAAGTGAGAGAAATTTAAGTCATGTTCCAAAGTTTTCTCCCTGTCATCTCACCTAGGGTTCAAAGACCTTTAATTATGACAACTATATTTTATGTATATGTTGCCTTTCTTTTATAAGGAAGGCAAGATGAAAAGATGCTTCTGCAAAAAGAACATGATAAAGAATAGAAAGTGATATTATAATAACAGTTGCCCTTAATTCAAGCTGGGTGTATTTTAAGTAATTTTAAGAAGGAACCCGTACTGGGAATTGAACTTGGAACCCATGATAAGCACGGTGGATGTTCTACCTTTGCACTTTAATCAAACATCCAGGCTGATGAAAAAAACATTTTTCATTACTTCTTCTGCTGCAGGTATGCTAAATGGCTACAAAATAGAAGTTTCATCCAGATCTGCAGCTTGGGCTTTTCCTTTGCATGGGCTTTTCCTTTAATGCATGCTTGCTATTGGCTGCCATAGTAACAGGGAATGGGAACATGGCATTGGGGTTTGGGAAGTGTGCTGAAGGTCCATGTGAACAAACAGGGAGGTTTGTTCTCAAGAACTACTGTGCTGCTGAGTGGAGTTGTTTACACCCAGTCAAGGCCAACCATCCGAGAACTCCAGATGGATGAAAATACCTGAAGATGAGCTTCATATGACATTATGCGGGACGTGGATTGGACATTCAGCCTGCGTCCCTGGGGGGAGGATTTTGGGGAAACTTTCAACCTGTAACTTTCGTGCCTTTTGAATCAGATCTTGCTTTGCTTTCGCCGCTATCATTTCAAACTCAGTAAAAGTACCTTTTCTCTAGTTGTAGTAACAGAAGTATCAGCCGACAATAACCCACTAGACTAATACTTTTGTGACTCTTCCGTCCAACAGGTACAGAACTGAATATTTTTGCTTGCCAGACATTTGATAGCCTCAATTCCCTGATTTTCTTCTGTTCAAAAATACTTTAAAACTACCAGGTTTATCAAAAATATTGTGGCCTCCTAGAAATCATTTTTTACCTTTATATTTCAAGGTAAATAGGATTATACTTGACATTGATTTTTTTGCCTCACAGAACATACTAGTTTGAACTTAATTTTTTTTTCCTGAATCACTAGATAGATTCATAATGAAATGAAGAGACATATGGATATTTGCACAGCATTGTTTAAATCTTTCAATTATCTCATGCTAATTCTGCACCTTATTTAACTTTGAAAATATGTGAATGAGACTTCAGTATCTAGTTATTATCTGTGTTTATTTCTATATGTTTAAAAAAAAACAAAGAGAGTGTGAGATGGAAAAACCAGCAGGAATCAAATTCATTTCTTTTAGATTTCTAATTTTCTAAATTAGAAAATTTAGTCTGCTGAATCACAGAATTTAAGATTGTATTGGCTTTTAAATTCCACTTTCTTTTATATATACCACAATCTCTTACTGCAAGTATTTTTATCTCCTTCACTCTTGCAGACATCTTTAGTTTGTATACCAGTAAGAGTCCTAGATAAATCTCTTGATTAATCTCTTTCAGTACAATTGTCTGGCTAACCTTCTCACTTGGTCATATTTTATAAGCTATAGTGTCTTTTGAAATAATCTTCTCAACTCTGAAATCTGACAGTGCAGTTGTTTGGACATTAATAATAATCTCTTTGAGAAATGCCTTTAATGATAACATAATATCTCAATTATGGCCCATTGCTCTTTGATATTTATATCTGAAGTGAAATCTTTTAGAAATATCTCTTTTACAGTCTTTTCTGTCTCAACTAATTACTTATTGTATAGAATTTCTTTGGAGTCGAAATGTTGTTTTTCTCTCCCACCCATCCCCACCCCCAGTTTCTAAGACTTACTAAATTTTCAAGAGAAACATTCCTTCTGCATAATATTATGAACAGGACCCACCTCTGAGTTGCATGTAAGATCTGTATATTTGAGGAATCCAGGTGCAGAGATCAAAATATTAGGGAAAGGTATACAATGATGTTCATATTAGGTAAACATGGGTCAAGGATAGATACTAATAGCATATATACAGTAAATATGCTTTTTTCTTATTTTTTTATTTGCAGAACTATGAAATAATTTACTACTATATATATACATAGTAAAAAAAATATGTTCTTATTTACAGGAAAAACAGTCTATATACTGTATAAAATGTATGTATGCATTATCCTCCAATTTCTACCTATCAACTATCTGTCTGTCTGCCTATCTGCCTGTCATCTATCTATGTGTCAAGTCTTATCCATTACTTATGAAGTTCAGAATTGACCTACAGGATATTAATCCATTTTCTTCTCTTGCCCTGTGCATTGACCGCAAAATATATCTGGCTCCTGCTTGAGTGGCTATTTGAACTAAGTCCAGGTCTGCCCCACTAACCATTAAACCATATTTGCTGACATTTGCTTCACTCAAAACTAGAGACATCTGCTATAAGCTCATGTATCAGGCACTCTAAGTAAAAAATGTATACATCAGAAACATCTGTGCTCCAAAGATACTGTTTCAATCACTCACCAAATTGCTTATCCCATCTTTAACCTTTGCAGTAGGGTTTTTTTAAAAAAAAAAAAAAAAAAAAACATCCAGGATGGTGGGATTTAAAAAGAGGATGAGCTGCTGGTTACAGATATGAAAACAACCTTTATTATTTTCCTTTTTTAACGGCATTCATCTCTGTGGCAATTGAACTTTCTCAGTTTATTGCATTCCAGTCTGCAATACTTCACAGTAGAAGGAGAAATAGGGCTTATTTCCTCTGTTTCATGTATTTATGACTGCATCCATTTAAGGAGATTTTCCACTGTAAACATAAAAGCACTGAAGAAGAGCTTAAGAAGGGCCTGAAAGTTCTTGAAATAGCAATGGTTCTTGTGCTGCAGATGTGCTTTGGCAGATGTGCTTTCTGCAGATGTGCTTTGGTATCCAAAGATGGAAACTTCTGACAACAGGGATCAAGATCAACATTAAAAACATCATCAAAAACAAAACAAAACACACACACACACAACAAAGAATGTTCATTCTGTGACAACTCAGAAAGCTCAAGCTGCCCAAGGAGCTGCTGATCCAGTTCTACAGGGGAATTATTAAGTCTGTCATCTGCACCTCTATAACTGTCTGGTTTGGTTCTGCAATGCAACAAGACAGACACAGACTTCAGAGGATAATTAGAACTGCAGAAAAAACAATTGCTACCAACTGCCTTCCATTGAGGACCTGTATACTGCATGAGTCAAAAAGAGGGCTGTGAAAATATTTACAAACTCCTAGCATCCTGGACATAAACTGTTTCAACTCCTACTCTCAAAATGACGCTATAGAGCACTGAACACCAGAACAACTAGACACAAGAACAGTTTTTCCCGAATACCATCACTCTGCTAAACAAATAATTCCCTCAACACTGTCAGACTAGTTACTAAGTCTGCATTACTATTAATCTTCTCATGGTTCCTATCACCCATCTCCTTCCACTTATGACTGTATGACTGTAACCTTGTTGCTGGTATCCTTAAGATTTATATTGACTGTTTCCCTATGACTATCATTAAGTGTTGTACCTTATGATTCTTGACGAATGTATCTTTTCTTTTATGTACACCGAGAGCGTATGCACCAAGACAAATTCCTTGTGTGTCGAGTCACACTTGGCCAATAAAGAATTCTATTCTATTCTATTCTATTCTATTCTATTCTATTCTATTCTATTCTATTCTATTCTATTCTATTCTATTCATTCAGATAGCTATTAAGTTTATAATGCTACCTGTACAAAGGTGCTACCATTTTCCCCTTCCCTTCATAATTCTGTCTTGCTTCCACTGATATTGATGCACTGCTTGTTTCCTCCTGAATGGAAAAGGGAGTTCATGCATCTCTTCTCCCCTTCCAACTTTAAATATATTTCAATGCTATGGCAAAAATGCTTTTACAGCTGCAATTTCAGGGTTCGGTTTTCTTTGCCTCTGTACTTTCCCAGGCTAAGCAGTCATAAGCCAGACAAATTGTACTCACATTAGCTCTTGCAGGACAATCACATTTCAGAGAGAAATCACTTCTACAGAGTGTGAGAGTGATGTGGTGAGAGGACCATTCATCAAAATTATCGGGAGTAATCTCTGGAGAAGCTGGGTATACTTTCTCTTTTTGATATACTGCCACTTCTCTGCGATATTCTTTCACTTTTGCTCTGTTGAAATGTTTCTTTTTCTGAAAAGGGAATAGTTCCTTGCAAGACAACAAATAAAGTAAAATAACAAGATTCATCTAATGAGACCGCATACTTGGAATACCAAGACTTTATTATTATTATACTTCCACTTTCCTATTCTATTAAGAAAAGTAAGGAAAATACTTCCAAAACAAGGGTGGTGCAAAAAGACCATTATTCAAGGTGAGAGGAGAATCTATTTCCTTGTTGTGCCATTACATGATTTCCTTTCCCCCTTCTCATTGCAAGCTTATTTCCATTCACCCTTTACAGCTGATCTTCTCATCTTCCAGCTGGGAATCAACTGGACACAATACAGATGCCAATATTAAGGCTCATTTAAAGCTCATAAAGTAAAGGTAAAGGTTCCCTTGCACATATGTATTAGTCGTTCCTGACTCTAGGGGGCGGTGCTCATCTCTGTTTTAAGGCCGAAGAGCCAGCGCTGTCCGAAGACTTCTCCATGGTCATATGGACGGCATGACTAAATGCCAAAGGTGCACGGAACACTGTTATCTTCCCACCAAACGTGGTCCCTATTTTTCTACTTTCATTCTTTATGTGCTTTCGAACTGCTAGGTTGGCAGAAGCTGGGACAAGTAATGGGAGTTCATCCCATTATGCAGCACTAGGGATTCAACTGCTGACCATTTAATCGACAAGCTCAGCATCTTAGCCATTGAGTCACTGCATGAAATAATTTTATGTGAGTAAAATAATTGAAAAAAAGCTGTACATTGTACGTCGGTACAATGTTATGGCTGAGGAGGGAAGTGGTCATGATGGTGGTAGGCTTGGTTCTTAATTCCAAGTTGATGACCATGTTAGTTGCCTGGACCAGTTCTTCAAATCCAGCAATCTACTATTGTGGATCCTTTGCTTTCCCTTCTTTCATTTGTTTTGATGCTTCATGTTTGATAGAATGGAGAAGAGTTGTCATCTCATGAAGACCCATTCATGTTTATGTATAAACCCTGTTATTGCTACTGTAAGATAAGCAGAGAAACGCAGATTTTTTGAACAAGCAGCCCCATTTGGACCAAGTTAGGAGGTTTATCTCTTCGTTTATCTCTGGCTCCCGCCAGAGGTGACAATTTTAGCTTTGGAACTCTTGATTTTGTTCCTAAGGTTGAAATAATATAACTTCAAAAGAAGGCAAACATGGAAAACTGTTAGGAGAGCATTAATGTGCCAATTATTCTCATTCTCATGTTTTCTCAAATTCTGAATAAGGGAAACCTGTGTCTGTAATGTATATTAAAATGTGGGTGGAAATGGCAAATCCATTTGTTTACAAAAACAATTTCCAGCATACATGGAAATCTCATATATTCACCATGCATTAATAACTACTGTCATTAAATATGCGAATATCATGCAAAATTAAAGAGTTGAAACTTTTTGTACAGAAGGTTTTGATGCAACTTTCAGGGTTCCCTTGGCAGTGGTAAAAGAAAATGTGCTATATAATAATAGAAATGATTTTTAAAACTAAATTCCTTATTCCTGAACCAGCAGGCTTACTCTCTGTCAGTGAATCATTTCTGTTTTGCTTTGATTTTTTATTTGTTCAATACAGTCCTAATAGCTTACAATGTCAATATCTGTAGAGCTAGCTAACCTTTCAACTTTTACTGGTTAAATAATAGAAAAGAGTTGAGACTGACCATCTAGCACAATTACACTTATTCCCCTGTTAAAATATATATTTATTGTGAGGCTTGATTCAAGTAAATAAATAAAACATCAAACAGCAAGAGGGCACATAAATGAGTAGAAGGTACAACAATTGTCAAAAAGTAAATATTATGCCCATCTATATGATTTGTTTTCTTTTTAAAAGAAAAAGTTTATAATAACAAGAGTTCAATGATAACAAAAACAGGTATCATCTAGTCCCAGTCAATTTAAGAATATAACAACATGACTTCAAAGTTCTCACTTTAAAGCAACAGAAAAGTATTGAAGTTAACAACATGTTTAGGAATATTTCTAATACAAAGGAAGAGGATATTCAGACTCTCCACAACTGACATGTTGACAACAAACACAAGACAAAAGAGGTGGTCATCAAACTAAAGATGCTGAAGAGGAATAAACATAGGATACTGTCTCTTCAGCAGATGACAACTTGGAAGACAACACATCAAAGCAAGGTGGTTATTCTATTAAATTGTAACTCTCATCTTATCAAGAATGCAGCATATCATTTTGTTTGATCCCAGATATAACAGTGGCATCTCTTTTCAAACAAACACCTATTTAAGGCATCAGTGGATTTAAAATATGTGCATTGGGATATGTTTATATCTTGTGATTAAGTCACTAGGTTGGTCGATCAGAAGGTGGCAGTTCGAGACCCAAGTACCACACACGATGGGGTGAGCTCACATTGTTGCCCAAGGTCCTGCCAACCTAACGGTTCGAAAGTATGCAAATGCATACAGTAAATAAATAGGTACCACTTTGGTGGGGAGATAACAGTATACCATATGCTTCGGCATATAGTCACGCTGGCCAAATAACCATGGAAGTGTCTTCAAATAATACTGGCTCCCTCAGCCAGGAAATGGAGTTAGACTCAACATGACTGGTTATGGGAAACCTTTACTTTTTTTTTTAACCTTACAGATGACCCTTTGTTTGGTGCTGGATTAGGAAAAGTGATGAACTCAGGCCACGTTTTCCTGTGGTCACCATAATTGGTGCTCAGAAGAACTAATTCAGAATGAATTATTGTGAAGTGGCTGAAGTGTAGGCCTGTATAGAGAAACATTTCAGGGTCTTTACAATGGTTCATTCTGAAAATGCAAAAAACTTCCTGCAGGATGGTTACTTAGCCAGTTGGACACAACCATGGCACATAGACAGAATGGCACAAGAGAGGCACATACTTTCATATCAGTGTGGCATTCAAATTTTTTTACTGCTGGTTCTGTGGCATGGCTTGGTGGGCGTGGCAGGGGAAGGATACTGTAAAATCTCCATTCCCTCCCCATTCCAGGGGAAGATTACTGCAAAATCCCCATTTCCTCCCGATCAGCTGGAACACGGGAGGCAGAGAATAGATGGGGATGGGGCCAGTCAGAGGTGGTATTTACCGGTTCTCTGAATTACTCAAAATTTCTGCTACCGGTTCTCCAGAACTGGTCAGAACCTGCTGAATATCACTTCTGTTTCATATGTTATAGCACATTTTAAAAAACTGGTTTCTTGTTGAACATTCCAAAACTCCTTCTAGCCCCTTTGATCGATATAAATAATTATTATTTTACTATTGTTTAATATTTTTGTCTTAAGCAATTAAGTTTCTTTCTTTCCAGCCCTTAAATTCTACACTGTTTATTCTCTCAATAAAGATAAAAAGCTTCCTTTATGTTCTCCTCATTTGGCAAGATGTCAGGGTTTTTTGTTTTTTTTTAGCAAGCTTTCCTACTTCTAATTGTTCTTTGATTCTGCTTCTTAAAAGCAGAATGCCCTCTTAGAATTTGAAACCAACTCTCTTGATCTTTGGTATACATTCTGGATTAAATTCTATTAATTTGATTTTGAATAACCTGTGAAGAATTCTAAAGAAAGCTGACCCTCTTGATTTGCTCTTTCATCTTCTTTATCACAAAACTTTCCTTTTTAAAAACAACCTTTCTCTTTTAAAAGTGAATAGAAATCGTTCTAACTTCTTTGACAATGCTCATCTACACATATACAGAATTTGATGACACTATGATGGTTCTTTCTGCAATAACATCTTCTTATAGCACAATGCCAATGACATTTAACACCAATTCTTGGTTGTTCATTAGAACAGTGGTTCTCAACCTGTAGGTTGTGACCCCTTTGGGGGTCGAACGACTCTTTCACAGGGGTCATCTAAGACCATCGGAAAACACATATTTTCATTGGTTTTAGGAATAATTTTATGGTTGAGGGTCACCACAACATGAGGAACTGTATTAAAGGGTCGCGGCATTAGGAAGGTTGAGAACCACTGATTTAGAATCAACATGAGAATCAAGTCTCATGTTCTTGGTCAGCTCAGCGGCTATCAGTTAGTTAGCAATGTTGATATACTTTGTATACTTCTATGCACATAGACTAGGAGTATCAAAACCATTCACATAGATTATTGAGGATTGCGCACATGTTTTATTCATGGACAAATACAATTCATCGTGACCTTTTCGCAACCTTTTGACCCGAAAAGCCAATGAGGGAAGCTGGAGTTACTTAATAACCATGTTACTAAGTAACCTGCCATGTTCTGCTTAAGAACGATGGTAAGAAAGGTCATAACATGGGGCAGATACTTAACAACTGTCTCTCTTAGCAACTGAAATGTTGGGCTCCATTGTGGTCTTAAACTGAGGACATTTTAGTCTTCGATGTTAGTTGAAGTGTCACATTCAAGGCTATTGCGGTTAACGCAGAGACCTGGAAAACCGAACCTGCCTGTGGCCTAGAGGTGGAGTTCTTGCCTCACAATCAGGAGGTTGTGAGTTCAATCCTAGGTAGAGGCAGATGTAGGGTCTCCTGCTTGAGCAGGGGGTTGGACTAGATGACCTGCAAGGTCCCTTCCAACTCTGTTAATCTGTTAAATCTGTTAAAATCTTGGGTCCAGTGTTAATCTTCGTGGCTGGGACTCTTCGTGGCTGGGATGAAGATTAACACCGGACCCAAGATAACACATGACACCACCACCAATCATCCTCACCAGATTCAAACCCAAACCCATCCCATAGACAAAATACAACCACCATCCAGAAGCCAGACCACAATGGCATCACAAGCTGCTGCACCTCCCTCTGATCCCCACACAAAGCAAACTGACACATGCCAAGAACACATGGCAAGACGACCTCAAACTTGGAGCCAAACCAAAGCCCGGGATGTGGCATCACAGCCATCTTCTCAGGACATTATATCAAAAAACTCAGGATACCACAACACTAGAACTCAGGATGTTAACACACAGCCCATTACCCAGGTCGTTAAAACACAAAAGACTAATGGGCACACATCAAGGACCTCACCCATACAGGATGTTATGAAACAGCTGACTAATCTGCAAACATCAACTCCATCAACCAATCAAGATGTAACAACACAGGCAACCAACCTGCTCACAGCATCAAAGCCAGCACCCCACACATTCCCACCAGTATTTATAGAGAGACAGCAGCTCCGATCATGCTTTCCTTGCACAAGCACGAAGCCGAAGACACCAGCCGAAAGATGACGAATGGGACCTCATCGAAACATCGCCAAGATACTATCAATCTTACACAGGAAAAGACCCGAATACACCAAAACTTGTATACCTATAACTGTGAAAATCTATGAGAGTATGTATGTATGTATGTATGTATGTATGTATGTATGAATGTATAATATTTCAGCCCCAATCCAAGAGCCCTCAGGCTTTCACAACAAAAGGAAGCAGTATGCTCCTTCCCATATTTGGACAGACCAGGTTGCTTCGCTAGAAAACCCATTTAATCTTCCCTGGTACAAGCTGACAAAGTGAGGAGAACCTGTGGCTTAGAGGTTAATACATCTGCCTAATATACAAGCAAGTCCAGGTTCTAATCCAAGTAAGGGTATGGCTAACTGATGAGAGCTAAATAGCTTGAAATAGATCTATACTAGTCTCCCTTTATTTCTTTGTCAGTAAATATAAATTTAACACTACATACATACATACATACATACATACATACATACATACATACATCTGTGTGTGTGTGTGTGTGTGTGTGTGTGTGTGTGTGTGTGTGTGTGTACAGTTAATATTTCGGATTTCTTCTCAAGTCTTTGGGGTTTCTTAGGATGGTGGATATTTTTCGGTTTGTGCAGAATGCTGTCTTGATGTTGTGTTTGTGGAGGATCTTGCTGATTCTGTCTGTGGTGCCTTTAATGTATGGGAGGAGGGCTTTGCCATTTTCTTGTTCTCTGTCTTGGATTTTAGTGGGGGTTTCTTTTTGGATTAGGTTGGTAATCTTATTTCTTTGGAATCCAAATATATATATATGCTGAATCTGGGCACAGAGTTCCTCTCTAATGTGTTTCACAGCTGAAACTGAGGGCCAGGTGACAACTGGTAGATTCAAAGTAGAATCACTATGCTGAGTCTGTGAGACATTATGCTTGCAAATATCAAAAATAGCTGTGCTAGCATACAGCAGAAATAGAGGGTGACTTATTGCCGATCAGGATCTATGCTTAAGAAATCATGTCCCTGACAGGCTGTAAATTGTGGCAACCAAGGTAGCATACAAAATGGAAAATACGGATGTTGAAAAAAAAAAAACCATGTAGTACATGTGGGACCGACATTTAAAACGTGATAAGGAATAGGGTTCCTAGGTGCCATAATTAGCAAAATTATCCTTTTTCTCCTTTGCTATATAGAAGATATTCATTTTCATTTAAACCCGGCGTAATGTATTCCATACATATTTTACTTATGTAGCCAATCAAACTAGCGTACGACCTAGAGGTTACACCTCTAGAATGTACAATGTAGAATGTCATAAAAAGTAACATTGATTTAAAAATGGAAACATATCATTATGGAAAGAGAAATACACAAACTTTGCAAAGAGGTGAAATAAAACGTAAACTGGAATAATTTTACAGAATGAGCTCCAGTTTTATTAAGAGTTTCAAGACTTGCTTTTATGGTCTTGAAAACTTATCAAAGTAGCTAGTTTACATGTAATATATAGATGAAGAATTCTTTAAATCAATGCACTGGCTGTAGGAACGGCAGCCTCTTTTAATCAATAAGAGAGTTCTCATTTAAATGTCAAAATAATTCAACTTTCTTAAGAAAAAAAGAAAAGAAAAGAATTCCTAAGAAGACAGAAATAAACAAGGAATGGTTGGCTATTCAACCTTTCCCTCTCTCTCTCTCACTCTCTCTCTTTCTTTTGCTTTTATAACAATGCAATTACAAAGTATGTGGTTTAGTTATTCCTGATGTTATTTTAAAAATAATAATAATAAAACTGTGATAAAAGAAAGTAAAGATAGTACCAATACTGATAGGTGCCTTGGGTAAATTCCAAAATATCCAAAGCATCATTTGAACACTATCAGCATCAACAAAATCACTCAGTCAATTGCAAAAGGCAGTGTTACTTGGAATAGCTTACGTTTTGTGACTTTAACACTATCAAACAACATCTGCCTATCTCAGGTCCTTGGGAATGGTAGGTGGATAAAAATGCCAAATCCTGTCTGGCTGATTTTGCAAATAATGATAATAATAATTATACAAAGCAACTGAAACAAAAGCACAAAACCTGGACAACTGAAGAAAATCAAGAAAGAAATTGCAGCTTTCTGCAATAACACTAGTGGAATTGTAAAACACTGCACTACTCAGAACATTGTACATCTTAAGAAGGTACTTGGTTGATACCCAGGATGCTGGCAGCAAACCGTATCAGAGCCAGTCAATGATATTTGTGATACACCTTTAAATGTTCAGTTGACTGAATTTCATGTTTAATGAATAAAATATAGAATAATAATAATAATTAATCCAGGAGCCTGGATAGCTCAACAGACTAAAAGCCTGTTATTAACATTCAGCTGTCTGCAATTATTGCAAGTTCGAATCTCCCCAGGCTCAAGGTTGACTCAGCCTTCCATCCTTTCTAAGGTAGGTAAATTGAGGACCCAGTTTGTGGGGGCAATAAGCTGACTTTGTATAAAATATACAAAAAGTATGAAGGCTATTGCTTAACGTATTGTAAGCCACCCTGAGTCTCCGGAGAAGGGCGGCATATAAATCTAATTTAAAAAAAAAATATCCATAATAATAAAGATTATGGATGAAACATGTAACAGTGAAACCCATTGTCATAGGGGCACTTGGTACCATGTCCAACAATTTTATAAAATACATCAAGAAATTGCAGCTTCCTGCAATAACACCAGCGGAACTGCAAAAAACTGCGCTACTCGGAACATCGTACTTGGTTGATATCTAGGATGCTGGCAGCAACCCATATCAACCATCAGTGCCAATCAGTGATATTTGTGATATAATAATAATAAAAAGTGGAAAAAGTTGTTGAAAAGGTGAAGGTGAAGATCTTGTGGGACTTTCGAATACAGACGGATCGTCATTTGGAACACAACATGCCAGATATCACAGTTGTCAAAAACCAAAGCATACAATTTATTGATATCGCTGTACCAGGAGACACCAGAGTCGAAGAAAAAGAACTGGAAAAAATCATTAAATATCGCAACCTGGCCATCGGAACTACACAATTATGGATGAAACATGTGACAATGATACCCATTGTCATTGGGGCATTTGGCACCATGTCCAAGAATTTTACAAAGTACATCAAGAAACTGCAGCTTCCTGCAATAACACCAGCAGAACTGCAAAAGACTGTGCTACTCAGAACAACATACATTTTAAGAAGATACTTGGCCGATACCTAGGATGCTGGCAGCAATCCGTATCAACCGTCAGAGCCATGATATTTGTGATACACCTTTAAATGTTCAGTTGACTGAGTTTCATGTTTAATGAATAAAAGAGATAACAACTACTATTTTTCTAAAAAAAATGATAATGATAATTATGATAATTATTTTAAATATTTATTGTTTTAATTTTGTTGTTCACCAGTCACTTTCTCATGAGATGGGCAGCTTTGTCAATTAGATAAAATATCATATCACATTACATCACCTCACATCATATATCAATGTACATAACATAACAAAACATAACAGTAATAATGATGTGTTACAAATATGGCTGGTTTTTAGAAGCTGTGCAGACGTTTGATGGGAAAGCACTATTATTTACATAGCATGGCTTTGAGTTTATAAGCAAACTTTGACTTGAATTTAAATGTAATAGGCTGGAGTACTGTTCAGGATGATAGTCTTATACTCTTTATAACTATCCTAGGCAATAATCTGATTGCAGTTTCCAAGCTGACATGGTGAAGGGCTCTTGAAAGGTAGTTTGCATAGAGTACATTTACAATAGTCCAAAGAGCATATTTGCAATCATAACACATTTCAACATGGTAAATTTTGATGTCTCTAGAAGCAGGCATAGCTGATTATACCTGCTTATATGCATACAATTCAGACAACCAAAAACCCTGGATGTTCAGATTCAGGGCTGAATCCATTAATAGATCCAAATTAAATCTTCAATACTTTTAGCAAAGATATCTTGAATACCCAATTCCTCATCTGCTTTTAAACTTATATATTTTCTGGATTAAGCTTCAGTTTGTTTTCCCCTACCCAGTCTATAAATGACATTAGATGATGATTTAGAAGTTATAAACTGTCAGAGAAATTTATGAGTAAATTAGAAACATGCCATAAAAAACAGAGAACAGTAATAAAAAGAACACATAAACTTAGATGGAACCAGTAGCAAAAGAAAAACCAGAAAAGGCCTAAGAATTTGAAAAGAGTAGATTATGCAGTGCTTTGGATTCCAACAGAGAAAAATGGTTTGGAGGCGGAGGTAGGTCAGTAGGTTCTGACCAATTCTGGAGAACCGGTAGCGGAAATTTTGAGTAGTTCGGCGAACCGGTACTAAAAATTCTGACTGGCCCCGACCCCATCTATTCTCTGCCTCCCAAGTCCCAGCTGATTGGGAAGAAATGGGGATTTTGCAGTAATCTTCCCCTGGATTGGGGAGGGAATGGAGATTTTACAGTATCCTTCCCCTGGAGTGGGGTGGGAATGGAGATTTTATGGTATCCTTCCCCTACCATGCCCACCAAGCTATTCCCACCAAGCCATGCCATGCTCACCAAGCCACACCCACAGAACCGGTAATAAAAAAATTTGAAACCCACCACTGTTTGGAGGTGTTTGGGTTTGCATGTCACACATATCTTTTTTCTGAGATTCTACTTGAGTCCAAGAAGAGAAACAGCTCCCTCAAGATATTCATGACAGGTGAACATTTTCAACCATGAATGTACCACATAACACCTTAAATTGGATTGCTACATGATCCTAGAAAATCTTCCTTAATATACCTAGGATTGAACAGCCAAATGACTACAGTTACAGGTGGCATCAGAAACATTGGATATCATCATTAAAAATGTTGTAAAACTGACTCTGGTAACCACAAATTTTGATGTTGTTGTTGTTCCCATGGAGAGATCATTCAGTTGATTGCTTCAGTTCTGTCTAGGTTGATCTAAAAACGCCCCACTAAGGATATACTGTCACTTTGAATTATGCTTGGAAGTAAACTGGATGGAAGTGCAGCTACATTACCATTATACAGTTGCATCATGCTGCTATAGTTCACTTCAAAGCCATATAGATTTGGATTTAATGAAGTGTACAGACTGATTTTTAAGATAGGCTCATGGAAGAAACCAGCAAAAATCCTTCTAGAGAATAAACAAATAGAATAAAAATTAAGGCCATCAGGGTATTGGGAATAAGATGGAAACCTAATTCTTCCTGTGCATCTTTTGTAGAAGTTTTTCTTGACATCGAGCCATTATCTCTAAATAATGGCAGTGTTTATGCACCTCATCCTAATTCTGGTCTGTTAAGATTGATTTTTGCTACCTCAGTGACTTCAGAAATTGAATCCTTCCAGTGACAAAAGTTGCTTTACCTGAGAGATCTACCGTAGGAACAGGAGCTGTCCAGGGATGGGCTGTGGGGGGTTCATAGGGGCTCGGGAGAACTTCTAGCTAAGATTCTGTGCAGTTCGGAGAACCCTCAAATCCCATTCCTGGCTAGGCCCACCCACCATGCCCCTCCCCTCTCAGGAGTCCTCACGTGGCCCATTTTGGATGCAGGTAAGTGCAGGGCATGCACAGGCTCAATGAGGGTGAAAAACGGGTCCACCGGAAGTTTGGGAAGGCTTCCAGAAGGCCTCCGGAGCCTGGGGAGGTTGTTTTCGCCCATTTAGAGGCTCGAGGAAAGTCTTCGGAGCCCAGGGAAGGCAAAAACACCTCCATGGTGCCTGCCATGGTGTATGAGGCTGACTAGGCCATGCCCACCATGGCCACGCCCACCCAGCAACCAGGCAGAAAACCTCTTGCTAAAATTTTTGAAGCCCACCCCTGGAGCTGTCGTATACTGAACCAGACTCATGGTCCATTCCACCTCCTTCCACATTTGTGAAAGCCAAGGACGAAATGAAAATGTACTGGTCTTTTTCCTGCAGTGAGACTTATAAAGAAGATTCTAAAAAATTGTATTTGAACAATTGTGGCTTCCTTCAGTACCATATATTCTACCCCAGAAAAAAAGATGGAGAGAGATATACTTCTCCCCTAGGTAACTGACTGTGCAATTACTGCTTTCCGGTTCAAGTTTAAAAAGATTCCAAGTTAAAAGATGCAAAATCACTGAGTGAAAATTAGCCAGCCGTTACTAAACAGTAGGACATACCATCAAGGAGGACAGTGCCCTGTGAGTTGGTTGCTTCCTGCAGAATAAAGTTCTGACCTCTTTAACTTGATGGCATTAATTTAAAGAACAGTGTGGTAGGCCCCCTCCTGCATTCACACCAGGGGAAGTAACCAGCCTCACATTGAAAATATTTTTCAAAATAATAGCCTTTTATTGAGCATGTTTTAGATTTTCTGGGGAGGTGGAAAGAATAAAAAATAGATAACCAAAGAGGCTTAAGCAAAGAGTTTTGCTTAAAAACATAAATTTCCTATCCATATAGCTTACACTGATATGGAAATCAAAATTTTAAAAGGACTTAAAATGTATTAAGATTTCAATTCTCCCTTTTTACCCATCTCTCCAAACTTAAGTTAATTTTATTAATTTAAGATTTATATTGATATTGTTTCCCAATTGCTTATTTGTACCCTATGACTATCATTAAGTGTTGTACCTTATGATTCTTGATTACCATATTTTTTCTTTTATGTACATTGAGAGCATATGCACCAAGACAAATTCCTTGTGTGTCCAATCACATTTGGCTAATAAAATTCCATTCTATTCTCTATTTTACCCCTGTTTCCATATCCCAATTTTGCTATTCTTTTCTCTACACAAAATTCAGAAAAGTATGAAAAGTGACATACAATTGTATATTGACTTGGAAAGTGTAAATTACATACTTTTGCATTAAGTAAACATGACACTTGAGTCTTCAACTGGAAGACTCAACTGGAACTTTTAGAAGATAAAATATGTTTATTATTCACTCCTAATTTTGTGAGTTTTACTTTTTTTTAAACTCTTCAATTCATGTTTGAGAAGACAAAACCATGAAGTATTTAAGCCTCTAGTTTATGTTCAGTTACATGAACTTTTGATTTGGGGAACAGAAAGTATACCTGACAATTTTCTGCCTTACTCATAAAATGAGCTTTCATATTCCCCACATAGAAAGATCCACTGATGATTAACAAGATTTCCTTCCTTTCTTTCCTTCCTTTCTTTCCTTCCTTCCTTCCTTCCTTCCTTCCTTCCTTCCTCCCTCCCTCCCTCCCTCCCTCCCTTCCTTTCTTCTATGAAATGTATGCACTGTAGATCAAATGTGAGATTCATACTGTTGAATGAGAATAGGGACAGTATACCATGAACCTGAAATACAACTGATTCTTAACTTGTCAGCTTAAGGAGAATCTTCTTGATATTATGAAGAATTCACACTGAGAAATATTGCACTTTCTCAAAAGGAAAATGAAGCCTTATGAGTTAGAACTATTAAAACATACTTCTTTTACGTGACTGAAGAAGCTTTCAGTGACAGAATTGGAACTTAGAGAGATCATGGTATATATCTGGAGCCTCGGTAGTGCAGCGGACTAAAGTGCTGTTAAGTGCTAGCACTTAGCTGCCAGCTGCCTGCAATTAATGCAAATTCAAATCTCATCAGGCTCAAGGTTGACTCAGCCTTCCATCCTTTCGAGGTAGGTAAATTAAGGACCCAGATTGTGGGGGCAATAAACCAACTTTGTATAGAACACCACCACTTAGGGGGGCCTGAAAGCCCTAATAAGCAGGTATATACAGAAAAGTATGCAGGCTATTGCTATAATGCATTGTAAGCCGCCCTGAGTCTACGGAGAAGGGTGGCATATAAATTGGACTAATAAATAAATAAATAAATAAATATTCAGTTTAGAGAAATAATTTTAAAAAGTGAAAAAATTAGAAATCCACTTCAAAAGGTCTATTTTCCTCATGTCTATATTTATTGCAATGCATCAAGAAGAAATGGAATTTAGAATTATTAAATTGCTTTATTATCCATCTATCCATCTATCCATCTATCCATCTATCCATCTATCCATCTATCCATCTATCCATCTATCCATCTATCCATCTATCCATCTATCCATCTATCCATCTATCCATCTATCCATCTATCCATCTATCCATCTATCCATCTATCCATCTATCCATCTATCCATCTATCAGTGGTGGGTTGTCCCCGTTTCAGACCGGTTTGCAAGAACTGGTAGTAAAACTGGCAGGAGCCCCACCCGCCGCCCCGGATGTCATCATCAGCGATCTGAGCATTCCGTTGCAAACTGGTAGTAAAGGTAAGTAGAACCCACCCCTGAATTCTATCTATCATTTATCTATCTATCTACAGTATGTATAACTTTTGAGAACTCATGGAAAATTTGTGAGATTTCAGGAAACTGGATGAGAGCATGTTGACTCTGTCTTCAAAAGCCCCAGGAAAGACTTGTATACTTATACTGGGCAAGGTCTTCTATCAGACCATTAAACAGAATAATTGTGAAACTATATAAGGATGAAAGAACTGACAAGAGCCAGAATGGGTTTGTCATAACCAGGCTATTTTCTCTTTTCTCTTTTTTAAATAAATAAATCGGGGGAATGGCATAGATATAATGCACTTTCACTTTAGCAAAATATCTCATGATATACTTAAGAATTACATATAAAATATAAGCCTGATGAGAGTCAAGGGTTCCTACTGCCACAAGGACACTATGTTATTTTACATTTTTATTAATGGCCTGGATAAAAGAATTGAGTGGTTGATTATCAAGCTTGCACAAAACCAGAGGAGTAGTAACACTTTAGGGAAGAGAGAGAAATAGACGGAAAGAGGAAGAGATGGGGGGGAAGGGATAGAGGGAGGGGTCGGGGTTCAGAAAGATTTAAACAGTCTTGAATGGTAGGCTACAAGTGTTAATATGTTATGCCTTGCATCTCAGGAATAGAATGGGAAAGACTTGGCCTGACAATAGTATATGTGAAAATGATCTGGATGTTCTGATAGATCATCAGATACCAGCTAGTTAGATCACCATCAGAACAGAAACTAAAAAGGCAAATGCTACTTATATATATGTTAACAAGAACATAGAATTTACAGCACGGGAAGTAGTTGTCCCATTCTATTCTGGTTTAGTCAAGCTTCACTTAGAATGATATGTCCACTTTTGAGCAGTGCAATTTAAAAAAGACAACATATTAGAGCAGGTTGAGAAAGCCATTACAAGATAATGTTGTCCCATAAGGAATAATTAAAGGAATTGGGCAAGTATAGCCTATAGATTAAGGGAGGGAGGAAGGTAGTTACTGGAGTGAGATATGATAGCTGTCTTCTGATATGTAAATGGTTGCCAATAGAGAAGGGAATGGAATCGTTTGTTATTGCCCTGGAGGACAGGATCAAATCAAATTTTAAAACTAGAATGGAGTAGATTCAGGTTAAGAATTAAGTCAATACTGTCAACCAATGGACTAGGTGTCATTAAATGATATCTTCTCCTTCACTGCTTTTTCCACAAAGTCTAGGTAGTCATATGTCCAAAATGCATTAGCAAATCAATTAATGAACAGGGAACTAGATTTAGATGGACTCTAAGATAAATGATTCATTGAGCATTTTGGGATTAGTCATGAGCAAACCTACATAGGATTGTTCATTGCTTCTGGATAGTTGAAACGAGCAAATGGTCTTCTGAGAGATAACTTTAGATAAAACCTAAGAGGGCAACATCTACTTTCTTGCTCTTTTGAAATTAGGGAATCATTCATAAGAACTAGATAGATGAAAGAACTTTAAAACTGATACATCAAGCATTCATCAAAATATAATGACTGGAAAATCAGCCAGACATGTCAGCTGGTATGGCGATATCCCTTTTCATTTCCTGGAGGCATAGTATAGGTTCACTCTTCAAATGATTTTCCAATCCAGCTCTCAGGCTAGAAAGCAGAGTGATGAAAAGCTCCAGCTCAAAAAAAAAAATAAAAAAAAAATACAATAATACATAAAAGTGTTCTGTGTGCAATGAAGGGGGGAAATTTTCAAATATATGGACTCACCATTCTGTTTCACTGAACTGGATTACAATCCAGCACCTATTCTCTTCTTAATCAACAGGAAAAACCACTCGGATTCTGTTGAAAGCTTTAAAGCCAAAATACCATGCCGGGGAACTTGCTTGGTGGGTATTTATAAATCTTTGACGATAAAGGTTGTTATCAGAAATGCTGACATCTTTCCATGCTTGCATTCTCTATAAATGATTATAAAAGATTAAGTAGATTTGACAGTTTTGCCCAAGGAGACAGAAAATGGATTGAAAAAGAGTCTTGTGTTTCTGGGGAAAACTGGCTGGATATTTGTAATACATTCTGTATTTCTATTAAAACAAAGCAGATCCCTGAAAATCTGTATAAAATACAGATAGCAGTTATCAGCACAGATCTGTCCATCATTCTTACCATCATCCGCACCATTATCTATCTACCTTTCTATCATATATACTATATTTCTGTGTGTAGTTGAGACTTAATGAAGCATTTCAGTAACTAAGAGTTTATTTAGTGGTGATGACATAGCCTTCTGGTATAATTTAATTAGTTTATTTGTGGATATTATAAAAACCAAGATGAGTAAATTATTTCAAGGGAGGAAGATCGCTGTCATATTGATCACAAAGAATGAATAATTTTTATGGGATTCATGAGGTTGGAACAATATGCTCTGAAATGTGTCATTGGAGACTGAAAAGCAACAGCACAACAAATCCTATGGGTGCCAAATTAAAAAAAAAAGCTATTACAAAGGGAGCTCAGATAATTAGAAAATATAATTATATATCAATGCATATCCCAAAGAGGGGGAAAAAGGAAAGAACAATCACATAATTAATATGTTAGCATCTATTTGCTGGTAGCCAAATGCACAATAAAGGTAGACAGATAAATAATTTAAAAAATGATCCTACTTAAAGACTGGTGGGTTTTGTTTTGTTTTGTTTTGTTTTGTTTTGTTTTGTTTTGTTTTGTTTTGTTTTGTTTTGTTTTGTTTTGTTTTGTTTTGTTGCCAAATTTGTAGTGCTAGGTGTAGTATCAAAGGTATTTGCATATTAAATTGGGGAAACATACAATTCAGCAGTGTGCTGGTTTATAGGTGTCCATTCATCACTTAGCCCTGTTGTAATCATTAGAGTTATTGCCCACCAACCCAGTGGAGTTTTGACTGGTGTATCAGTCCTAATGGGAAAGATTGATTCAGATTGTTATGGAGCTACTAAAACATGAAGCAAGTCTACTAAAGGCTAAATTATCAATAAAAGAGAATACAGCACTGACAATATATAGCTACTATAAGAGCTACTAGTAATAGCTAATTAGCTACTCTAATTAGGAACTATTCATAGTTAATATATAAACCCTACAAGAGAATATGTATGTATGTATTTATGTATGTGTGTATTGTGTGTGTATATGTGTGTGTGCATTAGTACAAAGATGTTACCTAGTCACATGGTAAAACATTGGCAAGCAAACAAACAAACTCAGCGAGAACTCCACAAACGCTAAATTCAAAAATAGATATATTGTTTCACTTTTTTCTAATTATATTGAATTTGCACAGGAGAAATTGGCCCAGCCTGATTTCAGATTTATAGGGTTTTCAAACAGATCCAATAATGTATTGCTCTAGATCCTGATTGTGGTAGGCTTCCTGAAAAATAATTAGTTGAAGCTCCATGAAGCTCCATGAAGCTCAGTGGTTAAGACGTTGAGCTTGTCGATCGAAAGGTCAGCAGTTCAGCGGTTCGAATCCCTAGTGCTGCATAACGGGGTGAGCTCCCGTTACTTGTCCCAGCTTCTGCCAACCTAGCAATTCGAAAGCACGTAAAAAATGCAAGTAGAAAAATAGGGACTACCTTTGGTGGGAAGGTAACAGCGTTCTCTGCGCCTTTGGCATTTAGTCATGCCGGCCACATGGCCATGGAGATGTCTTTGGACAGTACTAGCTCTTCAGCTTTGAAATAGAGATGAGCACCACCCCCTAGAGTCGGGAACGCCTAGCATATATTTGCAAGGGGAACCTTTACCTTTACCTTTACAGTCTTGTACTTTAAGGCCATTGTGAATAATTGAAGTGGAAATTAGAGCCAGCTGCTTGGGTTAAACACACACACACACACACACACACACACACACAGAAAAACAAAGCAAAACAACTTGCCAAGACAAACAACAGGACTATGGAACAATGGAATGCTACTCCTGAAATTGGTGTACTTTATCCTTTAACCTGAAATTGGTGTGCTTTTAACACAAGTAATCCCCTCTTCAGCCATCTTCCTTGACAAATGCTATTCTTTCATTCCCACCTTAATTTTTACTTCTTTTAAGAAAGAAAGTTAAGGAGCAATACAGGATTCTGGCATGCTGCAAATCAAAATGTCAGTCTCCAAAATTACTTTGAAGTGATTTGAGCCCCAAAATTGTCCTAGAGATTTTCTTTTTCATAAAAGTCAAGATCAAATATAAACTGTTGTTATTTTTTTTTAGCAGTTTCTTATTTTTCTGTGATTCTACAATGTTGGGTTGGGTATTTTGGTGCATATTCTATAATCACAGTCATTGTTATTTTTTAACCCAATATTCATGGTTCCTGCAAACAAAATCTCTGAATGTAATGCAGGTGTACAGTTGTGTGTGTGTGTGTGTGTGTGTGTGTATATGTGTACTAATGTGTGTGTTTGGGTGAGTGTGTATGTGTCTCTGTGTATGTACCAGTGGAGTTCCCTAGACTAATATTACTGAGGGATTTGAATCTGTCTTCCCCGGTCATGCCATTAAAGGCACCCCAGTAGTTCATGGCCACACTGACACCCATGGTTACTGTGTGCCTGATTCACTTGTGTACCTGGTTCAAAGTGATGATCACATGTTTCAAGCGTTACCTAAAATTGTGGAATGTCACCACTCAGTTCTTTTCATAGACATAGCACTGTCTTTTAGTCTTGCAGTCCTCTGTAATGGCTCATTAAATTGGATCAACATTGGCACCAGATAAATTATGTGGTATTTCCAAGAGAAGTTGACTAAGTTTGGATGCACAATGAAGGCCTCAATCACTGCTTGGTTGAGAGGGGCCAATGGGACAGCAATAGCATTGGATATAGTTGTTCAAGTGTATGTTTTTTCTTCTAGTGCATCTTGGAAAACTCTCTGAATTTCAAAATGACCCAAGGAGATGAAATGCAGAATTCTGCATAATTAGAGGAAAACAAATAACAACCAAAATGAAACAGGGTAAGAGCCTTTATTAAGGTTTGTGTAATAAGAAGGGAAAAACATAATAATTATTTTTGATGTTATTATATTTGCAGAGAGATGGCTGGCAGCTCTCTTTAAGCTGAGCGAGTCCCTCCTGGATAAGACAAAGATAGAAGAACATTTACAGGACTGCTGTGAAGGCACCTGTCAGATAAAACCCTTTGGAACTATTTCAGTTGGACTGTAACTGGACAGGTCCTTTGTAACTCTTTGAGACATAGCCTAGTGCTTTTCTGGCAGAATTTGAATCTGCTGACTTTGAGGAAGAGGACAGGGTCTTTGGCCCTGGTCCTTCACACAGTTAAGGCAACTATGCGTTACATTCATGCTTTTCCTGGTTGGTCAAAGTCTCTGGAAGATGATGTATGCTTGGCTCTAACATCATACCATCCCTATTATATTTTGTGGATGAGCAGAGATAATTTGAAACAGGTGGCCTCACAATTAGCCAGGGCAGATGTGTTCTGACCATTTCTCTCCCATGAATAAAAATTCTGCAGCCTAGGAACCAAGTTCTTTAGCCCTGCATACAATTTCTGTTTCTAGCCCAGCATTTTGTTTTTTTGCCAAATGCCTTAGGAAGTTCACAAAAACAGCAGGAAAGCTTTTTACTGTTGCCTGCCCTGGATATTTACTATCTGGAACTATGCTTTCTTTTTAAATTTAGTTGTTCCATAGCCACCACTACTAATCTCCATTTACTGAACTTGTTTAACATGTTTTTTGTAAAGAGCTCATCAGGACATCTTGCAGAAGTGTACACACATTATGTGTGCTGTAGCTATATTATTATGGCATTTTTTTTACTGTTCTGATGACAGAAAAATACTCAAAATTGGGGGTGGGGAGGCAATTGCAATCAGAAAGGACTGTTTATTTTTTTTCCCCTTGTTATTGCTATCTACCAGCCATATGGGAAGGAGTAGATAACACTTGTAGAAAGCAGTATGCTCTATTTATAGAACTTGTACTTGAAATATAAAAT
Source organism: Pantherophis guttatus (assembly GCF_059756535.1). Taxonomy (NCBI): domain Eukaryota; kingdom Metazoa; phylum Chordata; class Lepidosauria; order Squamata; family Colubridae; genus Pantherophis; species Pantherophis guttatus. The sequence goes on from NC_142068.1 coordinate 21,663,569, forward strand.
TGTTTATACACATTTCACAGAATGGAGCTCTATTTCTTCTGAAAACAACAGGGATAGAACTAATGAGCATGCAATTGTGGACATATTTTATTCTTACTTTATTTGCAATCACATTGGTGAAGTAGCAATAGCAATAGCACTTAGACTTATATACCACTTCATAGTGCTTTTACAGCCCTTTCTAAGCGGTTTTACAGAGTCAGCATCCTGTCCCCAACAATCTGGGCCCTCATTTTACTGACCTCGGAAGGATGGAAGGCTGAGTCAACCTTGAGCCTGGTGAGACTCGATCTGCCAAACTGCTGGCAGCCAGTGATCAGCAGAAGTAGCCTGCAGTACTGCATTCTAATCACTGCGCCACCGCGACTCATGCTAAGTATGCAATATTAGGTGAGAGACAAGTGGCCCTATGATTGGTCATTTAACAACTTTTTGAATTCATGACAAACCTGCTCAGAACTATTTGTGATCTGTTTATCACAAATAGTTTATGACAGTGATATGGGACCACCATTTGCAACATTTTTTTTGCCAGTTTCCAGTGTTTACTTCTAGTTTTCAGCAATAAAAAAAAAACCCCACCAATTGAGGAAAATGGATTTGTTTAATGACCAAATTGTTTGTTTATCAACCACTGCATTCAGTTAATGACTGACACACACAATTGCATCTGGTCATGTGAAGGCCTGACTTATGATTGCAATGATTTACAACTATAATGCTGATCTCAATTACAGTCTTAAGTCAAGGGTGACCTTGTTCAGATTCCTCTGGAAGTAATCTATGAAAGTAGCATGAAGAGCTGGTTAAAATAGTAAAATAGTTGACTCTAAAAATATAGGGACAGGTATGTGAAAAACTGAAGCACATGACATATTTGTAAGAAATCTGAAACAAATTCAGCCTTGTTTTCTGCTGGGATATTTACTACAGCTTTAAACAGAGGGAACAATTAAAATATTTCATCAAAATCAAAACGGAAGAAGGAAAGGACAGCAGTTTTACTTAGATGTTCTGTATCCACTTAGTTTAGTTTACTTTATTGTCATTGTACCTCATTCAGCAAAATTAAATGCCGTCTTCAGTGTACATTATAACTATAAAAAAATAAAAGATAAACACCCATCCTTCGCATTCTATACAATTGAATTGAAAACCCCTGATATTGCATTAATATTGCACTATACAGTAGAATTCAATATGGTTACTGCCTGGGATAGAAGCTGTTTTTCAGCCTATTTGTCCTTGTTTTTATTATCCTGTACCATCTGTCAGATAGTAATAGTTCAAAAAAAGGGTGCCCAGGATGAGATGGATCTTTAAGAATGTTTTGAACTTTCTTAATGCAGCGGGAGCTTCGAAAGAGGGGAGAGGGCAACCAATGAGCCTCTGGGCAATGACATTAACCCTCTGGAGTGCTGTGCTATCTGCCACTGTGCAATTGGCAAACCATACACAGGTACAGTAAGTTAAAATATTCTCTATGGTACAGCGGTAGAAGGCCACCAGCAGTTTTTCATTCAGTTGTTGTTTCCTGAGAAGTCTCAGGTAGCATAATCTCTGCTGGGCCCTTTTGACCAGTGCTGCAGGTCAGGTCCTCTTTTATGCTAACACTCAGAAACTTAAAATTTGCTCCACTCGGTTCTTGCTCCATTGATAAGCAAGGGCTGGATGTCTGGGATGTTCCTTCTATAGTCCACTATAAGCTCCTTGGTCTTATTGGGGTTAAGGACCAAATTATTGTCTCCACACTACGAAAGCAACTGGTCCACTTTATCTTGATAGGCAGACTCATCCCACCCCTCCCCCCAGGAGAGGAGTCCTTTCTTCACAGCAGGTTCCATGAAATGACTTCCCCAGAGCCTCTTATCAGAAAGAAGGGTGGCATATAAATTTAATAAATAAATAAAAAATCTAGTTGCCATTCAGTTCAGTTTCAGTTTTGGTTCCTAGGTTTAAGACTCAGGAAAAATAAAGGGTACTCTGGGTGTCTTCAAAATTCAGAACTGCTTTTCTAACTTCTGCAAGTTTCTGCACTAATTTTCTTGTGTAGGAACTTCCAAAAAGTCTGTCACTGAAATCCATACTGAGTTCTAGGTCATACCTTGCACTACTTGTTCACTGAATTGTTGTACTGGGACAATTTGCTCCTATATCTTGCTGAGCTTTAAGATATTAGTTAAGCAATTTATCCTGTAAATCTTTGCTTAAAGACTAATTTCTTTGGACTCTTTAATGGTCCTGTCTTGGTCCTCTGCTGCCTAGTATTTATTCCATTTCCCATCTGAAATACTAAAACAAACACACAGATAAACAGAAACCAGCTTGAATATTTTTCAACTGCTCTGGGCAAATGTTGAGGTAAAGAAACTCACGATGCTGCCTCAAAATTACACTTGAAAAAAAAAAGATATTTTCTGGAATGAGCCAATACAAATTGCTATTTTCGTCTCTTTTCTTGCTCAAGATTCTATGGAAGTACAATTAAAACTGATATGCATATACGTGAATGTACTTCCCTCCCTTCCCCCCTACTAACCTAGCTGTTATTGGGCTATTCATTGATTCATTCAGGCCTTCTTACATAGCCTGAATAAATCAATGGAGAATTCCAAGATTTTAATGTCAACTCTATGTAAAATGTATTTTCATAATATCTGAAAATACATTTTACATACTGCAATATTTGATGCAGGCACCACTTGTACTTTACTGAAATAGAGTTAAGAATAGACAGTGCCAAACTCTTCTTATTGTTTTCAATTTTTCACCCATGATAACTATTAGTTTCTTTGAAGGACATGAGTAAATGTTACAATTTGTTCTCTGGGAAAATTAGCTGTTTCCTGAAATATGTGGAAACTTGTGGTAAATGAGCAGAAAGTTGCAAATTAAATAAGAAGCAAAAAAAAAAAAAGAGCTCGGGGAAATGAATCTTTCATGATGGCATTTCTTATTCATTTAAACAGAAGCTTGTCTCAGCTACGGCTAAAGGTGACAAGAGATTGCTAATTTAAAGGAAAGAGAATTAGGAAGGGTTTTCAGAGGCTGGCACGTTGAAATGCAATTTTGTAAAATTTTGAAGGAAAGTGTAAAAAGGTGATCCTTTAAAAACAATAGCTGATTGAGGAAACCTATACCAACAGATGGTCTGTAGCAATGAGTTTTGGAGAAAAAAAGTCTTGAAAAAACAGAAATATGATGGAGACAGAGCTGGTATCTTGTGAAGTGCCAGCTTTGTTCCAGCCAATATTTGAATCAGCATAAGCTACAGCTAAAAATGCTTTACAAAAGCGTTTATATTTTACAAGGCTCTTGTACAAAATATAAATATTCTGGGTCCGTAATGTTTCAAGCTTCCTTCCTGATTACTGAATATTTCTTTCAATCAAAAATTTTAAAAGTGTGCTCTAGATCCTTTTCATTGTACATGCACTGAAACGTGAAACTTGATTTTCTTGGACAGCAGAACTGTAATATCCGTGTTCAGAAACGTACTGGAATAACTTCACTTGGATACATATTTCTGACAGCAACTTTATTTTGGGAGCTGCAGTTATCAATTAAATCTTCCTAGTTATCACTGACAGAATGCAAATTGACTCCACTTTCACTTCCATATTTTAATAAATGCTTCCATGTAGCGTATATTAATGCTATGGCACCAACTCTGTTGAAAATCTGCCTTCTGATTTTCCAAACGTTCTCTTCCTCTGTTTCAGTTATTCTACTCCTGACTCTGTCCAAATGTCAGCGTTCCAGAAAAAAACCCAACTCCAAGTAAAGACTCTGAAGCAAGCATTTTTCAAAGTTCTATTTACTAGACTAGGTAAACTGGCACATCTGGGAAAACCCGAATCTGAGAGATCCAGGTTTTCCCTCAGAAAATCAAAAAACCCCAAACCTCACACCTCAGTTGATCACATGTTCCAATCAACCACCGTCCTCTCTTGAGACCGCACTCTGCCCACTCCTTCTCCAGATGCAGGATCGTCCTAACCTTGACTGACAGGAAGAATGCTATTATGTCTACAGACAACCTCTCTACTAAATCCCCCCTCCTACTTTCCCATACATGAGAAGGTGGCAGCATGGAAGTTTCCACCCTATTATGGCTTCCAAAGCTGACACCAGATTTCTTTTAAATTTATGTAAGTGGGATCTTTGGAACACACACACACACACACACACACACACACACACACACACACACACATATATATATATATATATATATATATATTTCTGTTGTGATTTGGAGAAAGGTGCTAGTGGTTTTTTCTTTTTTATATATCACTCCATTATTCTGTTATTTTCTTGGTCTGAAGAAGGCTTGTGGGGAAAAGATCCTTTAATGATCCTTTAACAGAAATAGAAGACATGAAATAAGCTAAACATCATTACAAAAGATGGCAGTATTCATCCCTCAATTGTTTTGGAAACAAGTCAAGATAAACCTGCATTAAATCCATTCACATTTCATCTGTATTTTTTTTTGTATGAAATTATTTTTGTTCTCATTTGAATAAGAAAAAAAAGTGAAGGAAAAGTAGTGGGAAAATATTACTTTGCTTGCAGGAAAAGATAGTTAGTTAGTTTATTTATTTATTTATTTATTTATTTATTTATTTATTTATTTATTTATTTATAAATAAATAAATAAATAAATAAATAAATAAATAAATAAATAAATAAATAAATAAATTTATATTGCTGCCTACTCACACATGGTTACTCAAGGCAGCTTACAAATGTATAAAAATACCATATAAAAGAAAAAGAATGACAAGAAAATAATAAAATAATAATGCCCCACCCTGGTGACAACACATCATACAAGCCATTTAATGGGCTCTATCCCACTCTGGGTTCTCCAGGCCCACTGACAGAACCACATTTTCAAGGCCTTCCAAAAGAATATTAGAGTGGGGCAAGTCTAATCTCCAGGGGAATGATGTTCCAGAGAGAGGGAGCACCATGGAGAAGGCCCTTCTTCTGGGTCCCACCAGATGTATCTCCTTAGAGAACAGAACCCGCAACCTTCCTTGCCTTCCCACTCAGGTGGATAGAGTAGATGTGACTGGCAAGAGATGGTCCCTCAGATAACCTGGCCTCAAGCTATGAAAGGCTTTAAAGATGATAACCAACACCTTGAATTGTGCCCAGAAGCAAATCGACAACCAATGCAGTTCCTGCAGGAGAGGTGATACATGTGCATACCAAGATCTACACAAAACCATGCAGGTCATTTCATTTTTGCACCAACTGGAGCTTTCGGATGATTTTCAGGGGCAGCCCCATGTAGAGCGTGTTGCAATAATCAAGATGGGAGGTGACTAGGGCATGAGTGACTATAAGTAAGGATTGTTGGTCCAGTAAAGGGCCACACTGGTGCACAACCTGCAATTGTGCAAAGGCCCTCCTGGCCACAACTGCTACCTGCTCTTCAAGTTGGAGTCATGAATCCAGGAGAATCCCCAGATTAGCTCCAATCCCCCCCCCAAAAAAAAATCCCTTTGGCATAAAAACAAAACTGGCTATGTAGCTAACTTTAAAAGCCACTACAAAAATAGAAACATAGCTCATAAAATCTTCTGCTATAATGTCCTACCTGTCAATGACTACTTCAGCTTCAACCACAACAATACACGAGCACACAATAGATACCAACTTAAAGTGAACCGCTCCAAACTTGAATGCAGAAAATATGACTTCAGTAGCAGAGTTGTTAATGCCTGGAATGCACTACCAGACTCTGTGGTCTCATCCCAAAACCCCCAAAATTTTAACCTAAAACTGTCTACTATTGACCTCACCCCATTCCTAAGAAGTCTGTAATGGGCGTGCATAAGTGCACCAGCATGCCTACCGTCCCTGTCCTAATGTCCCCTTTAATTGTGTTCATTTTATGTATTCAATTCATGCTTATACTTATATATATTATCTAATATGTACTCGACAAAATAAAATAAAAAAATAAATTACACACAGGGTCTGTTTGAGGCAGTGATATCCCATCCAAGACCAAAGGTGGCATTTCTCCATAGGCCAAAGAACCCTAAATTGTCCCTGAAAATTCCAAATTTAGGGAAAACAGATTCCTAAATAGAGATCCATTCATTCTTGGGGGGGGGGGCATCTAATCATTTGATGTTTCCATGTAGTGTACATCTTTTTCAGAGTTGAACAAAGGCAGTCAAGGAGTATAATATTAATTTTATAAGCATGGATGTCTTTAAATGCAATGGTAATGAAAAAGTCTAGAATAAATTCAGATGCTATCTAGAAAAGTATGTGTCACTATAAATCTATACCCCTTTGTTGACCAAAGTTATAAGGCAATTTTCCAGGTCATTGGACTTTTTTTAGAATAGTTATGAGTTATGAGTTATTCACCTAAATAACACTATTACTGTTCAACAACAACATATATTGCATTTGAAACAAGTAAAAAATATACTCATTTTTTGCACAACTGCCATTGTAGGTTTTATAAGCCTGAACAGCTTCAGACTTCCTTCATTTTCAATAGTAATGAAAAAGCTATCAAATGCATGCGTGCTTTTCTCCGATACATATTGTATCCTAGATTTCATGACATTTTTTTTAATACTTGAGCTGCAAAAATTATTTATGTTTCCTTCTTAATGATGCCAGCTTTTAACAATTGCCAATTCTGGTTTTGTACACTTTGTTTGCAATTTCTTTTATGTATTGGCCATGTCATGGTTTACCTGTCTAGTTTTCTAAATAGTTTTTCAATAATACACTTTTGTAGTCATTTTTGCTTCTACTACTTTTAAGATGTTTTTCTTGCAAACTATAATGGGCATTTGCTTGCCTTTATGCATTCATATAATTCACGTTTTTTTCTTCAACAGCGGTATTACTTGCAGTAAACTATGGCCTCAATTCTCCATACTAAGTACAATGAACTGGCATCACTTCATGGATGCAGTGCCTGATGCATTGTCATTAGTTTTCAGGTTTTCCAGTTAAAATTGTACAATTCAAGTTGTGTCTAGATCAGGCCTGTCAATCCACTTGCGGGCCAGATGCATCACATGTTGGCCACACCCATGCCCAGTTTAGCGAAGGGGAGGGAGAAGTCCCAGTATGTCACGTGATGCCACCATAATGACATGAGTTTGACACCACTGGTCTAGATTAATATCCCAGCCAAATGTATATGACTTTGATGTTGATGGCATTTAATTTTGAATTTAGAATATTTTGTATTCATTTTAAATATAAACTGGTTTTCTTTTGAACTTCATCATACAAGATGTCATGTAATTCAAATATTCTTAGAGATTTGTACTCCTCCTCTATGGGTGAAGATTTTATGATATATCCATTGTCAAAATTCATTTTGTTCATAGGAAAACAAACTCAACATTTGTTAAATCAAACTTCTACCTTAACATTATTGTTATATATCAGACAGATGAGCTGTATTCAAGAATTGGTCTGGCAAAAGTTTTGTATGCCCTAGTTTGCCATTCAATATTACCAGAGAAGAAGCTATGCAAGATTAGGTTAACAACTCTTAATTCTTTTTAATGCATTCCCTTCCCTTCCCTTTTCCTCACCTTCCCTTCCCCTTTACCTTCTTTCCTTTCCGTTTGCTATCCATTTTCCTCCATTTTTTAAAGCTTCTTCTTTATGTTTGCAGTGTGGAAATAATCTGTTCCTCAAGTAACATATGCCATGTAGGGATTTACAGATAACAACCAGAATCCTGAATCATATCAATAAGCAAATTGACAACCACTGCAGTTCAAGAAGCAGAGTTGTTACATAGGCATACAAGATGGCTTAGGACCTGGTTATCTACAGGACCGCCTACTGCCACCAGTAGCCTTCCACCAGCCGGTACGCTCTCATAGAGAGGGGCTCCTCTAGGTGCCGTCGGCCAAACAATGTCGACTGGTGGCCCCCAGGGGGAGAGCCTTCTCTGTGGGGGCACCTACTATCTGGAATGAGCTCCCCCCGGAGATACAGAGGATCCCGGATCGACGCACCTTCCGCAGTGTTCTCAAGACCGTTTTATTCCATCAGGCTGGCCTGGCCTAATTTTTCCCTTTTTTCCTTTTTAAAACACAAATTTTAATTCGTTTTTAATTTATTGGGGTGTTTTAAATCTGTCTTCAGCCAAATTGTTTAATTCGGTTTTAAATTTTGTATTTATGTGTTTTTATCTTGTGGCTGTTCACCGCCCTGAGTCCTTCGGGAGTAGGGCGGTATATAAATCAAATAAACATAAACAAACAAACAATATATGCTTTTCACTGCTAAAGTCACTGCATTCTACATCAGTTGAAGCTTTTGAGTGATCTTCAAAGGCAGGTAGATGATATATCAGCTTGTGTAAGCTTTCATGGATGTTATGAATGACCTCAGCAGCTTTTTAATAAAAATAATCCTTCAATGATACTATAACTCAACCTATTTTTTAATCCAATTTATCTCTCATCAGGGGTGAAATCTAATTGTTTTTGCTACTGGTCTGTGGGCGTGGCTTAATTAGTGGGCGTGACTATATGGTAAGGTGACTGGGTGGGCGTGGCCAAGTCAATGTCACTTTTTTGCCCTTTTTTAACCTACAAAACACAACACAACACAACTGGCTCACCCACAATGTAAAAGCAGCTGTGCTAGACCCAAAATGGCCCCACAACAAGCAGGAACCTCACACAGCCACAAAAGCCCAAAAAAACAACTTTCACACTTCACACACACAAAATTCCACATACAACTTTGTGAGATTTTGTGTGTTTGTGTAATTAGAGTGAAACACTACAGAAACACACTAAATCTCAGAAAGCTGCACAAATATTATTTTATTTTTATTTATTTTTATTTTTATATAAAAGCAGCTAAATTTAAAACTTCCTAAACTTTAAATGGCTAGGTCCAAAAAAAGAACAACTAAAAAAACCCCAATTAACTATTTTTTTTAAAGCTCCCAAAGAGAAAAAAACTTACCCAATAGAACAGGGGTCTCCAACCTTGGCAACTTTAAGATTGTGGACTTCAGCTCCCAGAATTCCTCAGCCAGCTTTGCTGGGAGTTGAAGTCCACAAGTCTTAAAGTTGCAGATAGAGCTGCTCACTGATGAGCTTGATTGCAGGCAGGGAGATTCAGTTGCTTGCTGATGCAATGGATTGCAGGTATTACAGCAAGCGAAGCAAGGCAGACATTGCGACCAGCAGCTAAGGGAAGCAAGCTAGAGGCTGGGGGGAGGGGGGAGAAAAAAAGAAACTTTTTTTCTTTTAAATGGGTCTGACAATCCAAGCTGAGTTGCCTGATTAGCAGGCAACTCATCTGGGATCGTCAGAGCTTGGATCATCAGAGCTTGGCTCGTCAGAGCCATTTAAAAGGAAAAAAAGGCTCTGATGATCACGCGGTTCAGCTGGGCATGGGAGGAGGGGGCAGCGATTTTTGCTACCAGTTCTCCGAACTGCCTGCCACCATCGCTACCTACTCGCCCGAGCCGGTCCGAACCAGGAGCATTTCACCCCTGCCTCTCATTCTATGATGAAATGAAACAATGTGTGTGTGTGTGTGTTCTCATGAACAGTTTCTGCCAAATACTACCCATTATTGTGCTTACCAGTTTTTTACAATTATGTTTTCAAAAGAAGCAGCATATAAATATTTAAATGACACAGACGACTACCATAATTGTACAGTGTTTGCTGTAAACCACAGTTGGCTCTGTACCACTAACAGATGAGGATGCATACAGATAAATAGCTCCCTAAAGGAGATCTGGTTATACCAAAGCTGTATTTTAGTCTGAATTATTTTTGCCCAGACATAATTGCTTTTTCATTGGCTTCAGTATTAGAGAACAATGAGGAAATAGAGATATTGAGGAGTTAAAGTGGGGGAAAATCTATAATATATGCTAGCCATAGGAAAGATGGCTTTTAACAAGAGTTAAAGGAATTAAAGGAACTACTTTTATTTTTATATTTATATTTATATTTATACATACATACATACATACATATATATATGTATATATATATAAATATATATAATTTACAGTATGTATGTGTGTGTGTGTGTGTGTGTGTGTGTGTGTGTGTGTGTGTGTGTATATATATATATATATATATATATATATATATATATATATATATATATATATATATATATAAATTAAAAAGGAGCATACTCAGTGGTGAGATTCAGCAAGTTCGCACCACTTCAGGAGAACTGGTTGTTAACTTTCTGACCAGTTTGGTGAACTGGTTGTTGGAAGAAATCATTAGGGCCGAGAACCAGTTGTTAAATTACTTGAATCCCACCACTGATCATACTACTCCATTGTATTCATCAGAAGTCTTTTTCACTCTGCTTAGCTGTTGCCACTAAACCAGGGGTGCCCAACCCCTGGGCCATGGCCTTCTACTGAGCCATGAGCCATTTGGAACTGGGCTGCAGAAGCAGTGGTTGAGCATCAAAGATGGTATTCAGAAGGTTCTGACCAGTTCTGACCAATTTCCAGTAGTGGAAATTTTGAGGAGTTCAGAGAACCGGTAAATACCACCTCTGCCTCCTGAGTCCCAGCTGATTGGGAAGAAATGGGGATTCTGCAGTAACCTTCCCCTGGACTGAGGCGGGAATGGAGATTTTATACTATTCTTTCCCTAGAGTGGGGTGGGACTGGAGATTTTACAGTATTCTTCCCCTGCCACAACCACCAAGCCACGCCCACAGAACCAGTAGTAAAAAAAATTTGAATCCCACCACTGATGAACATGCACACGTGTATCCCCACTTTTGCGAACAGTGGCGAGTGCATGTGCGCTCCATTTGCACAAGCAGTGGGTGCATATGCTTTTCTTTCACACAAATGGAGCTGCACACACATGCACACGCATGCCGGCACTCACACAGAACCATCCGTTCTCCCTCTACCACCAGCATGCAAAGCCAGAAAGTTTGGAGAACTCTACTCTAAACTATGCCTTGAACCATGTGGGTATCCAACTTCTCTGGATCAATGTAGAATTAGTACAATTCCCCTATTTTCAAATTATGATCAGATTTGCATGCAAAGCATTCATACTGATCCCTGAAATGATTAACCTACTCTGCATTCCATAGGTGACAAAGTAAACACCAAGCACAGTTGAATCCAATTTTGTGTTTGATTGATCAGACATTTATAGTCTATGCCTTGCCCACAAGTACATCAACTATATACAAGGAATGAAAATTCTGATAACTAATCATCTTAATTTTAATTTATACAGATCTATCATAATTATATTTAGTTATTTATTCCCAATAAAAGCCTGGCATCTGTCTGTCTGTCTGTCTATGAATTGTATCCCCCAAATGTGCAATAATTATGACAATTATTTTTTTGTTTCTATATTTATATATTTTGTTTCTATTAGGTGAAACCTGGCTCAATAGCGATAGCTGTAAGAGGAATCTTGGAGTCCTAGTCGAGAATTACTTAAATATGAGCCAGCAGTGTGCAGCAGAAGCAGCCAAAAAAGCTAATACAGTCATAGACTACATCAATAGAGGAATAGAATCAACATCTCATGCAGTATTAGTACCACTTTATAAAGTCTTAGTAAGACCATACTTAGAATACTGCATCCAGTTGGTCACCATATTATAAAAAAGATGTAGAGACTCTGGAAAGAGTGCAGAAAAGAGCAACAAAGATGATTAAGCTGCTGGAGGCTAAAACATATGAAGAACATTGCAGGAATTAGGTATGTCTAGTCTAGTGAAAAGAAGGACTAGGGGGGTGACATGATAGCAGTGTTCCAATATTTGGTGGCCTGCCACAAAGAAGAGGGAGTTAACCTACTTTCCAAAGCAGCAGAAGGCAAGACAAGAAACAATAGATGGAAACTAAGCATGGAGAAAAGCAGCTAAGGAGAGATATCCTAACAGTAAGAACAGTTAGGCTCAGGCTCAACCCCTCCAAGACAGAGTGGCTGTGGATACCAGCATCCCATGATCTAGCTCCCCCATCATTGTTGATGAGAGGGGAGTGTCTTGCTCCCTCGGAAAGGGTTCATAATCTTGGCGTCCTCCTTGATTCACGGCTGTCTTAGTGGACCATCTAACGGCCATGACAAGGGGGGCATTTGCACAGGTTCGCCTGGTGCGCCAGTTACGCCCTTTTCTAGACAGGGACACCCTCCGTATGGTCACTCATGCTCTCATTATCTCTCGGTTGGATTACTGCAATGCCCTCTAAATGGGGCTGCCCTTGGGGTGCACCCGGAGGCTCCAACTAGTCCAGAATGCGGCCGCGTGAGTAGTTACAGGTGTGTCCCATTACTCCCATATAACACCACTATTGCACGAGCTGCACTGGTTGCCAATGGTCCTCCAGATCCACTTCAAGGTGCTGGTACTCACCTATAAAGCCCTTCATGGCATGGGCCCGGGGTATTTGCAGGATCACCTCCTACCGACCTCCCACCGCCCAGTGTGCTCACATAGGGCTGCCCTCCTCCGGGTCCCCTTGGCCAGACAGTGTCAGCTGGCGGACCCCAGGATGAGAGCATTCTCTGTGGTCACACCGACCCTTTGGAATGTGTTGCACAACAGGCTCCAGACGGCCCCCGACCACTGCACCTTCCGCACCGACCTAAAGACATGGCTCTTTCAGCAACTTCCCTGATCTGCCATGGATTTTAACTTGGGGATTTGGGGATTTTAAATTGGTTTTTAATATTATTTAATTTATCTATTGTCAGGTTGTTTTATTTATTTATTTGTCATATAAATCTGACAAATAAATAAATAAATAAATAAATAAACAAACAAACCAGTGAAATGCCTTGCCTTCAGAAGCTGTGGGTGCTCCATCACCAGATGCTTTTAAGAAGATACTGGATAGCCATTTGTCTGGAATAGTATAAGGTCTCCTGCTTGAGCAGGGAGTTGGACAAGAAGGCCTCCAATGTCCCTTCCAACTCTATTAAAAGGCAAAATTATATAACTTTGTATTCACTTGCATAAAATTTAGCCATCATCCATATTCTCTTCTTCTAATATTCTAGATTTGAACCTGCCTCTCCTATCGCCAAGCGTCCCAGTCATCACTATTGCTCTTTAAATGAAGAATGTCAAGGTGACACATGAGATAAAAGCATAATTTTTATCCTAAAATAAATATCCTTCAGCTAGTTTGGCTTCCTACATCAAAGCTCGTCATTTCCTGGAAAAACAACACAAAACAAAATTCACCTTTCTGGGCATGTTAAGTGGCTTGCTTTAATACAAACATTTGTTGCTTTTGTACTGTGATTTTTATTCTTTTATTTTCACAACAAACAAATTTATCTCTTTGGTTGGAAGATCATTTGTGGGCGGATATGATGAGAGATGGAGTCATTTAATGAGTCTCCACATGAGTACAATAGACTCTGCGTTCTTTTGACTCATCCATCCACACCGTGGATTTAATCGGAAAGCAATGCAACCCTATAAATGAATAATGCTTTAAATAAATTTTTCAAATATTTGTTATTGCCATAACAGTTCTTGATCATCAGACAATCAAACAGAGACAAAACTAGATATATAATACTATTTTTTTTATATCATAGAAGTCTCATGCAGAGAAACATTTCTGACACAAACAGGTCTCCCTCCTCCCAAAACTTCAGGGTTCATGCAAATGAGTTTTTCTGTTCCAAGTCCCTTACCAAATAAAGTCTACTCTGTAGGGGTTTAACAGTACTAACAGGGGCCAAGGGTCTGCAAACATTTTAAATCTCATTAGTAAACTTAATGAAAATGGTCAATTGGACTAATGTAGATGTTCAGCATAATGAAGCAGGCTAGCTAAGAAAACTGTTGTCCACACTATCCTAAAAATTACAGCTTGTCAGCCAACTGGAAAAAAAGTTAATTCATCATAAATTAAATGGAAATTTTCTGGGTTTATTTACTACTACATGTGTAATCTATAGATTGGTGCTGGGATATACAGAGCATATTTATTCATTCTACTTAAATTTATTTTGGAGTAGGGCATGTCAATGAAGATTACTGATAGGATGTAATTTTTCCTTAACATATGTTTGAAACAGGGCCATTTTCAATGGTTCCCTGGGCATTCAATGGACGCATGAAAATAATAGGGTAAATAATGAAAGCAGCAATTATGCTGCTTAACTTAGAGATGCCAGACATTCTCCTATTCCAACCTTCAACTTGATGTTTGTTATTCAGTTCTATACTGCAAACACAAACATAGATTAGAATCCTTGCTATACGACCAAAGGATAAATTCAAAAGGAAACACTGCAAGTACAAAACAAAGAATGATTGAGGCACTTTGAGAATTCACATGGGACAAGAAATTTGATCCACTTGGACTATAATTAATACAATTTAAACTTAACAGGCATTCATGTGATTTTAGGTTTTCCTAAATCTTCAGTAGATTTAGATTCAGTAAATTCTATAGACAATCTTCAGTACTGTCTTTATTTGAGTGATTTAAATGTATCAGACTTACACATTTTACAATTTTGGGAGGGTATTTAAACAAATAAGTTCTTTATTAGAAAGCAAGCTAAAACATAATAAAAATAGCATATATTTTTTTATAAAGAAGACATACCTACAATGGCCATTAGAATAGAATAGAATAGAATAGAATAGAATAGAATAGAATAGAATAGAATAGAATAGAATAGAATTTTTTATTGGCCAAGTGTGATTGGACACACAAGGAATTTGTCTTGGTGCATATGCTCTCTGTGTACATAAAATAAAAGATTATTTTATGTACTATCACACTTAATGATAGTCATAGGGTACAAATAAGCAATCAGGAAACAATATTAATATAAATTGTAAGGATACAAGCAACAAAGATCTTTTTATAACATAGATCATAGATCTATGAGCATACAACTAAATTCACTACAGTTTTTTTCCATGCTCCATTTAGCTGCACACATAAACTTAGGAAGGAGGTTAACTGCTTAAAAATATGAGGAAAATTAATTTTTTAAACTTTTCATTCAAAATCTATATATTGTACAAAAACAGTGCAGAAATATGTGCTTTTTGGAATAGTCTAGGCAGCTTTAAACATTTTTCATTCATATTTTTTTTTGCTTCAACTGAATTGTTATATAATGGTTTTGGATAATGATCTTCAGATAAAATAAGGTTTTCTCATTGTTTGTTCCTGCTTGTAAGACTTGGCCATTCTGAATTACACTACTTGCGAGATTTTTTTTTATCCATTATTGTAGCTTAAGGTCTTCCAAATCTACTGAGTAATATGAGACCTGACATTTTAAATATGATTTATTAGATGCCCAAAGTACACATTAATCTCAGAACAGGCACAAACTCAAAAGTGTTTAATAGAATATGTGTCAGCTTGTTCAAACAGTTAGTCAGATATGGGCTTCTGAGTGCAAAGTTAAAAATTCGCAAAATAAGAAAAGAATGAAGGAAGTCACTCTGCTGAATGTGGTAATTGAGCTCCTTAGGGAAAACTCTGGTTTAAATCCCTGCTCAGCCGTAATGCTGACTGTGCAGACTGTGAACATAAAGCAAGATACTCCCAAGGAATTTGGCAAGATTTTTGGAGGTAAAAATAGGCATCGGATAAATAAATATTACAATCTCTTTGGCCTAGAAATTGACTGTGCTTTAATTCAGACTGAAACCCAAGGTGAATTGTGGAAACTGAATTGTGGAAATTTAGAAGAGAGTTTATTCCTCTTTGACTACTTCTAAAAGCTAGCTTCAATTTGTATTTCCAATGCTTGGCAATGCTACAAGTAACAAAAGAAACAAGGAGGGTACTTTACTGTTTCTTCAAAGTATACTAGCCACTCTTAGTCCAATTTTGTGGAAATTTGGAATAGGTCCTGCATTATCGGATGGGGAAGTTTGAGCTTATTGTACTCTTTTTTATTTTCTAAAGGAATTAATACCTATGGAAAAGAGAATAATAAAGGAAAGAAGTAGGCCAAATCACAGTTAAAAGCAAGTTTTGCTTTGTTCTTTAAATACATGTAGAGTGTATTGTATTGTATTGTAATGTACAGTGCAAACAGAATCCGTCCAAGAAGAATGAAACCTTATTCTTTGCAAAATCATATTACAAAATTGCATACAGGTTAAAGTGTTAGAGGTCAGTTGGACAAATCTTCCTCAGAACAGGAACAAACTTCAGTTGCTGGCAACTCAGAAACTGAGGAACAACTCCCAATGTCAAAAGCAGCGGTGGAATTCAATTTTTTTACACCTGGTTCTATGGGCATGGCTTGGTGGGCATGGCAGGGGAAAGATACCGCAAGATATCCATTCCCACCCCACTCTAGGGGAAGGATACTGCAAAATTTCCATTCCCACCCACTCCTGGGGGAAGGATATTGCAAAATCTCCATTCCCACCCCACTCTGGGGCCAGCCAGAGGTGGTATTTGCCGGTTCTCCAAACTACTCAAAATTTCTGCTACCAGTTCTCCAGAACCTGTCAGAATCTGCTGAATAAAATGCCTGGTCAAAATGTAAAAGATAAGATACACACTCAATGAGGACACTGGACTGGAAGTGGAGGTGAACGCTGCCGCTTCTCCTCATGAAGAAAATGATCTATGTGGTTTCTGGGAGCTGAAAGGAATTTGTTGGAATCAATCAATCAGCCTCCTTGGGAATGTTATTGGAAATGGGTGGAGAGTTTGAAGGTAAGAACACAAAGTAGTAGCTCTTGTCAGAAAAAACAACTCATGGGACCTGAAGCCTTTCAGATGCTGACTCTAGTAAATTAATGTTTTTTAACATCAATTGTATTTGAAAAAGGCCTGGGGCATTTGTGTTGCTACAGAAGTTGCAACACAACTCGTGTTATATGTTGTATTTTCTGCTCTGTGAATTCTTTAGTCCCTAGACCAGGCCTAAGAATTGTAACCATCTTATCATTTTGAAATTTATCCATTGTAATTGGTTCGCTTGTTGAGTTTTAACTCTTGGACTGCCTGGGCCACTGCAATTGCCTCAGCTTTCAAGCAACTGAAAGGCTGAACACTAATTTATGATTTTATGAGTAAGTAAAATGATAAATAATGTCTGTGATTCAGGAATAATTTGCTTCTTTTTGCCAGAGCCTAGTTAGTTTTTTGAAACCTACAGTTGGGCAATTAGTTGCTGGAATTTCAAAACTTATTCAAGATTTAATTCCTCTACTAAATCTGACATAGGTTTCATGTCCAACATGTATTTTTTTATTCTTTCAATTTAAGCAACATACTTGCTTCAAAATAATAAATATTTCAAGTATGTATATTCTGAAGGCTTACCTCCCTCCCTCCTTCCCTTCCTTCCTTTCTGTCACAATTAAAAACAACTCTTTATGGCTCACACGGAAAAAAATACAATATAAAAGAAGCCACATACAAAAATTAAAATAGAAGTGCACTACAAAAATAAAAATAAAATGAAAGATAACAACTCAAAACCAATTTTAAATAAAAATGGTGGCATGCAGCAGGCCAATATTTTGTTTAGAACTGTGCCCACTTTCCACCACCCCACCTCAAAGAAATAATCTGAAATGTCAAAGGTTCCTTGTAACAGGCTCTAAAAATTTTCCATATTACCTATTGCCACAAAACATTGTGGGACTCCAGTTTAATACACACACACACACACACACACACATTTTCTGAGAAAAATCAAGTCAGAAAGGTGGTGAATTCTATCTTGTATATTCTCAGAATAATCTTTGTGTCAAAATTCTTGACTGAATAACACCTTGATCTGATTTAGTGAAGTTTTTAATGGACAGAGTTCTGATTCTTCTTTCCCAAATCAAATTCATAATACTTTACAATATACACTGCACCTATGTGGTTGTTATATTACAGCAGGTGGCAGCACCAAGCCAAAAAAGCTAAGCAAGAAATTCCAGCCCTGGAGGCTCCATTCATATCCATGTAATCATTAGAAGTCAAGTCCAATATAGGGGAATCTTTATTTCGATATTCTGTGCTTCATTGATCATAACAGAGAAAATATGGCAATCTCAAATTTCCTAAACTGAACACATTCCAAAGAAATTGGTTTAACATGGAAGAAGATTAGACACAAAGCATTTTATGAAGTTTATTTTGGAAATGAGCCATAGGATTATCATCAGATCAAATGTGAACAATAAATGAGTTTGAAACAATGCAAAGATTTACTTGCCACTATCATCAGACAAGAAATATAGTATTCAATTGTTTCAATAGAACTATTTTAGTCTAGGATAGTGATGGCTAACTTTGTGTGCCAAAAGCGGGGGGGAGCGGGATGGGTGTTGCACACATGCCCAAACCCATAATTCTATGTGCTCCCCCACGGATGTGCGACCCCCCCGGGCTTCCCCACTTTTGGCACCGGAAGTTGGTAAATGGCCCGTTTCTGGCCTCTGGAGGGCCTAGAAAGGCTCTGGAGCCTGGGGAGAGCAAAAAACGGCCCTTCCTCACCCCCCAGGCCCTCCGAATGCAGGAAACAGTCTGTTTCCCTATTTCTGGTGGGCCCAGAGGGTCCGAAAATCAGCTGAGCTCGTGTGCCCAACGATATGGCTCTGCGTGCCACCTGTGGCACGCATGCCATAAGTTCACCATCACAGGTCTAGGATATAATGAAGACATCTGTTTTCAATAGTTTAAGGAAACTAATGACAGAATAGAACAGTAAGACTTCATATCATAGGAACAAACATTCTAAAACTACTTTTTAAATAAAGTCTATTTAAAAAAGCAATTTTTGTTAGCAATACTTTATCCATTTGCATAATGTTAGTTTTTATCTCAGATTAGAAATAGCAAACATTGCTGGAAATAAACATTTAATATGATTAGTGGAAAGTCTGCATAAATATTTTGTAAAAGAAAACCATAAGTTACAAATTATACATCTACCCATCATGCTGTTCCCTTTTGGATAGGCAATGCTATGCATAGTTTAAAAAAGGAACAACAAAACTAAGTGAGGGAAATGGAACGAGTAAGGTAAGAAAAGCAAGAAAAAGAGGACAAAATATTCCAAGTGCTAATGAATATATGTTTATTGTATAAGAGTCCACAATTTAATTCAGATTAAATCTTTTATTGAGGGTATACTCTGAAAAGTGCTCAGAAAAAAGTAAAGTTAGGTTATATTAGTTTATACCTACATTACTTTTTCATAAGTTTCTACTCTTGTAAACCATGTTTGTTACTCCTGCCATATCCATGTAATGCTTCATGCATTACATGGCATGAAATATCAGGTGCACATGTGAGGGTCCAATTAAGCTGATTTATTGCTAAAATATCCCACAGAGACAGGAATCTGCTTGGAGTTAAATAAGGGTCCATGAAATTGGATTTAGGAATTGGGGATTGGATTTAGCCCTTGTGTGGCTACATAGGGATTGTAGGCTGATCCCTCTTTTAATTCCACTCCTGGCTCTGTCACTCCTTCTCCTACAATTGCCTTTGTTCTTCAAATTCTCTCCTTTTATCTCTTTTAGTCCTTTCAACCACAACCTTCTTAGTTTTCGCTTTCCTTTTAACCAGTGGTGGGATTCAATTTTTTTTACTACCAGTTCTGTGGGCATGGCTTGGTGGCTGTGGTGTGGCTTAGTGGGCATGGCTTGGTGGGCATTGCAGGGGAAGGATACTGCAGAATCCCCATTCCCTCCCCACTCCTGGGTGAAGGATATTGCAAAATCTCCATTCCCACCCCACTCTGGGACCAGCCAGAGGTGGCATTTGCTGGTTCTCCAAACTACTCAAAATTTCTGCTACCAGTTCTCCAGAACCTCTCAGAACCTGATGAATTTCACCCCTGCTTTTAACCCATTCAGTCTTCCTGCATATATTTCTGTTGCAATACAGTTCTCATTCTACATAATCAAACCTCCTCAAAATATTTCTTTCATACTTCACTTTCTATTCAACCCACATTCATTCACCATCCATTCTAATTTTCTTCTTTTTTAAAAAAACGCAGACACTTCTTAAGCACCTTATTCCCTTTGCATTCAAGTTATTTCTCCTGACATCCTTTCAATTCCAACTTTGATATATAAAAAGTGGGTTAAAGTCAAGGATATGTATGGCCATTTTTGTTTCTTTTTTGATGGACATTTTCCAAGGGACATTTAACACTTCAACCTCCCTGTAGTTTATATATAACTTTACTGTCCTCTTTGTATAGGAGACTAATAATGCTATTCTTCCAGACAGTCTTCAAATCTACATTAATAACTAACACATAAGCAAACCACACCCATATTTTAACATTTTTCTAATTATATCATCTACCTTAACATCCTGATCCATTCTCACATATTTTTACTGCCTGTTCATAATTCTGCCCTCCCAGCAGTAACATCTGTAATACTGATGTATTTGTTACACTTTCTCTCTCTTTTTTAAAAGATTTTATAGATTTTCCATTGTTTACATTTTATTAGTGCTTAATAAATATCATGTTGTCTTGGTTGTTTAATTGCTTAACAATACAGATTCCATTCTTAATCTCTACCTCTTTTTTCTAACCACTGATAAAATAAAGTCCATGTTTAATAATATTCTGTGTCATCTTTCTGTTTAATCTTCAGCCTAAGTCTGTCCATTTCTGCACCAACTAGTATTTTCCTAATTATCACTTCGTCTCGCAGGGTTTCTTCATTTTTCCAATATTGTGCAAATATAATCCTTGCTGCTGTTAAGACATACAATATTAAATATATACTTCGCTTATCAAGTTTTTTATTTGATATTATACCTAATAAAAACAGTTCAGGTTTAAAATCTATGTTTTCCTATCATATTTTCTAACCATTTATGTATTTTTGCCCTTTTTTTTTTTTGCTTTGACACAAGTCCACCACATATGATAATACGTGCCTATTTCTCATTTTGAAATATCGCTATCATTCTCATATAAATCTCCAAAATGTTCCTTCTGTTAACTGACATTTTTGTTGTATCAGTAACTTACAAGGCTAAACCAACTGTTAAAAAAAATAAAAGAAACCACAAGTACATCATAACACAGATAACTGTCACCCTTCATTAAGAATCATAGTTTCAAAGAGTAACTTAAATAACTCCTATAACTACTTTTCTGCTCAGTGCACAATGTTGCTGACCTCTATCCTTCATTTGACCCTCTGCTCTTATACTTACCATACTTTTCAGAGTATAAGATGCCCTCCCCCCACAAAAAAAGAGAGAGGAAATATTGGTGCGTCTTATACACCAAAATACTCCCAAAACCCTGCCCCACACGTCCCATTTTTGCCAAAAACAAGCCTATTTCTCACAAAAATGGGATGTGCAGACAGTTTGGGAGGCCTGCAGAGTGCTCCTGGGGGCAGCAGAGGGCAGGAACATGATGCGTGGGGGGTTTTGGAGGGAAAAATCGGGCCCATTTTTCACAAAAATGGGATGCGCAGAGGGTTTGGGAGGCCTGCAGAGTGTTCCTGGGGGCTGGGGAGGGCCAATTTTTTTTTCCTCTTCAAAATCTTGGTGCATCTTATAGTCTGAAAAATACGGTAGATTTTTTCTTTTTTATTGCACACAACTACGAGTCCATGTAAAATAAGACAGTATATAAAGGATCAGAGTAAAATAGATTGCCATTTATTGTTGCTCAATGAGGTGAAATCTTAAAATGCATATGAAGCTTTGTGTTTACCGGTAGAATACCTGAAAAGCCAGATGGATCCGGCCTGGATAGATAAAAGAAAAGCAGCTTTCTAAAGGCAGCTGCGCTGTCCACTCATCTTGACAAAGAGGCCTTGCTGATATTCAGCTAGAGATGATACTGACATGAAAATTGACCAAGCACTTGTAAAATGCTCAGAATGCTGTTAACACAATAAATGTAGCAGGTGATACAAATCTGTCACTCTTTTACCACTTTCACATCTATTAAGGAGACCTGTATAAGATTCTTCAGCTGAAGTGAAAAAGAAAAGGGTATCTTGTTAGTCTTTTATGTGGCAGCGTAAGAAAGGATCTCCAGGTGAGGGGGAAAAAAAAGTAGGACATTGACAATGAGTATTGAAGGTTCAGATAGTTTTTATTTTATAATCTGGGGTATTCAATGTATTATCTGTTGGCACATAGAGAAGTCAACCTCTTCCATGGTGTCCACCAGGTCCACTTCTCCATCTATTTTCAATGTTTTTGCATTTTATTTCTCAAGTAATTACTCTCTCTCTCTCTCTCTCTGTTTTATATATAAACATACTTAGAAATAATATATTTATAGATAGAATTCTTTATTGGCCAAGTGTGATTGGATGCACAAGAAATTTGTCTTGGTGCATAAGCTCTCAGTGTACATAAAAGAAAAGACACATTCATCAAGAATCATAAGGTACAACACTTAATGATAGTCATAGGGTACAAATAAGCAATCAAATCAATCGTAAGGATACCAGCAACAAGGTTACAGTCATACAGTCATAAGTGGGAGGAGATGGATGATAGGAACAATGAGAAGATTAATAGTAATACAGACTTAATAACTAGTTTGACAGTGTTGAGGAAATTATTTGTTTAGCAGAGTGATGACAATTTTCAAGTCAGCTTTAGAGGAAAAATGAATCTATGGAATTTCTTGCTTGAAATTTCTAAATGCGAATCCAGGTGTCAACACAAAATGTGTCTATCCAGTCATGCAGGTTTGCAAATAAAAATGCAATGAAACTTCCTTCTTAAAAGCATACTGCTAAATGCATACTTATAAAAAAAGAGTTTATTTTGAAGAACATGAAGAAGAGCAGAAAAAGGCTGTATGTATCATCATAAAGAATTAAAAATATCAATCAGGTTAAAATCATTGCAGTGTTGCTTGCTTGAAAGAAAATAATCTTTCAACATTGTTAGTTCTTTTCTTATTTTTAGAACAAAATATTAATTGTGTCAAAATAGGAATAAATGCAACCCAATCTGTTAAGCAGTTCTGTCTATCTAGTAACATTCTAGAGGCTATCTAGAAAACTTTGATGTTGTTAGTTGCAAAGTCATGTCTGAGCCATCGCGATCCCAGGGACAATGTTCCTCCATGCCTTCCTGTCCTCTACCATCCTCTGGAGTCCATTTATGCTCACACCTACTGCTTCAGTGACTCTATCCAGCCACCTTGTTCTCTGTCATCCCCTTCTTCTTTTCCCCTCAATCTTTCCCAGCATTAGGCTCTTCTCCAGTGAGTCCTTCCTTCTCATTAGGTGGCCAAAGTATTTGAGTTTCATTCTAGAAAACTAGAGTGGCTAAATCAATCTTTTCTGTGACTCTATAATTAAATAATAAAGACCTGCTCAGTATTAACTAGACACCTATTGAGGAAGAAGACTTTACATTTGAGGTTCAGAGAACAAATAATGACTTCTGACCTATTAAAATTTGTCAGTACTGAGTGAACTTATCAGATGCTATAGAAGACAATAATGAGCCTCATCAAAACAAAAAACCAGGAGGTTGTTTCAGCTAAAGATCTCAGCAAAAGTTTTGATCTACCTAATTTTGCCAACCAACACTTAAAATTTACCTCTGTCAAGGCTTCTCTGCTTACTATAGTGAAGAAGATAAGGCCACATACCTAACAGGTACACTGCACCTGAAGGGAGGGGAAGGGAAGGGAAGGGAAAGGAAAGGAAATTATTCCTATTGTGCAACTATTTTATATTATATTGTGTTTATTTAGTGATAATTAAGTCATTTTTTTCTTTTGATCAATATCACATACAGTACTTATATTTGCCAAGAGTATTATTAGATGTAGGAAACAATCTTCATTAATTTCCCCTGAATAAATGAAACAGTTTTAACAGGTGTTGTGAGAGTTCAGATAGCCTGTGTTATAATTACAGTAAACAAATAAAAATAAATATATTTCTCTATGTTTATTAACTTTAAGCTTTAATTATATTTGGGAAGTAAAGGAACAGAATGGAACCTTCAGTCTCAAGGCTATTGAGGTGACAATTTCATTTATTAAAGAATATAGTTGTCTATTTTCTGAATGCCATATTAGCATATTATAAAGGAAGAAACTACTCCTTCCATCCATTAACGGAAATACATAAAATAGAAGCCATGCCTCATTTTATACCTTCTGCACTTTGGAAAGGTCACCCACAGTTATCATGGGTTTAAAGTCTATATATTGTAGAATAAACTGCAAATTCAGCCTTTGAAAGCACTGGAAAAGTTGTTATAATTAATGTTATTAATATTTTGTTAAATTCCATGGATGTTGTATCTGAATTTGCTGAATTTTTTTTTTTAAATGTACCTGTGATAGTTCTTCCTTACTTACAATAATTTGGTTCATTTTTGCTTCACTATGGATTACTTGATGAGCCATAGAACAATTCTCTCTGCACATAAACTGAAGTGAAAAGACAAGATTTCCGGAAAATCCTTTGTTTTCAAATGTGGAACAACATATATGCAATTGAAAGTCATTTGATTCTACTTTTGTTCTTCATTTTGGTGAATGAATCAAGGAGAGAAGCAACCTAGAGCTAAGGAGAAAATAATTTCTAATGGTTAGAGATATTATTGGTTATTCAATTAACCAATGGAACAGCTGGCCTTCAGAAGCTGTGGGAGATCCATCACTGGAGGCTTTCAGAAGGAAACGGGACAACCATTTGTCTGAAATGGTATAGGGTCTCCTGCTTGAGCAGGGGGTTGGACTAGAAGCTCTCCAAGGTTCCTTCCAACTCTGTTATTATTGTAAGGGATGTCAATCTCTTTTGAGAATGTGGGCAGAAAGAAGTTTTGTTATGAAAGTTGCATTTTATTTCTTGTAGCCAAAATGAAACAGAGTGAAAGCTGGATGTAATAAACTTTTCTTAAGTTGCTTAGAAAAACCATTGGCTTTGTTAAGGTAACCTCTTCTAAAAGTCTACATTGTAAAAATCTTGTGAAAGTGGATATTATGTTTAATCAAAAGCATAATACATAAACAGTTGCACAACACAGCAATTAATGCACAAGAGCAGAAAAGTATGAATAAAGTACAGTCCTTCATCAAAGGAGGACAATGAAGCTCTTTTTTTTTCAACTTTACAGTCAGCAAATCTAAATATTCCTCCAGATTAGTCAAGAAACTGGATGCTTAAATATTGCAGGATGCAAGCAAGAGAACAAATGTAATTGGTGAGTTGGAGTTTCAGTTTTGAAGTTATTAGTCTGCAATAAGAATGCAAATAAAATCAATACAAAAATCGATTCCCTAGCCTTTACATTTAGATATGTACATTCATTAATTCAGTTTACTTTATTCAAGGTAATAAGACCCTATCATTATTGCTCAGCTCTCTCTGACTACTAGATTCCCAGCAGAAGTACATTTTTCAAAATTTTCTTTGAATGGTTGCTTTACAATAGTTACATGCACATTTTACAGAAGCTATAGCAGTCCCTGTAGGATTAAAACTGACCAGAATTAATATATCTTATTCAGCTAAGCAGTCCTTTAAAAACTATTATAATGGTGATCTTCATGGATATTTTGATCCAAATATTATTCTGAATGGAATAAAAATATGGTGTGGTCGTTTCTATTGGATTGTGGATATGGAATGCTGGCTTTGTGATAGGTCAGGGAAATCATCACTAGGCTTTTAAGATTAAATTATTTTAATATATTTTACTTTTTGATATTTATATTGTTTCTAAATTTAACACTTTAGGATCATAGAACTATGGAGTTTGAATGGTGTTAGAAGAATCATCTAGTCCAGGGACGGCTAACCTTTTTCTTGTCGTGTGCCAAAAGCGAGCACGCGCGCCAGCGCACGTGCGTGCTGGTACCTATAATGTAATGCACTCCCAATACATGCGCTCATGACCCCTCCGCTCCCCCACACCCCCGCACATGTGCATGCAATCCCACCATCCTCCCCCTGCCTCCCCGCGCTTCTGCAAGTGACCCCCCTGCCCCACATTTTGGGCCTGGCAGGCCTCCCTACAGCCTCCTGGGCCCAAAAATGGGCTGTGTGTGGGGCGCTGCACTCTTCGCCCCCATTTTGGGCCTAGGAGGCATCCCTGCAACCTCCTGGGCCCAAAAATCAGCTGTGGAGGGCACGCTGCACCTCCCAGCCCCCCCATTTTGGGCCTAGTAGGCCTCCCTGCAGCCTCATGGGCCCAAAAATGGGACATGGGGGTCGCTGCTCCCCCCGTGCTCCCCTTTCCCCCTGCGCATGTGCATGTGCATACACACACAACCCCCACCCCCATGCATGCACACAAGACTCCCACATGCGCCCTGCCCCCCGCACATCCCAAAAATCAGCTGGCTGGCAGGAGGTATGTGCGCCCATGCATGGTGGAGCTGAACTGGGTGATGGCTCGTGTGCCTACAGTGATGGCTCTGCATGCCAGCTGTGGCACGCATGCCATAGGTTTGCCAGGATGGATATAGTCCAACGCTGTGCAGGAAAATTAATTAAATTATCCATGAGAAGTGGCTGCTTCTCCCCATTAACTTCTAGAGATGGAGAACACAGAATTGCTGATTTGCCACCTTAAATGCTTATTTGAGCAGGAAATCTTGATATAAATTTACTTATTTATCTGTTTGACACTATATTAACTCAAAAATAATAAACTTGGCTCAAAGCCATTATATATTGTAAAAGGCAAAGCATGGAAAACAAAGGATTCTAAAACTTTCCAGAAAAAGAAAAGAGGAAAAAAAAGGAAGATTGTAAGAGAACAGTGATGAATATCCTTTGTGAGTTTACAAAGCATGAATAATTGTTCTCTCATAATGTATCTAAAGAAGATTATTAACTTAAATGATTAATGGGCATTAAATAGCATGAATACTGCAACCAGTTAGGTTTTTTTTCCCCCTGTTAAGGAAGTTAATTAGAAAAGTGAACGTGATCATTCACAAGTTTTTGTTTGTTATAGTAGAAAATGAAACAACAGCTGACCTGAAAGCACTTTCTAAATATGTACAGTAACTATTAGGAAAAGAGAAATGTTATCTGATTTTTTATTTATTAGGTTCCAGAACCCACTTTTAAAAAAGGTTTTACTTTATTTTATTTTAACTATTACACACAATATGTATGTGCAGAGCCAAGGAGCATTTTTTTAAAACCTAGGTTTTTTTTCTTAGGAATCCTTGGAAAAGTATTCCTCTGCCCAGAGAGAAGTCAGAAATATACTTAAATATTGGTGAGTAATCCAAGCATATGGAAGTGAATATCTGACTGTCTACAGTTCTTTTGAGATTGTTCATAGCATCCCATCCAAAAAGTTGGAAAACTCTGTCTTGGACCAGTATGACAAACGGATTAAGATGCTCAACTATTCAATTTCATTTTATTTATTTATTAGACTTGTTTGCTGCCCATTTCGCCAGAGGCAACTCGGTGTTCAGCACAATCTATGTCACAAAAAACTGTGATGGGAAGAAAGGGTCAAAATAGTGTTATATGTTACCTTGAGTTTCTGATATAAATAAATGATATTATCTAGTTGCAATCTTGTAAGAGAGCAATGAAAATGACGAGTCTCTTTCTAGTCATAAGGAGAAAGGGAAACCTCCTACATAGATTACACCAACATATGGAAGCACAGAGTAGTCTATAATTTAATTGATTTGCATCATTTTGTTTAGCTGTTGTGCATACATGAAATAATCAAACTCTGAATGGAGGCAGAGAGAAAGAGGGAGGTATGTGGAAGAGGAGTAGGAGGAAGAGAAGGAGAAAAGGGAAGAGATAGAGAAATAAAGAGGAGAGAGGAGGAAAAAGGGGGAGGGGAAGAAGAAGAAGAAGGAGTAGGAGTAGGAGTAGGAGAAGGAGTAGGAGAAGGAGAAGGAGAAGGAGAAGGAGAAGGAGAAGGAGAAGGAGAAGGAGAAGGAGAAGGAGAAGGAGAAGACCTTGTGTGTTTATGAAACAGTACTCCTTTCAAACAAATCACATAAGGAAATAATAACAAGGAAGAGATGGATTAACAAAGTGATGGGGAACAACTGAAATTGCATTTATGCAGCTGAGAATGTTCAATGCATATAAACAGAAGATCCTTATGTTTGCTATATTAATTCCATATAATATGCATGTTATAAAGCGACAGATGATGCTGAACTCCAGAGTTGAATAACTCTGGGAAGCATTTCTAGTAGTACTTGAATAATTTTCCTATGTATAAAACAATAACAAGTGTTCTTCATACAATGCTGTTGCATGAAGTTCTTACTTTTGAAAAAAAAGAACCAAATTCTTTCCTTTGAACAAAGCAAGATCAGTAATAAAGTGGAGACACTTACCTATTCAGACGAAGTGAAGATACACAAGGCTAAGTGAAATACACAAGACACTTGTAATTTGTTAGAAAGATTGGAAAATGTATTTCTGCTATTGTCACTTTGCAATTTTTTAATAGTTCTAATCAATACAGTAAATTGTGGAAGGTGACAATGAAAAAAAAAACTCATAAAATTATTATGGGGAGGCTATATTGGTTAGATGGTGAAAACAGATAGTAGAACAACATAGTGATTCTGTAAGAAACTTCAAGGGTTGTGACTGACTGCCCCAAAATAGCTCATTCCATCTCACTGAGTTTTCTTCTGTCGCTATCCCATGTCCCATGGGACATGATTCCAACAAAAATAGAGGTCTAATCACTGTGGGAATATTTGATGTGTAGGCTGTAGCCAATGGTGACATTCAAATATTTTTTACTACTGGTTCTGTGGACATGGCTTGGTGGTTGTGGTGTGGCTTGTTGGGCGTGGCTTGTTGGGTGTGGCTTGTTGGGCGTGGCAGGGAAAGGATACTGCAAAATCTGCATTCCCACCCCACTCCAGAGGAAGGATACTGCAAAATCTCCATTCTCACCCCACTCCAGGGGAAGGATACTGCAAAATCTCCATTCTCTCCCCAGTCCTGGGGAAGGATACTGCAAAATCCCCATTCCCACCCCACTCTGGGGCCAGCCAGAGGTGGTATTTGCCATTTCTCCGAACTACTCAAAATTTCCACTACCGGTTCTCCAGAACCTGTCAGAACCTGCTGAATTTCATCCCTGGCTGCAGCATTAGAAGAAATTCTCAGACCTTTCTTTCCTTATTATTTAACTTGAAAAGTGGGTAATTTAAATTTAAGATCCCCCACTTATTTTTTTTTTTAAGTAGCCAACTTTCCAGAATTTTCTCAGAGTAGGTCAGGTTCAGTCAAAAAAACATAGCCCAAGATCAGTCCTGGATGAATGAAAATCATTTCTATCCTTTTTGTACAAAGCCCCCTCCAATCTAAAGAGTGGTGTTTCTCAACCTTGGCAGATTGAAGATGTGTGGATTTCCATTCACAGCATTAGAACAGAATTAGAATAATTAATAAGTGGAACAACTTGCCTGCAGAAATTATGAATGCCCCAACACTGGAAGTTTTAAAGATGATGTTGGATAACTATTTGTCTGAAGTGGTGTAGGGTTTCCTGCCTGGGCAGGGGGTTGGACTAGAAGACCTCCAAGGTCCCTTCCAACTCTGTTATTCTATTCTAATTCCTCAGCCAGCATGGGATTCTGGGAGTTGAAGTCCACATATCTTCAAGTTCCCAAAGTTGAGAAACGCTACCTTAGAGAAATGGAATAGGATAAAACCTTGAAATATGGGTGGACAGACTCCTTCCCTATCCATCTTGGGACATTCCTGTGTTCCCTTGTCACCTTGTGCTACATTTTTGTTGTTGGTTTTGTTTCTTACCATATCAACGTCTTGTCAGTGCTCCTTTATAATATCACCAGGTCTCTTGTTATTCTTTATAGGCAATTTGACTGAGACTTAGTTTTGGTATTTTTGGGCAGCTCCTTCTGTTCAGTCAGCATCCCAACTATTCTGTCACTATGATTGGAATAACTAATGGTAGTTTGTGTTGAAGACAAACTTTTTGACTCAATATATCCATTTCCTCTCCTGTCAAAAGCGTGATTGACTCAAGCAAGTGCCAAATGGCTGTATATTTTTCACCTTTCATGATGCTGTCATTTATAGTGCAAAATAACTCTGGCAAGACCAAACACAACTGGAGTTTTGCAGTGCAGTTTCAATCAGGATAAGACAAATTAGACACACGTAGTCCAAATTTGCTTTGAAATGTACTCTTTGCCTTAAATTAGAATACAATCTGGAAAGGTAGACAATAAGAGGAATGCAAGAGGATTTTGACAAAAGTCCTCTTTAGAACATATTTCAGAAATAAACTTTAGCAGACGAAAACATTATCATTTTTCTCCTTAAATGAATTTTTTAATTTGATTTATATGCCGCCCTTCTCCGGAGACTCAGGGCGGCTTACAATATGCTAAGCAATAGCCTTCATCCTTTTTGTATATTTATACAAAGTCAGCTTATTGCCCCCACAACTGGGTCCTCAATTTACCTACCTTAGAAAGGATGGAAGGCTGAGTCAACCTTGAGCCTGGCAAGATTCAAATTCATATTTTAGTTTAAAAAATTCCCAAGGTACTTGGATTTTGCAGCTATTTCTTTCTTTAATTCAATCCACCTATTATTATTTTTTAACAGATTCTGTGTACAAATAGATATGCCCGTCCCAAATACATTTTGGATCTAATTTCTAGGAAGAAATCTAGCTTGAAGACATAACCGGCATGAACTTCCATAACAGCAATAGATTCTTTATCAGAATAGGTAAACATGTTTCAGCATAAATTGGCATTGTACTTTTGAGACCCATATTGCAAGCCAGTATGAGTTCAGTTATCTTTCATATTTTCCCCCTGTCCTATTAAGAATCTATGTGAGAGGCAAGGATCTGCAGGAAACCTTCTTAAATGGTCTTAAATTTGACACTGCTGTCAAATTCTTGATTATCACACGTGGGAGAAACATTTTGTTTTGCAATATTGAAGAGTAGACTTATTTGGGAGCTGTGTTTGCCCTCTCCCTCTAGAATGAGAACCATGGCATATCTCTTTCACCAGTCTTTTATCTGTGGTGGGCATGGATTTTCATGTCTGTTGTTTTGATGTTTGGTTTTCCTATTTTACAAATTATTTATGGTTAGATGCCTTGAGTAAGATATAAATCAAAAAAAGTATTAAACATTAAATTTCTTCCTAACTCTGTCCAGAAGGCCTGAGTATTCTGCTCTGCTGTCATCTTATTTGGCCTTGAAGCAATGGCAGTAATAAAAATGACATCCGGCAGCTGGGTCTCTGAGCAATGTAAATTTTACAAAATACTTTTTCTGTATGAAGTTATCCTGGAGAACTTGATTTGCTGTAGTCCTGGGTACCTAGAACTCTGTTAATCAAGGGGGGGGAGGGGGGAAATATATCAAGTCTACCCTGAAATTGCTGATAAAGGAAATAAGGAAGTAAAGAGGAATGTCTTCCTCTTCATCTTCGTCTTCCTCCTCTTTCTCCTCCGTCTCCTCCTCCTCCTCCACCTCCTCCTCCTCCACCTTCTCCTTCTCTTATATTGGATTTGGATCATTCCATATGGTAAGATCACAATCCTCAATTCTTATATTTCAAGCAGTGTTGTACATAGTACAGATATTGCAAACCGTAGTAATATTCTGAAAGAATAATTTCCTTCCTTCCTTCCTTCCTTCCTTCCTTCCTTCCTCCTTTCCGAAAATCAAGACTGAAAAAATAACAGTAAAATTAATGCTATAATTAAGGCATTAAATACATCGTAATTAATGGAAAGAAGATCTGCAAGTCTGTGTTATCACAATAGTCAACGCTGTCCCTGTACTTTGTTTTTAAAAGTATTATAAAGTTTTAGGAGGGTTTTTTTAATTATTATTATTTCAAAAATTGAAGTAGAGTCCCTGGGTATATTTTCCCATAATGTCACGGATCTAATTACTGTGCACTTTTCCCCCCATTTTCTCTTGTTTCATCATTCAAAGAATATAACAGTGAAGACAGAAAAAAAGGGGAGATCTATTTTGAAAGTTCCTCTGAACTTCATAAGTCAATGGTTTCTTATATAACTCTAATAAAAACCTCTGGGAAAGAACCTATTATGAGGACTGTGTCAGCAATTTCAGTTTATTACAGATGGCTTGTTCCCTTTTCCACATAACTATTTAATGAATTTAAACTAAAGATTGTATAATTTCATAGCTGATAGCAACCCTGAGCTTTTTTTTTTCCCTGAGTTTTTAAAACTGAAATTACAGACCAATTTAGTAAAGGGATTTAATGAAGAAAATAATTCTTAAACACTGCTGAGTTGGAGTTGCCTTCAGTCATCCAGCAACAGCCAATTCCAAAAACTGAAACAGCTTTTAAGATTATGTCAACCCACAAAACGCAATGGGAAGACGTGGGAAGATAGAACAGAACTGAAATAGCTTCACATATACTCAGAAGGAGTGTTTCAAATTTGCTGAAAGTGTTTATGTTGCTATTTGAGTTATCAAAAGCTATGCAAGATTTGTTTTGTTTTTCATTTTCTTTTTTTAGAAATAACTCCAAAATTTCAACCCCAGCTTTTATGTGAGAGATGGATAAGAAAGTTGCAAAGGAAGTTGCAAAGAAAAACAAGAGAGATCGCAGCAAAAGAATACAATCTAAATGATTAATTCATCCTGAGGAAAAGAATAATAGATTTAGGAAGGGATCCTTGGAGGTCTTCTAGTCTAACCCCCTGATCAAGCAGGAGACCCTAGTCACTTTAGACAAATGACTGTCCAGTCTCTTAAAAGCCTCCAGTGTTGGTGGAGGCAATACAAGGCAGTTCAGAGGGCAGAGCAGTGGTGGAATTCAATTTTTTTTTTACTACTGGTTCTATGGGCATAGCTTGGTGGGCATGGTGTGGCTTGGTGGGTGTGGCTTAGTGGGCATGGCAGGAAGGATACTGTAAAATCTCCATTCCTTCCCCACTTCAGGGAAAGGATACTGCAAAATCTCCATTCCAACCCCACTCCAGGAAAAGAATACTGCAAAATCTCCATTCCCACTCCACTCCAGGGAAAGGATTCTTTAAAATCTTCATTCCCTCCCTACTCCAGGGAAAGGATACTGCAAAATCAACATTGCCACCCCACTCTGGGGCCAGCCAGAGGTTGTATTTGCCAGTTCTCTGAACTACTCAAAATTGCCGCTACCGATTCTCCAGAATCTTTCAGAACTTGCTGAATAGCACACCTGAGGCAGTCAGAAAGTTCTGCAAAGGAATCTTCATAGAAACATGACCAAGGCATGAACTATTTTGACATTTCAACATTAAGAAATAATGGGATTCGCCAAGTATTCAGAAAATAGAAAGTGAAAGTTTTTGTTGTTTTAAAAATGAAAAGCTTGACAGGAAATTTCTCATTGACAAGAACTCCCAAATCTCACACTTTTGATTATGTTTGTTGATTGATGGTGTTTCTTAACCACCAACAAATCAAAAATAATCTGATGTGAATAATCTTCAATGTTGATTTGAAAGAATAATCTACAGAAAACATTATTTAAACCTGGATCAATGAAATTATTTGCCAACAATTAAAGAGACACTGAGATAATCTCTCAGTTAATGATCTTAGACCAAAAATGAAAAAGCATCCACTTGGGGAAATCTATAACATTTAGATCCAACAAAGATTAGAGCTACAGGCTCAGTTGAATAATAAACCTAAGCCATCAACCTTTTTGAAAAGTCTAGAAGCTTCTATCAATTATAATTTTTCTTCACAGACATCATATCATCAGAGCTTAACCAGTGTCAATGACAGGCAGACAGAAAATTCAAGGAAAGAAAAACAGAAAGTTTTCCAGAAGCTAATTCATTCACTGAATTGGCTAATAAGAGCAAATAACTCTTGTGCTTGTTATTTAATGTAGTGCAATAAAGTTGACAATGATTACACTTCTTCCTCATTCATTTGTGCTAAGGTGTGGAATCCTTTCTCTCTCTCTTTCCCTTCCTCCCTCCCTGTCCCTCCCTCTCTCTCTCCCACTCTCTCTCTCTGTTTCTCTCTCCTTCTCTCTGTCTCTCCCCCTCTCCAGAGGAAGATCTGGTTCCTGATCATATGGTTCCTGATACATTTTCCAATTTTCTACACATCTATTGTAGATGTAAGTCCTATAATTGCCAGATTATATAGTCCAGGAATTGCCCATATGGTCCAGGAATACTGAAAGTTGGGATTCTAATATATTTAAAGGGCATCTGATTATGAATACATTAAAAAGATGGAGTTCTGAACAGACTTAGGTCCTTTTTACCCCAGCATGCCCTTCCCCCCTTTTGTTTTTGTTATAAAGGGGATGCTGAAGTCATAATCTTGGGACCAAGTCATAGATATGCCTTGGGCTAATATATACAAGATCTTGTATGCCTCAGGCCCATTTGGACTCTTTTCTAAAAATTAGTTGGTCATTGCTATATTCTATTTCATGAGTGTATATAAAATTCTGAAAGCTAAATTCAGCAAATATAGGGGTGAAAAGTATTTAGTGGATTGATTTTTCAAATTTATGTAATGGTATATTTCCTTTATCCAACAGTTTAACAGACATGTATCTAAATTACAATACTGGGTTATGTTTAAGGTAATTTTCCCTTGAATAGAGTCCAAGTCCCAGTCATACATAGATGCATCCTTGTATTTTTCAAGGAGAAGAGAAGAATAATTTTTCTGGCATTCTCCTGAACAATGCGATGCTACAATGAGTATGATCCTTCTCACCCATTACAAATTTAGCCTTAATCAATTAGTTACATTTATACCATATATATATATATTCTGGACTTTGTCTGCTCCCTCTGACTCTCAGCTGTGCTTTAGAAGCTTTTTTTCAGCCCTAACGAGGCACTAGCAAGTGAAGCGATCTCTGTGCTTTGCCTGCTTTTCTCATTGCTTCTCTCTCCAAAGATCAGTTGTACTTTAGAAAGTGTTTTTTAGGGGATAAAGTAGGGGATAAAAAGCGCACACACTCAAAACCAGCAAACTAATGTCCTGAAGCTGACTAAACTAAGGATGCTAGCCAGATGACAGTATGGATGTTATTCTTCGGATAACATGGGCCTTTGTCATGAAGGGCTTTAATGGTGATAACCAACACGTTGAATTGCACCTGAAAACAAATCAGCAACCCATGCAGTCTGCAGAACAATGATGTAACATGGGCTATCCTAGGGGCCCCAAGAACTTTCTATGCCGTTGCATTCTTCACTAGTTGCAACTTCCAAAAGTCTTCAAGGGTAGCCCCATGTAGTGTGCATTGCAATAGTCCAGGCATGTGATGACCAGGATTTGAATGACTGAGCGCAAGGACTCCCAGTCAAAAAAAGTTCAGGATTTTCAACATGGTATTCCAACTATGATGATGCAACAGGTGTCATGATATCCAATATTAGTTCCATTGATGTACATTCATGACAATCTGTTGTAGCACATAGAGGAAAGAGACTTGTGACACCTTAAATTCAGTATTTTTATGGTATCAAACTACTGTATAAATTTTTTATAACTGTCTGGTTTGGTTCTGCAACCCAACAAGAAAGACAGACTATAGATGATAATTAGAACTGCAGAAAAAAAATTGCTACCAACTGCCTTCCATTGAGGACCTGTATACTGCATGAGTCAAAAAGAGGGCTATGAAAATATTTACAGACCCCTCACATCCTGGACATAAACTTGTTTCAACTCCTACCCTCAAAACGATGCTATAGAGCACTGAACACTAGAACAACTAGACACAAGAACAACTAGTTTTTTTCCTGAACGTCATTACTCTGCTAAACAAATAATTCCCTCAACACTGTCATACTATTTACTTAGTCTGCACCACTATTAATCTTCTCATCGTTCCCATCACCCATCTCCCTCCACTTATGACCACATGATTGTAACTTTGTTGCTTGTATCCTTACGATTTATATTGATATTGTTCCTGATTGCTTATTTGTATCCTATGACTATCATTAAGTGTTATACCTTATGATTCTTGATGAACATGTGCACCAAGACAAATTCCTTGTGTGTCCAATCACAGTTGGCCAATAAAAAATTCTATTCTATTCTATTCTAATTTTTTTAGGATAAGTGTTTAATACTAGCTTCCAGTTAGAGTTTGCTTTTACTTTTATTTTTAATTGCCAGTTCAGTGTCAGCTACAAGTTTTACTTTACTTTTAGCTCAGCAATGGGTCCTTGGGCAATTAATTTATCTTAATAACACATTCGTTCTAACGGAGTCACCTCATCTCTATTAGTTCCTTCATTTATTTGCTCTTTTCTAGGTCAGTTGGTACAACTATCTAGAGACAACAACAAGGAGTTACAAGTGATCTCATTCTTCCTATTATTTGCATTTTCAAAGAAAGTAGAAGAGCTTGTGATAGCAGTAGTAAGTCCTGGAAACTTCAAGCAATGAATTTGGGCTTCTTCAAAGATGTTAGGCATTAGCAGGCTTCACTACGACTGCTCCATTCTTCCAATCTTAATATGACATACCTTAACAATAAGTCAAAAGTTTAGAAAACTCTTGAGTAAAGATGCAGAATAATTTCATTGATAAAAACTGTACTTTGACTCATTCCATTTTTTATCCACATTACCAGATGAAATCAGATAGCTTTTGAGGGAAACAGTGAGTTTTGTAAATCCTGTATATGCTTCTCAACGGTGTGACTGCCTTCCATAAATAATTAAGTATTTGAAATGTCTTCTCTAAACTTCTTTCCAACATATTTATCTCTGTCAGACAGTTGTATTTCATCCCTTCTAGATGTTATATAAACTCCAATCTTATCTTCATTTACCTGAATATTGTTGAGTTTAGTCGAACTAACGTGAACAAATAAATAATAGGGCTATTTTTCTGGATGCTTAGATTTTAGCTTTTATAAAGAAATGATATTGTTCCATTCTTTTGTGAACATTATATTCTCCTTGAAGCAACTATAATTGAAAACAGACACAATCTCTTTTTCAGATTCTCAACAGGTTTTTATCTTATAGCATGTTCTTTTTTTTTTCTCCTCTCTAAATCTTTACTTAGAGGTCCCCTAAATTGTCAAACTCTGAAGAAAGGCTTAATAGCTTTCAATTTGCAGACTCAATTTTTGCTCGTATTTGGGGGAAAAATAGGTGTTGTCTATTGTCCTTTATGTTTTAATGATCATATAAAAATAGAGTTGTGAGAAGAGAAGAGCTGATCTGGACTTTAAATTCTTACAAAAGCATTAAGCAAATATTTCTCTCTAGTGGAAAATGTGTGATTGCTGCATTCAATCTTTCACATTCTCCATAAACTCTTGCATATCTCTAAGTTTTTTTTTTTTTTTTTTAATGCTGTAATGGGATAAATTTTTTGGAGCGATGCTCCATCAGGGTTTGTTTTCTCTACTATGCCTACTGTCTGTTTTGTTTTGGTTTTCATATTCCTTGCTTCAAATGTTTTCAACAATGTCTCACCCAAATTTGCTGGGAATCAGATGGTACATAAATTTAATAAATTACTCATCATCATCCTTTTAGCCATTGTCTATCCACTGAAGGATGAAGGCCTCTTCTGCATGTTTCTAACGTATACGGTCCTGAGCTTCCTTTTGCCAATTGAATTGAATTGAATTGAATTGAATTTATTAAATTTTTATACCGCCCTTCTCCCAGAGGGACTCAGGGTGGTGAACAGCCAGGATTAAAATACATAGAATATGAAAATTAAAATAATTTAAAACATAATTAAATCCATATGGCTTCCCCAATTTAAAACCCCTTACCAATAAAACAATTTAAAATTTTAAGCCAGCCCGGCTTGCTGAAAGAAGAAGGTCTTCAGCGCCCGGTGGAAAGTATGGAGGTCCGGGATCAATCGAATCCCTGGGAGTAGCTCGTTCCAGAGGGCGGGTGCCCCCACAGGGAAGCCCTCCCCCTGGGGGTCACCAGTCGACATTGCTTGACCGACGGCACCCTGAGGAGACCCTCTCTGTGGGAGCGTATTGGCTGGTGGGAGGCTGTTGGTGGCAGAAGGTGGTCTCGTAAGTACCCAGGCCCTAAGCCAATTGGGCCGCAACACTTGCTGAATAAATTATTATATACAGTATATATGAAAATGTGAAATCACAGCTGTCAGTTCTTTCCAGAGTTGTTTTTCAGATGCACTGTGTTCTTCCCAAGAACCTAGGATGCTGAAATGTATCAGCCTAGTACAGGAGCAGGGCCTTTTTGTAATTGGGAGATTGACATTTTGTCAAAGCCCAGTTTTTCTTAATGCCATTCAAGATTTTTTGTTATGGCACCCCATGTGCCAATAAACAGTGGGACCACCAGGGCCAGTTTATGCCACAAACTTTTAATTTCAATTTTCAGATCTTGATACTTTGTGAATTTCTCCAATCCTTTGTCTTCTATTCTAC
Source organism: Pantherophis guttatus (assembly GCF_059756535.1). Taxonomy (NCBI): domain Eukaryota; kingdom Metazoa; phylum Chordata; class Lepidosauria; order Squamata; family Colubridae; genus Pantherophis; species Pantherophis guttatus. Next base: position 21,701,956 of record NC_142068.1, read on the forward strand.
TATCTCTTGGTATTGTCATATCAATTATCCACACTGTTTTCTTTTCAACCAGTTACATTTGGTGTGTCATGAGCCAAGGCTTTATTAGTTTGTTTTTTGAAATCCTATAATATTTAAACATGCTCGTTTTTGTCTACATTTTCATCTCTGTATTCCCACAATTATTTTATATTTGTTACATGATAATTTTTACAGATATTCTGTCATATGAGAAAGATCAGGCCCGCACATGAAAGTCTAAGTAAACTGATTTCTTGCTAAACAGACTATGCACAAAATTTTCTCAATTAATGGTTACACATTTCATACTCATGCAAGTAAACTGTGAAAGTAAAGTTTAGAATCAAATGGAAGCAAAACAGTTTAAACTCTTTCCCATCATTACTTAAGTAAATGAAAAAATTAAGCATTTAAAGTTGACAGATGTTTATAAAATTCAGAATATTAACCTAAAGAAGGTAGGAAAAGATAAAAAAGGAAGGAAGGAAGGAAGGAAGGAAGGAAGGAAGGAAGGAAGGAAGGAAGGAAGAAAGAAAGAAAGAAAGAAAGAAAGAAAGAAAGAAAGAAAGAAAGAAAGAAAGAAAGAAAGAAAGAAAGAAAGAAAGAAACAGAATACAGGAAACAAAAATAAGGGAGAATTCCTAATGAAAATCTTCCTTGGTGTCTCTTTGTGTGACTTATTATCTTTTGCAAAATAGATGTTTCTTTGATTTCTTCAGGGCTGGAATGAATCAAGAAGGGACTTTCCAAGTGGACTCATTTATCTCTAGCAGGCCAGATGACTTCTACTCTGTGGGACCATCTTTTCTTTTTTTTAAAGCTCAAGACTTCTTTGATTACAATGCCATTTGTAATGTCATGCTTCTCTGACTTTCCATCTGTCTAAACACATGACAAATTAAAGTTTTTATACCCTGCAGTTTGTTCAACAAACTATGTGTCAGTAATCTCCCAATAACTTTCCTCTTGATTCCTTGTGGTTAAGCTAACAACAGAGATAGGGTATAAACTGTATGAATTATTTTCAAGAATTTAAGAATTGAGATTGGGGGGGAGGGGCAATCTGAGCTTTTGAAAAACTGTACAGAAGTGGAACAAAGTTCAAGTTTTAGAGTGGCTCAGTGTTTCTTAGTTATGGATTTCCTGGAAGAAGCAAGTTTCTTGGTATTAACTGGTGAATCAAATAAGTTGAATAATTATATATTTATTCATCAAATGTTCATGAGATAAATAGTTCTTTCCAATAGTGTGTTGCTACTGGTTCACCCCGGATCGGGTGAACCGGTAGCGGCGGTGGATGTTTCTGCGCAGAAGCGTCGCGCGTGTGTGTGAGTGCTCATGCGCCCGCGAGAAACCGGTAGTGACTGAAATTGAAACCCACTATTGGTTCTTTCCCTCCTTCTTCTTTGGAATACATCTAAATAATGTATTTTAGTTATTTTAGTAATGTCAACTCATCTGAGTTGTCATTTCCCTAATACCAAATCCAGACTTCCTACTTATGTTCCCCTTTTATTTCCTTCCTTCCTTCCTCCCTCCCTCCTTCCCTCCCTCCCTCCTTCCCTCCCTTCCTTCTTTCACAGATGCTGTCCTACATTTGTTTTTTCTTGTTTTCAGGTTCTAACTATGTTTTTGTATAAACATATTAGCGTCTTCTGTTCCTTTTTTTTTTTTACTTTGTTTGCAGTCATGTTTTTAATATCTCCTTTTAAGAACTGCCAACAATATCCAAACTGAGCTTCTTTCCCCTTTAACATCTGCCGTGGAGAAGATCCTATTTATTACAGCAGCAAACTAATTAAAATCTGCTTTCTCACTTACATCTGACTATATTCAGATTTAGTTCCCCTAAGATCAAAGACTACAGTATTATAAGGTTACATTCCCTCACCATTCCTGCTATTTCTATTTCTCCAATTAACCATTCCCCATTGAGTCATATTATATTAAGGATAGTTGCTTATCTTATGCCAATATGGTATGAAATCCAGACTTTGATCTTCCTTCCTTCTTTTCTTCCTTCCTTCCTTCCTTCCTTCCTCAAATACATTTGTAGCACATTTTTCCCAAGTTACAGTTAATTAACATTTGTTATATCATTATACTACACAGGCATATTTAAAAAAATGGAGGAGGAAATTTAAAAATATGATACGGCTACAACTTTTATTCTTTGGAGTGCAATTTGTGTATGTCTGCAGGTTTATGAGAGAGATTGTTTTCAATTTTTGTCTGCTGGATGAAGTCTGAAGAGTTGATTCACTGTGTGATATGGTCATCCAGATATCACAGGTTAATCTAGATCTTCAGGATTGAGTCTAGACAGTATTAATTCTCCTCCTTCTTGGAATATTAATTGTGTATAGATAAGTTAGATATATAAACAGTTAGGTAATAAACAGAATAACAGTTAGTTAGGTAATAAACAGAATCACCTCAGGTTGTGAGATAGATGGCAAATAAATTTAATAAAAGTTACAAAATTATGTATTTATGCATTTATTTATGTATGCATTTATTTATGTATGTATTTATGTATGTATTTATTTATTTACTTATTTCCAACATTTTTATATTACCAGTTATCAAACTCTAGATATTAAATGTTATATCTAATACTATAGGTAAACCCTACTGCTAAAATACAGTGGAGAATTCTTAAAATCAAGCATTATAAAATTTTGTGAAATTTAATTTTAAAAAATGTTGAATTCATTGTATTACTAAAATTTAAATTAATTCATATGTTTAAATTATTCTGCCACAAGACATTGAATATATGGTTCCCTTGCTATGGACAGAATTATGCTGGCTGGGGAATTCAGAGAGTTGAAGTCCACATATTTTACAGTTGCCAAGTTTGAAAACAATATAAATATTTATTTATTATTTTTACAAATGATTCAAGATGGTGAACGTATCCAGCACACCTTCATCCTCCTATTTTGTCCATAACAACCCTGTGAGATCAGTTGGGTGAGAGAGAGCGATTGGCCTAAAGTCACCCAGTTGTCTTTCATGGTTAAGGCAGAACTAGAATTCACAATCTCCCACTTTCCAGCCCAATGTTTTAACCAGTAGGCTGAACTGCTTCTCACTCATTCAGTAAGCACACATATTCATTGATGCAGTATTCATGTATATATGAAAAAACACATGTCCAAATTATCAGTCTTATTTTAATTTAATATGACAATTAGGTTTTTAGAAAGCCTTCCATTAGCTTCCAAGGAAGTTTAAAAAAAAAAAAATTAGAACAAGAGATTTTTTTCCTTCATCTGCAATCCCTCCTTCATTATACTATTTTGGAGGAATTTAGTTTGAAAAATCTGTTCTATCCAATACAAAACTTGTTTTCTGCGATCTTATTTATTTATTTATTTAATGCTGCCTAATTCCAGTGGTTCCAGGCAACTTAGAAACACTTTTTCTCAAGCTTAATTTCAATACTTCAGTAGGAGTGGAGGATAACTGCTGAAACCTTTAAGAATTTTGCCCTTGCATGAAGATACACCTAGAGTACTACATCCAGTTTTGGTCACCACACTATAAAAAATATGTTGAGACTCTAGAAAAAGTGTAGAGGAGAGCAACCAGGATGATTAGGGGACTGGAGATTAAAATATATGAAGAACAGTTACGTGAACTGGGCATGGCTAGTCTAGTGAAGAGAAGGACCAGGGGAGACATGATAGCCGTGTTCCAATATCTGAGGAGATGCCACAGAGAGGAGGGGGTCAAGCTGTTTTCCAAAGCACCTGAAGGCCAGACAAGGAATAATGGATGGTAACTGACCAAGAAGAGATTCAACCTAGAAATGAGGAGGAACTTTCTGACAGTGAGAACAATCATCCAATGGAACAGCTTGCCTTCGGAAGTTGTGGGAGCTTCATCACTTGAGACTTTCAGGAAAAGATTGGACTGCCATTTGTCAGAAATGGTATAGGGTCTCCTGCTTGAGTGGGGAGTTGGACTAGATGACCTATAAGGTCCCTTCCAACTCTGTTAATCTGTTAAAATATTGTATTTAATCAGCACTGAATGTTACCTGAATTTCCTGGAAAGTTTTCTTTGAAAAAATGTCAAACTGATGTTTGGAGAGCAAAGATTAAAGACAAAAAATAGAAAATATTACATGTGGAATCTCTGAATCACATCTGACCTGCATATTGGAGGTATATTACTCTAGTACCGTGATGGTGAACCTATGCCAGCGGGCCAGCTGCTCATCAGGTCTCTGCCGTGCGGGGAGCAGGGCAAGTGCATGCACTCATGTGTGGGGTGGGGTCGCATGTGCGGGGCCGCATGTGCATTGCATTTTGGGGGTTCAGGCACATGCACATTCATGCATACGCATGCTTTGGGCACTCAGTCCGGAAAAGTTTAGCCATCTTTGCTTTAGTATAAAAAGAAAATGGCAATAATTTTATTTAGAAAGAAAATGGAGAATCTTTTGATGATAAGTAGTCAACATGTACAGCATCAATACAAAATGGGTAGGCACAAGTCACACACCCTAGGGCAGTGATGGTGAACCTTTTCAGCACTGAGTGCTGAAAAGGGAGCACGCAGGTGGCACCGGATGCCGAAAAGGGCCAGCTGATCATCGTGTACGCATGCACACCAGAAACCCGGAAATGGAATGGGTGCTCCTGCACGTGCTAGGTGATATGGCTCCACATGCCACTTCGGGCATGCGTGCCATAGGTTCACCATCATGACTCTAGGGTAAACTACTTCCCCATCTCACATTTACACAACATTTCTCCTAGGGTTTTACATGGTGGTTTGGAAGAGTAGTTTTTTGCACAGTGAATATTTTAAGATTTTTAATGTGCTTTATCTTAGAATGGTGGGACGTAATTGCTGATTTTTGTCAGTTAAGACCCTGAAATTCAGAAGCATGGTTAGAGGGATTTCAATGATACCACAAGTGGCAAGACCTTGCCAATTTTATCTCAGCTAGGAACCTAAGCAAAGCTGTATTTGATTATATACTATCTTGTCAGGGTGTTTAAAGCGTGACTACTATTTTTGAGACAACCCAGGAGCAAAATTCAGGACACATTACAAACAGTGATTTATATACAAGACTTCTGTATACAGACATACACATGGTAGGCACATACCAGGCTAGCAATCAATCTTCAACTCTACACGGAGAACTACAATGTAGATAGAACACAATGAGGAGAGTGATACACGAGAAGAAAGAGAGAGAGAGACTCCCTTTAATGGCCTTCCTTATATAGACAGCTTCTTAAAGTGGCATTACCCCTGCTGACTCATCCTTAGATCATCATCTTGATTTACAGCCTTACAATTAATGAAGATTTAAATCTTCATTACCCTGACATATCTCTTTTTATGCTGCAAGAATGTCAAGGGGAAAAAAAATAGAAAAATTAGAAAAGACAACTTCAACGTGAAGTTGAAGCTTCAACATGAAGTTGAAGCTTCTTCAACGTGATTATTTAAACATTTGTTTCCACAAATTCTCAGGAATTAAGAAATCTGTAAAATCAGAACTACTGGTTGCCCCAAGGTAATCTTTAACATGTTAAGTACATTCCTCATTGGAACATTTATAGCCAGCAAGGGCTGGACTACATGGGCCATCAAAAACTTTAATAATGCAACAGAAAATTTTGGTCCTGATTATGACATTCCTGTGGCTAAAACTTTCTATCTTTACTATGATTCTGCAGGAATAGAATTCGAATGTCACATATGATCTTGGAACTATAGCTTGCCGACACATTTATAGATGCCCTGAGGAACTGTAGAGAACTGTGGATCTGGAAGAAAGAGTACAAAAACAATTAGGTGAACAACTACTTAGTGCTGGAAAAGAAAAGCGGCAAGAAGAAAACCCAATACAATATTGTTTTTCATTCCCTTTAGGCAGAGGGAAACTCTGGCAAGTTTTCATGGTTGTTTTAAAGGTAAAAGTAAAGGAGTCCCTGTGGATGTTACTTCACTAGTTTGCTGCCGACTATAAGTAGTAGTGCTCATCTCCATTTTGAGCCAGCACTGATGTTTCCACGGTCATGTTGCCAGCATGATGTCATGGAGAGCTGTTACCTTCCCACTAAAGTGGTAACTATGCAAAACAGGATCTAATCCCGTTTTGCATGATTTCAAACTGCTAGGTTGGCATGAGCTGAGACAAGCACCGAAGCTCACCCTATCACATGACACTCAGGACTTAACCATGAGCTATGGCACCACCACTTGTATTATTACACTCTACAAAATAAAATTCCAGTGGTGTATACTTCTTGAGCTGGCCTATCTTAAAAGGCTAAGAGATAAGATCACAAAGAAGCCTGCGCTACATTTTATTTTGTTCTGATATTGATTCATGTTCTCAGTTCATACTACTGAAGTAATTTAACAGGTTTTGCAAATTCATTTTTTCTTCCATCATACTTTCATCACATCTGGTGTCAGCCTTGGAAGCCATATTAGGCCGGAAGCTCCAATGCTGCCACCTTCTCATGTGTGAGAAAGTAGGAGGGGGGGGATTAAGGAGAGGGGTAGACATAATAGCATTCTTCCTGTTGGTCAAGGTCAGGGTGAGCCAGCATCTGGAGAAGGAGTGGTCAGGCAGCTGGATTGAGATGGAACGGACGTTGATTGGAGCATGTGACTGACTGAGGGAGAAAGGGGATGGTTTTGGGAACTTTGACTTACTGAAGAAAAACCCGGACTTTTCAGATTTGGGTTTTCCCAGATGTGCCAGTTTGCCTATTCTACTAAAGAGAACTTTGGAAAATATTTGCTTCCGCGTCTTTACTTGGAGTTGGGGTTTTTCTGGAATGCTGACATCTGGATTGGTTTAATTTTTAATTTGGTTTCAGGCTGAACAATTGAAAAGCAATATAAAATGGGAACATTTCCTTTTTCATTTCTTTAGATGGTCTGAACCTGATAATTTATATGGGTCGGCAACGACTAGTGAAGTAAAAGTATTTTGCCTTAATTAAATTAAAGTTAACTGGCTACCAATTGAATTATCACAGTAAGCTAAAAACTATTATTCATCAATGAAATGCCTCAGCATTACTTTTGGTAGATTGCTTTTTAAAACAAGAATTAGCTATATCTTACTTGGAATATAGAAAAAAAAATGCTTTTACTTTAGCCAATGGAAACTCATGGCTGAATTGCCCATATCCTATTTTTAGCACTGTCAAACACCTGCTTGGCTACTAGAAAAACCATATTAAACTATTTATTCATGTTAGATGAAATAATACTAATGGCAATTTCATAGTAATTTCATGCTATGACATCAATAAATGCCATCCAAGAAAGTTATCACATTAGAGGTCATTGCTTGCTCTGTGCTGAAATTTACCTCTTTATATTCTGTTTGCATGTTAAATAGTGATAGGTTCTTCCATTTAGAATCCGTTATCAATTGTAAAGACATCAACATTCAAGAAATACACCAAAAAAGTAGCAGATGCTATGACAATTCTATACCTACAAAGGTTGGAATCATGCAAACAGTGATCTTCCTTGGACAATCTATGGAAATGAACTATGGATTTTGAAGCAATATTTTGAATAATATTGACACTTGTGTCAGAAAAAAAACTCTTAAAAATACCATGGATTACAATGAATTATAGAAAAAGATCAATCCAGATTTCTCACTTGAGGCACTATTTGTTCAATTTAAGTGGCCACTATCCCAGGTTAATGACTCTGGGTGATTAACAATGTCAAAAATATTTTTAGAAAAACAAGAAAAACTAGAAATTGTAATGAGTATTCACATTGCTTTTTCATCTGTTTATCTTATTTAAACAAAGCAAAACAAAAGCAATTGAAAATTTTCATTCATCTTATGGACTATTCTTTGTAGCTGTACCTCATATATGAACACTTGATATAACTTTCCTTATATTGTATGGGAAACGTTTGATACTATTTTCCTAATACTTTTATAAACACTTTATTATGTAAACAATTTTACAATGGAATTTATATCCATTGCATTATTTGATAGTTAATACCATCACAGCAGAGGTGAGTTTCAGCAGGTTCTGACCAGTTCTGGAGAACTGGTAGCGGAAATTCTGAGTAGTTCAGAGAACTGGTAGTAAAAATTCTGGCTGGCCCCACCCCCATCTATTTTCTGCCTCCCAAGTCTCAGCTGATTGGGAAGAAATGGGGATTTTACAGTAACCTTCCCCTGCCACACCCACAAAGCCATGGCCACCAATCCATGCCACGCCCACCAAGCCACAGCCACAGAACCGGTAGTAAAACATTTTGAAACCCTTCACTGCATCACAAGGATTCCCTCCTGAGGAAATGCTGAAAGGCATTTTCATTTTTGTCTAGATCTATGGCATTTTTAAAAATCAAATGCTATGCTTGCTATAGTCAGTAGGCTTTGCATCTCATTTGTTGTTTGAGCTCTGCTTGAATGTAATATGTTTTCATTTTAATAAAAATGCATGTCTCCCTAAGCAATGATTAGGAAATGCAATTTTCGATGTTAAAACTTTTTGAATGGGAAAGGATCACTTCATAGTTAATTCCACTGTGTTTCAATATTCTCCTCTGATACTATTTCGATATTCTCTTGTGATCTTCCTCATAATCAGGGGAACTTCATCCATCATGTAAAGAACAAAACAAGAACAGTAAATTAAAGGAGAAAAAAATGGAAAACCTAAGGATGCCAACAGAGCAGTGATGGGTTGCTCCTGGTTCGGACCAGTTCACAAGAACCGGTAGTAAAACCGGCAGGAGACTCTGTCCACCGCCCCGGATTTCATCATAGGCGCGTGCATGCAATCCTGTTGCAAACTGGTAGTAAAGGTAAATAGAATCCACCCCTGCAACAGAGATCACAAACACTATGAGTCTCTGTGACTGTAGAGGACCTGAAACTTACAGGGCATTCTTGAATTATACCAGCATTTATATCATGTATGCTTGAAAGATCATTATCATGAGTGTTGCAATCGGTTGCAGCCCCACTCATGTGAGCATTGCTACAAACATCATGGGAGCTCACGGCCCCACTTGTGTGGGCACTCACAGCCCATTTTCACGAGCATTGCTTCGAGGGTCACAGGCGCTTGCGGCTCACTCATGTGAGCATCCTCACAGGCACTTGCATCCCCACTTGCACAAGCAATGGGTGTTCACACGCATGCACCCATGTGCCTAGCCCTCCCACAAAACCAGTCCCTCTTCCCCTCTTCCCCCACTCTGGGCCACCAACCTGGAAAGTTTCGGGAACTTTTGCTTAGTGTAAGTTATTCAGTAATGGTTGGAATTCATCCATCAACATCTTCTTGAAGCAATTTCCCCCAAAAAGATTGTTTGTTTGTTTAGTTAGTTAACAATTTTTTATTGGAGCTAAGATCAATAGTTTTTGATCTCCTTTTAAATTGTTTGTGTAGTAAGGTTTCACCACCATCTCTTCCAAAGGAATTGGGGAAAAAATCATTTCTTAAGGACATGCCAAAGTTATAGAGTTTTCATCAATCTCTCCTGGCTAGTTGGCTATTAGTAGAAGACCTAAACTTTGAAAGTGTTTTGTCCACATTATAAGATGGGCACTGATAAAATTTCACAAAAGTCAGTAGAACGCTAGAAGCCTCTGCAAAAATAGTATCATTTTGATTTGATGGCACTGAGAAATTAAGTTAGTAAACACCTGACTTTTGATTCACCTAATGTCAGATGGTGACAGTTATTGTATGTACGCCATTTAATGGAAATTCACTATCTTGGCTTGGAATATGATGTGAAATAGAGAACAATTCAATCTCTTGAGGGGTAGCAGATGGCATAAAGATGCCAAAGCTCTGTCTCCTGTCAAGACAGTGACAATTTAACAATCAGGAAAGGCAAAAAGAAAAGAACAAAGAGATGCATTGTGAACATCTGATTTGTTTTATTATTATATGCTCCCCATTCAATCTATTCTATCTCTGTTTCAAATCTCTCTGTTTCTTTTTTTAAAAAAAATTTTTATTAAGGTTTTATAAGTTAAACAAAAACACAAAACAAAAATACATACAAACATGGGTACATTAAGACAATACAAAAGAAAAAAACAGACCAACACTAACTCAGTCCACTGACTAACTTCTGAAAGCTGTTGCATCGGTGGTTGTTTTCTATTTCGTCTATTTTTATCTATACATATCTATTTTAAATGTTTAGTTATTTAGACATTTATACATATCCAAGGTTTCTTTTTTATGAAAATATCAACTACATTTTATAACTTTCTAGAAATCCTTCTAGGTATTTATCTACACCATATCAAATAAAGAGATTTGAAGAAGAGTCAAAAATATTTTAAAGGGAAAAGCTGTCAAAGCAGGTAGCAAAGAGCTTCAGCCCTGATAGGACTTTAATTGTGCATAGTGCAATCATTTTCGACAATATAGTATGGAATAAGAGAGCCAAACAAGGCTCTTGTTCATCAGACTTTTACAAAACGTTTTGCATTTCAGCATCCAACTACAAACAGCAGAAATTCCTTGAATGTCCTGTTTATTTCAGTTTGAACTTGACCATCAGACTTGTCGATCCCTCTTTATCAGCAACTGTAACATAAACCTGAATAAGTATTATGTGAAAAAGTTGCCTACAAACTCTAATTACTATTACTCAATCACTGATTGCATTATACCCAAGTCCTATCTTGGCTATAGTCTTCCTATGAAGGTAATACAATTTCTTTACTTTTTTGTGTCCTGTGTCTTCTCACTGAAAATGTCCAATTTCAGCCCATTTGAATTCGCTAATAGCAAGGATGTCAGTGTGTAGTCAATTCATTTCATCTTTCATCATGTTGAGTTTTGCCATGTTTTGGCTTGTAGCACTCTATGTTCTTACTGAAATTCTGTCTTCACAGCTTCAGATTTTCTTTTCCTGCTGGCAACATCAGCAATTAGATGTTCCACTGGCTTTAATCTGGTCATGTCATAAACACAATTTATAGTTTTTTTAAAAAAAGATTCTCAGCTGTTCCTCAGTAGAATGTTGAGTTCATCTGACATGGTGTGTGTGTGTGTGTTATTATCTAATACCATATTATCAATCATTTATTTGTATTTCATGTTTTCTTGGTAAAATGCAGAAGTGACCATTGACTTCTCCCTGAGCAGTATGAAATGATGCCCTTGATCATCTACCTTCAGCTTCTTCCTATGTAACTTCTGCTTGATACAGAATATGATGGGATGACTTCCATGCTTTTGTTGACCCTGCTGAATCTGTATGTTTTTGGTCTTCACTTATGGAATTTTTCATTTATTCATCCCATGAACATCCCACAGGTGTATTACAGAATTTTGTAGTACTTGAACTTCTGTATGGATAGTACTTCTAGTTTTCATTAAAGCTTTTATCCAACTGTCCTTGAAGTTTCTGCTGTTACATAGTTGCCGAATTGGTGGGTTGAATATCTAAAGAATCACGAATCAAGCTGTTCCTATATGAAGTCTAACAGATCATAAATTTATCTAAGTTCCATGCCACAAAACAACTGGAGAATATCAAAATCCCTAGAGGATGGTCAAACATAGATAAAACTAGCAAAATAATATTTATTATCAAATTTTAAATAAGAAAAAATAAGATCAGTAAATGGAAAATATGTACAATATGTGCTAGTGTCATCTGTTTGGGAAATGAACATTTTTCCCAACTCTCAGTGTGTAAACATAGCCATATTTATATTTTGTTTAGGATTGTTATTATATATACTTTTCTAGTTTTCAGCCACAATGCTTTTCAAGTTGATAACTTTATAGCATAAATTGTTCAATAGAAGGATTTCAATATTTATCTTCTATGTGGTTAAAAATTGCTTTTGGTTCTTTAAAAAAAATCTAACTTTGTATGCTTGATCAATTTCTGAAGGTTTAATAATTCACAAACATATATTTTGCTTGACCAAACAATCAAAGTGATATATTTTACTAACATTTTTACTCATGCATTTTTCATTCCAAGTCTGCTAAGGAAAATTCTTGTGCAAAATTGCTTAGGTTACTTTTAAAAGTCACTTCAATTACTCTAGGAGATAGTTAAAGTAGCTCCAACTACTTTTTGAAATGAAAGAACCAATCTGATCATACATCTCCTACAGTGGTGGGATTCAAATAATTTAACAACTGGTTCTCTGCCCTAATGACTGGCTGGGTGGGCATGGCCATGGTGGGCATGGCCAGGCGTGTGACAAGCAACATTCGGTCTCCTGCACCCCCATGGGAGCAAAATGAGCTGTGGGGAGGCTTCCACCCCTGCACCCTGTTTTGGCCTAGTAGGCCTCCCTCCTTGGAGCTCCCTCCTGGGAGCAAAAATGGGCTGTGCCAAGTTTTGGGCCTTGTAGGCCTCCCTGCACTTAGCTGGGAGCCAAAACAGGGTACATGGGGACTCCTGGAAGGGGCAGGGTGAGTAGGAGCGGGGCCAGTCAGCAATTTAATAATTTAATTATAATAATAATTTAATTTTGCCTAAATCGTCCTGAACCGGCTGAATCCCACCACTGATCTCCTATCATTTCACCAGATTTTTATTCCATGGTTTTATTCCCAAAACATACAACCAAATCAATGGGAGTGGGATATAGGAGTGGATAGGGAGAGGTTAGTTCCTTGTGGGAATATCAAGTAGGATACTAAATTAGTGTCAGCCCTCTCAGGTTGATGTGATACAAACAGTCAATTCCACATTATTGTAAGGCTCTATTAAAAGAATCTTGCAAGTCTGAAAGTACAAATCTCCCCTTGTCTCCTTTTGCATTCTGATGAGTTAAGGAGAATCCTTTCTGAACTTCTTTCTCTGCTAATTATGCAGCTGCTTCCCCACCACCACCGCTCTTAATTGATGATTTCTTTATTGTTGTTGTTAGCTGCGAAGTCATGTCTGACCCATTGTGACCCCATGGACAACGTTCATTCAGGCCTTCCTGTCCTCTACCATCCTCTGCAGTCCATTTAAGCTCATGCCTTCTGCTTCAGTGACTCCATCCAGCCACTTCATTCTCTGACATCCCCTTCTTCTTTTGCCCTGAATCTTTCCCAGCATTACACTCTTCTCCAGTGAGTCCTTCCTTCTCATTAGATGGCCAAAGTATTTGAGTTTCATCTTCAGGATCTGGCCTTCTAAAGAGCAGTCAGGGTTGATCTCCTCTAGGACTGACCAGTTTGATCGCATTGCAGTCCAAGGGACTCACAGGAGTCTTTTCCAGCACCATAGTTCAAAGGCCTCAATTCTTTGGCGCTCAGCCTTTCTTATGGTCCAGCTTTCACAGCCATACATTGCAACTTGGAAAACCATAGCCTTGACTATACCTGCCACTTTTGTTGGCAGGATGATGCTTCCTTAGCAGCATCTTATCCATTAAATAGAGTCAAACCAACTCCACCATATCTTTTGGAACTCCTATTAGGTAACCCATTATGCTTACCCAATACTCCAAGAAAACAAGAAGACATAAGCCTGAAAAGGCAAGCCTTTCAATTCCAGAACTCTTTGGCAAAGTTTGGTAGCACAGAGCAAACTTCCCAAGTACTGATTGGCCGAAGCAGCCAAAGTATACCTGTTGCTATCTAGTCAAACTCATGAAGTCTTACCTGGATTCTTAAGATACAAAATCTTACAAGTCATCTCATGGAGAAAGTGAATGGAAATACGGTATAGTCAGAATAATGCCTTCAATAACTTGCCTTCAGAAGTTGTAGGTGCTTCATCACTGGAGGTTTTTAAGAAAAGACTGGACAGTCACCTATCTGAAATGGTATAGGATCTCCTGCTTGAGCAGGGAGTTGGACTAGAAGACCTCCAAGCTCCCTTACAGCTCTATTTTGATTGATTGATGATTGATCGATATATTTTTGAAAACTCTCCTGTATAGCTATGGGCTCCAGCATGATTATGGAGACTGTTTAATTAACTGCCTTCTGGGAACAGGACCATGAATGACTGGTGGAGCTCTGTAGGCTGTTACAACTCTTCAGGAATACAGCATTTTATGACCTTTCTTGCCACAGCTGTGAAGTGAATCACTGAAATTGTTAAATTAGTAACATGGTTGTTAAGTGAATCTGGCTTTCCCATTGATTTTGATGTCAGAAGTTTGCAAAAGGTGATCACACAACTATCATAATTATGAGTCAGTGGTCAAGCATCTGAATTTTGATCACATGACCATACGGATGCTGCAACAGTCATAAGAGTGAAAATCAGTCATAAGACTTTTTTTTTCAGTGCCATTATAACTTCAAATAGTCACTAAACAAAACTGTAGTACATTGAGGACTACCTGTACTACTTCAGAATCAGAATCAGACTAGAGCTGGAACGGATCTTGAAGGTCTTCTAGTCCAAGCACCTGTTCAACTTCTCCTGAACCTGATTGGTTTTTGTTTTAAGAGAATTCTAGATATCATGAAATATATGTAGATTGGCCCAAAGCAAGGAATAAAAGTATCTCTTCAGCCTTCCAAGAATTTTATTAGAAGCATTTTTTACCGTTCTGTTTTCCTATGTATCCCTATTCTTTAGATAAAATATGAAAAATGTTCTGGCAAATTTCCAGAAATTTGAAAGGAGAGAAGATGACAAAATAAATCATATTTAACTTTTGTTCATAAATAGCTATTTCCCTTGATTAGATGATGGCATTAATTAACTTGGACATATCCTTTCTTTAGTTACATTTTGGTTTTACAATGGGAAGTAGAAATATAAATTAGGGTTTATTTTGGAGAAAAGAAGCTTTAGAGATTGCATACAAAAGCCATCAAGATATTTAATTGAAACCCTGGGACCTGACCTTACCACAACTCTCAAGCAGGCTCACCTTTTCAAAATTCCTATTCTTTTCTTGCAGAAACAGATTTAAAAATAGATGGCCATTTTTCAAACATTGGGATTGAAATTGTTGCTCTGTATTCTATAGAGTATAAAATTAAAATGCTTATGTAACTATGTTTTCTACACAGAGCCAACCTAAGTTCGGCTGTCAAAAATAGAATCTTTGTGACTCATCTATGAAGGTTCACATATTTTGCCATGCTTTTTGAGAATCCAGCAGTTATTTTGGCAACATTAAATTCTCCAGATCTTGTATAGTTCTCTGACTTTAATCAATCAATCAGAATAGAGCTGGAAGGGGCCTTGGAGGTCTTCTAGTCCAACCTCCTGTTCAAGCAGGAGACCCTATACCAGTGATGGCAAACCTATGGCACGCGTGCCACAGGTGGCACACAGACCCCTCTGTGTGGGCACGCGCGCTGTTGCCAGCTGCTCTTCTGGTTTCCAGCATGTCAGCCAGCTAGTCTTTGCAGGTGCTGGAGCACTGGAAAACGACCTGAAAACAGCCTGAAAATGGCCCCAAAAATGTTTTTGGGCTGTTTTTTGGGCCATTTTCAGGCCATTTTTGGGCTGTTTTTCTTTGCAGGTGCTGGAGTGGTCAGCTGGTCTTTGTGGGCACCGAAGCACTGAAAAACAGCCTGAAAATGGCCCAAAAAACAGCCTGAAAATGGCTAAAAATGCCCAAAAAGCAGGCATGCACGTGTCAGCCAGCTGGTCTTTGGGTTTCCGGTGCTCTGGAGCATGCATGCGCATACATCCATGTGTGTTCCGGTTTGGGCACTTGGTGCCAAAAAGGTTTGCCATCACTGCCCTATACCATTTCAGATAGATGACTGTCCAATCTTCTCTTAAAAACCTCCAGTAATGAAGTACCCACAACTTCTGAAAGCAAATTGTTCCACTGGTTAATTGTCCTCACTGATAAGAAGTTTCTCCTTAATTCCATGTTGCTTCTTTCCTTGATTAAATTCCATCCATTGTTTCTTCTCTTGCCTTCTGGTGCGTTGGAAAATAAATTTCCCCAAACACCCTTTGCCACTCAGTCTTAGTAGGATTAAATCAGAGACAGTTGTGATTTACCCAACTGGAACATTGGGACAAAATTTGGATGGTTTCATTGGCCAGCCTGAAGTCAAAAGTTATCATTGGGTATCATCAGCATACTGATGATACCAAGCCCCAAACTAGTGGAAAATTTTAAGCTTCTTATTTGAAATTATGACATCCTTAAGGTTTTTCTATGGGTCACCACAGAGGTGGGTTTCAGCAGGTTCTGGCCAGTTCTAGAGAACCGGTAGTGGAAATTTTGAGTAGTTTGGAGAACCGGTAAATACCACCTCTGACTGGCCCTGCCCCCATCTATTCTCTGCCTCCCAAATCCCAGCTGATCGGGAGGAAATGGGGATTTTGCAGTAATCTTCTCCTGGATTCGGGAGGGAATGGAGATTTTACAGTATCCTTCCCCTGCCATGCCACCAAGCCACACCCACCAAGCCACACCCACAGAACCAGTAGTAAACCCACCACTGGATCACCGGTTTAGCTGAACACAAAAAGACTCTATGACTCTTGTTAAAAGGGAATACCATCCTTGAAATTAAAAACAAAGGAAAAGAAAAGAAAAGAAAAAGTGAAGTAGGAGTTATTATGCGAGTAAGGAATTCACTTTCTTATCCATCTATTCATTTGGCAAATCAAGTAGTACATACTAAGTGCGATGTGCTAATTTCACTTGAAAGATTTCAATACAGAACATTCAAATTACCCAATCTAGTTCATATCATAGGTGGATCGGCTTCAGAATATTGAGAAAAGATGAAGCTTAGTTGCATCGTGTTTTTTCTGCTTCCTGTAGGAGATGAATAAAGGCCTCTTTGGAACTAGTTTAACCAAGTATACATTATTTTATTTAATATATTTATACATTATTTTCATCCAGATGGCTATTGACATAATGAGGAAACAAAATAGATAATGCAATGATATATAAAATATGAACAACAGTGAAAATGACCAAAAGATTCATGAAAGAATAAAGAATATCAAGGACATTTTTGTTTAACACAAAAGCTAAATAAATGTCTTTACACGGTAAACAAAAGAACAATACTATCAGTTGAGAGATGCTTCTTTCGAAGGTTTGTTCAAAGTTATGATGCCATCATAAGAAGGCTTCTATTTATACACCTCTTGGAAGAAAAGTAATTCTCCACTTCTGTGGAAAATCTCAAGGTCTGGGCAAACTCGTAATAGAAAAAGTCATTTCCCCCCAAGCATTTGGGACTAAAACGTTAAGGTTAAGTGCCAACACTTTAAATTACATTTATGTCTGGCAGCTGAATTCTGCATCACTAAAAGTTGACTACTCGCTATCAGGGCAGTAGAAGAACAGAACTAGTTAAAAAAGCAATACTCAAAACTTGACACTATATGTTCAAAACTATATGACCCTCCGGTTTTAAAAATGAATCAAAGCATATCCTTAATGGGCAAACTCAAGGGAGTGCAGTTCAACCAGAGCAAGTTGAATGCCCATTTCTCGGCCACACAGCCTTCTGTTCTTTCTTTTCTTTTCCTTTTCTTTTATTGGATTGGTATACCACCCTACTCCCGAAGGACTCAGGGCAGTGAACAGCCACAAAATAAAACACATAAATTTAAAAACAGAATAAAACCAAATTAAACAATTTGGCCGAGACAAATTAAAAACACCCAATAATTTTAAAAACAAATTAAAATTTACATTTTAAAGGGGAAAGATTTAGGCCAGGCCGGCTTGATGGAATAAAAAAGTCTTGAGAGCGCGATGGAAGGTGTGCAGATCCGGGATCCTCCGTATCTCCGGGGGGAGCTCTTCCAGATAGTAGGTGCCCCCACAGAGAAGGCTTTCCCCCGGGGGCCGCCAGTCAACATTCTGTTCTTATTACCTCCATAATGTCTGGATTATGTTTTCAAATTTATTGATCTTTAAAACTGTAAATTAAAATTCCCAGAAAGGCTTGTAGAAGAAATCCCTTTTAAAAAATCATTCTATGGTCCAACATCTGGGTTGGGCTCCCCATCCTCTTCATTCAGAAAACCTGAAGAGAGCTTGGAGAACTTTTAGTCCAACTCCCTGCTCAAGCAGGAGACTCTATACCATTTCAGATAGGTGACTGTCCAGACTTTTCTTAAAAATCTCCAGTGATGAAGCCCCTACAACTTCTGAAAGCAAGATGTTCCACTGGTTAATTGTTGAACAGCTTTCATCCTTATTTTCTTCCTCTTCCTCCTCCTCCTGCCTCTCACATAAGTGAAGTGAAGTGTGCCCCATCAACTGATCCAGAAAGATACCATTCATCATTGTTATCTAATTCTATTGATAAATCAACAGTAGAAACCAACTGTTTGTTTTGTTTTTTGTTTTTTGTTTTTGCTTTAATTTATATGCCGCCCTTCTCTGGAGACTCAGGGCGTCTTACAATGCATTAAGCAATAGCCTTCATACTTTTGTATATTTATACAAAGTCAGTTTATTGCCCCCACAATCTGGGTCCTCATTTCACATACCTTTGAAAGGATGGAAGGCTGAGTCAACCTTGAGCCTGGTAAGATTTGAACTTGCAGTAATTGCAAGCAGCAGATGTTAATAACAGTGCTTTAGTCCACTGTACTACAGGCTCTTGCCTGTAGTACAGTAGTATTAATCCGTCTTTATTTTTTTATTATTAATATAAAGTACAAATAGAAATAAAGTTAGTGGAAAAATGGGGGAAGGAGAGAGGAAAGGTGAATAAAGTGAAAAAAGAAAAAAGAAAGAAAGAAAGAAAGAAAGAAAGAAAGAAAGAAAGAAAGAAAGAAAGAGCAGTGACTTTGAATTTCTTTCCATGTGGTAAAATACATAATCTATCTAAAAGTTATAGTTTCAATTTTAACTTATATAAAACAATGCATTCTAGCCATTTCTATAACTATGATCTATGTAATTGTCAAAATCCAAAATCAAATCAAAATTTCATTTTTTTCTCTCTTTCAAGCAGAAAGTCCAAAAGCAGTTTCCAAATGGAAACAAAACTATTTACATTCTTTTCCACAATTAATGCCATTTCCTCTCGTTCCATCATCTTTTCAAGCCATTCTTCCATTGTGGGAATCAATATCTCTTCATTTTTGAGCATATAGGATTCCATTCCATATAGTTCCATTTTTTTCCCCATGGTGTTTTTTTTAATTAATAACTTGAGGCAGCAAATATACCTAATACTCATTTTTCTTCCTATTTCTCTTCCTATTTCTCCACCTAATCGCCTCACAACAACAACCTTGTGAGGTGAGTTGGACTAAGAGAGAGTGACTGGCCCAAATTCACCCAGACAGCTTTCATGCCTAAGGCAGGACTAAAACTCACAAGTCTCCTGATTTTTAGCTTAGGACCTTAACCACCAGACCAGGGTCTCATTCCCCCAACATCAGTGGTGGGTTTCAAAATTTTTTACTACCGGTTCTGTGGGTGTGGCCTGGTGGGCGTGGCATGGCTTGGTGGGCGTGGCTTGGTGGGCATGACAGGGGAAGGATACTGTAAAATCTCCATTCCCACCACACTCCAGGAGAAGGATACTGTAAAATCTCTATTCCCTCCCCAATCCAGGGGAAGGTTACTCCAAAATCCCCATTTCCTCCTGACCAGCTGGGATTTGGGAGGCAGAGAATAGATGGGTGGGGCCAGTCAGAATTTTTACTACCGGTTCTCCGAACTACTCAAAATTTCCGCTACCGGTTCTCCAGAACTGGTCAGAATTTGCTGAAACCCACCTCTACCCAACATGTAATATCCACCTTCTCTACATTCTTGACCACACATTATTTATAGAAGTATTCCATAATGCAAGAAACTTTGTCAAGATAATTTTTAAATTCAGAGATATTATAGATGGCATTGCAGCAGCAAAGTGTGATTCTCAGCCATCTAATTTTGGATCAAAAACTGTTCACTTGAGCATTAGCTCAAAGTCTAGAATAGCCATATATGTACATTTTAATAATTTGGAGAACAAATTTGATCTAAACTGAGAGACAACATAAGAATTATTTATATGCTTATTATGTAATTGTATTTTAAATTATACAGATTCCTATCAGATTGTATTAAGGATTTCTGGAAATTAGATGGACATTCAGAAGAATTCTAATTTAGCAATTTCTATGTATTTTATGTAATTTGGTATCTGACAAATTGGGTTATCAGTTTCAGTACCAAAACAAACCAGAAGCTTTAAAGCTTCATCTGTTTATAAAGATGTAAATCCAAGCTTTTGCATATAATATTTAAGAATAGAAAATTTCTTTATCTATGTTGAAACAATAACCAGAATGATATTTCTTTAAAACCTAAGAACAATTTAATTGCATTTTTAATGCAACTATTTTTGGATGTTTTAAAATGAGCCACCAAGTAGTGTAGCTATCAACATGGAATTGTATCATGAAGAGAAGATAGAGAAGAAAATACCAAGCCACTTTATCTTCTATTGTTTCTTGATGACAAAACAGAAGCATCATTAATCTTATACCATGAGCAAAAGTCAAGTGTTATTTTTTAGTGAAGATCTAATTATATTTTAGGTCAGTTTCTGGTTTGACATTAAAAACATCTTATTAGCGGTTTTGAAAAAGTCTGTAATTAATAGAAAACTTAATTTCAGCCATGTTTCCAGATTAAACAAAACCTAAATTATGCATTAAAGGAAGAGACATTACAAAAGTTCAAGAACAATACCCTCAACTGTCATTTATTAAAATTGACTCCATTTTGACTGATGAAAAGCTAAAACAAGCTGAAAAATGGATCTAACTGTAGAAAACCACACACTGTGAAAGTCTAAAGTGGCTTGGGACCAGGTTATCTGAGGGACCATCTCTTGCCGGTCACATCCACCCGACCCATCAGAGCAGGGAGGCAGGGAATGATGCGAATCCCATCCCCAAGGGAGATAAACCTGGTAGGACCCAGAAGAAGGGCCTTCTCTGTGGTGGCTCCCTTTCTCTGGAACATCATCCCCTCAGTGATTAGAATGGCCCCCACTCTAATTCTGTTCCAGAAGGCGCTGAAGACCTGGTTCTGCCAGTGGGCCTGGGGAATCCAGAGCAGGCTGGAACCCATTAAATGGCTCGTGTGATCGGCTGTCATTGGAGCAGGAGGTGGGAGGTGATTTTATTACATTAATTTATTTGATTTTTTTATTAGTTTTACTGCTTTTAAATGTGGTTTTTATATTCTGTAAGCCACCTTGGCAATATAAATTAAATAAAGTAATAAAGTAATAAAGTAATAAAGTAATAAAGTAATAAAGTAATAAAGTAATAAAGTAATGTACACAATGAAAAGGTCTGGAGTAAGCAATGATAAAAGTTTTCTGGTTCACTTGAGTTTTATCCTGAATCTGAATTTTATAAAATTTTGCCTAGCAGAAAGAAAGTAAGTATCATTGGAAGGATGTCATGCTTTGCTGTTTGGCCATTCAGATGCTGCTGACGGAATGGTATCATTTCAATAGTTGTCGGTCAGAAAGTGCTTCTTATTTTTATATTATCAGTTGGAGTGCTGGCAGAAAGGGCACGCTGCGGCTCCTATCTGCCAAGGAACTGCATCCAGGTAAAGAACATTTTCTGTCCTGCCTTCCACCCTTTCGAACATGATACCTCTAGAAGTCAGATTGACTCTTACCCTCCTGGCTTTCCATAAGTGCCTAAAAACTTGGTTCTGCTAACTGTCTAGGGGCCAGATGAAGGTGTCCCATTCTGGAAGTGGCTAGTAGATTAGATAAGATCTCACCTGTATTTCGCTTATGCACTGATTCTTAATTTAATTTACTGTTAATATCAATGTTTTATTTTTAATGCTTGATGTTTTAATATTTCTATTTTAATTGTCTATATAATTTATATTGTCCATTTAATTGTCTATAAAGAGGTGGCACTGTGGTTAGAATGCAGTACTGTAGGCTAACACTGCCAACTGCCAGCAGTTCAATTCTCACCAGCTCAAGGTTGACTCAGCCTTCCATTCTTTCCAAGGTTGGTAAACGAGGACCCAGATTGTTGGGGGTGATATGCTGACTCTTTAAACCACTTAGAGAGGGCTGGAAAGCACTATGAAGTGGTATATAAGTCTAAATGCTATTGCTATTGCTATATTGCTTTTATGGTGCTGTAAGCCACCACTCAATGGCGAGGTGGACAGCATACAAATATTAATAAACAAATAATGTACAGTAATATATAGTTACCCAGTTTTCTCTTGGCCTATTCTTCCCTACCAAGCTTATGCTACAAAGAAGAAAAATTCCATTTCTATCAGGGTTACTCTAATCTAGATTTCCCACAGAAGTTGAATAATGAGATTTCCCCTTCCTCTACTGTATGCCGTAAGAGTTCTATGTATTTACACCCATACTTATCTGCTCTCCAATCATGTAAACAAGGGAATGATCCAAACTGCTTGAGACCATGTATTTTATTACCATGGGTGTTATTATCCATTATTATTATGAATACTATCTTTTAACACTATTGTAAACAGTGATGATTCTTGTCTATAGCAATAGCAATAGCACTTAGACTTATACTTCTTCACAGTGCTGTTACAGCTTCTCTAAGTAGTTTACAGAATCAGCATATTTCCCCCAACAATCTGGATCCTCATTTTATCCACCCCGGAAGGATGGAAGGCTGAGTCAACTTTGAGCCTGGTGAGATTCGATCTGCCAAATTGCAGGCAAGTAGCCTGCAGTACTGCATTCTAACCACTGCGCCACCGTGACTATGGCTACCAGGGGTGGGCAAATGTGGCTCTTTTACAACCTGTAGACTTCAACTCCCAGAATTCCTGAGCCAGCTTGGCTGTCTCAGGAATTCTGGGAGTTGAAGTCCACAGGTTGTAAAAGAGCCACATTTGCCCACTAGACTATGACCGTAAAAAAGTTCTATTCTACTGACACGAAGAATCATATATATTTTTTCACCCAAAAGGTTATTTTTAACAGAAAATAATCTAAGTGCAATATTTCTTCCCTTGTTTCATATTGTCCTTGTGGTTTTCTCACATTTAATATACAAACTTTCTTTCTAATGCTCCAGAAAATCACTTTCTTCAGGAACTTGACTTTTATATTATGCAACACCATCTAACTGATTGTTCCCTTCTTGCCACTTCCCTACATCCATTCTTCTTTGAAAATAGAAATATCTGATTTTTGCAGGAAATATTTCAACAAAAACAAAAATTTAACTTTGGTACTTCAAATTCACCACTGCAATGGTGGTAGCATGCTTCAAGCAGATAATGTTGCACACTAAGTTTACTCAGGCCAATAAAACTTTCTGGTGAACTATCTAGAATGTTATAGTAAAATAAATTATTTGAAGCTCCCTCACAGATACATACCCTTTTTATCTCATAGATGCAATCAAGTTAGTGCCACAGATCTTGTTGATCACCAAATAAAATACATTGCCTCAGAAGTGTCTAAGAGTGTCTAAGGTGAAAACCTGGACAGCTTTCAAGAAGCTGTTAAATCAAGATTACTCTAAACTGTGTTTCAAGCTGTGAGTAACCACAGAAGATTTTTAAAAAGTGCCCTTAGGAAGGAAAATAATCTCAGTCTTGACTGATGGAAATGGGCAGATAAGATAAGAGGCAATTGGGCCAAGAGATAGAAATAATAAAACTTAATAAAAGAAACATGGATAACCCAAAACATAAAGAACATAATGCAAGCAAATTAATGCTTTATTGATGGAGTATGCTTCTTTTCTCCCAGGCTTCTGTACTGAATTGTAAAGTATAATGAATATTGATGTGTAAACTACAGTATATACAAGGCTGACCCTTCCATTAGGCAGGATGAAGAGGCTGTTTCATTGATGGGAAAGAGAGTGGATTGGATTTTTTTTTTATTAGTGAATTGATTGGCCTTTCCAGCATTCTTCTCCTTCCTGATCTCTGAAGCAGCTGTCTGATTTTGTGGCTTAGACTTGAATGTCTCATTTAAAATCCTCAGACAAGCCACAGAGCCAGCATGCATAGGAATCTGATAGCAAATACAATATTTTAACCCACTCTTTTAACAGAGCTGAATTATTGTTGATATACTTACCAGTTCAATTTATAATCTTTCCATTCCTACTATACTCAAAGTCTTGAAAAAAAAATGTAAAAACGAGGGGGGGGGGAAATCTTTAAAAAAAAAGAAAAAAAAGGAAATTTCAATGTAGTTAAAAGTAAGATTTCTCACTTAAGCAAGAACAATCAAATTTATAGGTACAAATTAGGTGAAACTTGACTTAATAGACATACCTGTGAGAGGGATCTTAGCGTCCGAATGGAAAATCACTTAAATATGAGCTAACAGTATGCAGAAACAGCCAAAAAAGCCAATTCAATTCTAGGCTGAATTAATAGAGGGATAGAATCAAGATCACATGAAATTCTAGTACTGCTTTTCAAATCCTTAGTAAGATCACAATTGGAATACTGCATCCAGTTCACCACAATATAAAAAAGATGTTGAGAGTCTGGAAAGAGTGCAGAGAAGAGCAACAAGAATGATTAGGGGGATGGAGGCTAAAACATACAAAGAACATTAGGGAATTGGGTATGTCTAGTCTAAGGGATGTGTTGGCTCAGTGGCTAAAACGCTGAGCTTGTCGATCAGACTTTGGCAGTTCAGTGGTTCAAATCCCTAGAGCAGCATAATGGAGTGAGGTCCCATTACTTGTCCTAGCTTCTGCCAACCTAGCAATTTGAAAGCACATAAAACATGCAAGTATAAAAATAGGGACCACTTTGGTGGAAAGGGTTCCGTGCACCTTTGGCATTGAGTCATGCTGGCCACATAAGTACTGAGATGTCTTTGGACAGTGCTGGCTCTTCGCTTAGAAACTGAGATGAGCACCGCCCCTAGAGCCGGAAACGACTAGCATGCATGTGCGGGGGAACCTTTACCTTTTAGTCTAATGAAAAGAAGGGGAGACATGATAGCAATGTTCCAATATTTGAGAGACACCTACAAAGACAAAGGGGTCAAACTATTTTCTATAGCACCAAAAGGGAAGTCAAGAAACAATGGATGGAAACTAACCAAGGAGGGAAGGAACCTAGAACCAAGGAGAAAATTCATAAACTTCATAAAAGGAAGTTGTGGGTGCCTTAAGAGGTTGTGGGTGCTCCATCACTGGAAGCTTTCAAAAGGAGATTGAACAACCATTTGAGCACGGGGTTGGACTAGAGGACCTCCAAGACCCCTTCCAACTCTATTATTCTGTCCTAAATGGTTAAGCTCAGTTCCTGGGTGACTATATGTGTCCCTCCTTTCTCCATGTCCTCAGATAGTTCTTAAATTTCCAGACAATAATGCACTCAAGTATATATTTAAAAAAGCCTGCTTAGAACTTCAAAAGCCTTTGATCTTTAGGGGAAAGTTGGTCTGATGATTCAGAAGCTTCTTGAATGAGAAGCAAAATGTTTTCAAAGAAAAACAAAACCAGAAGTCCAGTTGCCTCTTGAAAAAGCACCTTTCAGACCTGGATGATTGAGAATCTCCATAGACACTTAACATAAAACAAAGGGGGATGAAATTTATAGCAAATTTCATACAGAACTGCATATAGCATAACTTTCAGCAACATTTCCTAAGGGTATTTGCATCTATCCATCCATCAAACTGGCAACTTTTGAAGTTTTTTTTTAAAGAGTCAATTAAAATAACAATGTCTCTGTAGATGTGTTCCCTGTTGCTTGTTGATCATTCTCTCTTTGTGAGGGTAGTTTGGTAATACTTGTCATAGGTCCTTAGAAGTGCTAAATAACATGTTTAAGTTTGAAATCATTGTCAAAGCTGTCACAAAAAGGAACAGTGAAATAGAAGAGGGTAAGAAAAGAAATGGTTGGTACATTTTTTATTTATTTTCCTTAGATAATAATTGCTGATAATATCAGATACTCTCAAAAGCTGTCACTACATCTGCTATTTTGCCAGAATCATGGTCCAAAAAAATCCTTAGGAAGTCCATGTTTACAATCCAGATATAACTATCTTCCTTCAGGTTTACTGAAGAGAAAATTCCCAACTAAAATTAAGCTCTGATAACCTAACACTCATCAACAATAATCAACACAGCATCTGCCATATCCAGATACCCACACCCAGGGGTGAAATCCAGCAGGTTCTGACAGGTTCTGGAGAACTGGTAGTGGAAATTTTGAGTAGTTCAGAGAACCAGCAATTACCACCTCTGGCTGGTCCCAGAGTGGGGTGGGAATGGGGATTTTGCAATATCCTTCCCCTGCCATGCCCACCAAGCCACCATGCCCACCAAGCCACACCCACAGAACCGGTAGTAAAAAAAATTGAATTTCACCACTGCCCACACCAATGACAAAACCACAACTCTAAGGCCACAGATCATCTGATCTCCAGGGAATGGGTGGATGAGAGGATGTTGATGATCCAAAGGGCATCAGCCACAAAGCTAAAGTTCTCTTCCATGTGTCCTTTTCTAGCACATGGGACCTAAAACATGCTTCTCTTTCCAGACCCATTTAGTAGACACTGGTAGCTTTTGTTTCTTCTATATTTCAAGGCCGATGCTTCTGCTCTGTTTACCAAGGTATTTTTTTTTTAAAGAAACATGTCCATTTTATCCCCAGCCCGCTTGGTTCAAGATTAAAAGTAGGGTTTTTTAATTGTTAAACTGACGGTTTATTTCTTTTTTTTCTCCCAACAAAAATGTTATGATCTGGACAATCTTTAATGCCTTGCTGGTGATGGCCAGGTTAGGTTAAGTCTATTGACTGTCACAAAGTTATGGAAAACCATTTTCTATCACTATTTTGATTTATAGTGGAAAAAAGATGAGACAACTGGCTTATGCAAAGGTATCTAAGACAGCTTTGGAAAGGCTCCTATGAAAGGTAAATGTTTTCTTGTCAGTCATGTCTGACTTTAGGGCACAGTGTTTACCTCTGTTTCTTGGCTAAGGGAGCCAGCATTGTCCGAAGATCCTTTTGTGGTCAGGTTGCCATCATGGCTATATGCCAAAGGTGCACAGAACACTGTTATCTTCCCACCAAAGTGGTACCTATTCATCTACTTGCATTTGCATACTTTTGCAGTTCTAGATGGATAGGATAATAGGCATTGTTTGGTTATTCTGCTAAGAATCTTGTGCGTGATGCAGGCATGAATCTGGTTATTCTGTTGCTGGCTTTATTATTCACCGCTGGGAAACATATAAATGAAGGCTCCATCTTGACTGACAAAGAGGTTGTTGGTGCTCTCTGAGTTTGATTGGATCATTTCATTACCCAACATAGAGCAGCCTGCCCCATATTTCCCAGCACACATATACAAGCACAATGAACATAGTTCATCACATTACAGATGTCTCCTATGACCATGTTGTCCATGTTTCTCTTAACTTACTTCCTTAAGCAATATTGAAATGCCTCTCCTTAGAACTATTTCAGTATTTACTTATTTACTTAATGGGATTTCTGTGCCATTCTATTCCAGCAGCTTTCTGAGGGCTTACATTCTCTTTTTACGGTAATAGATTAAATATCACAACCCAAAAGTATAATAAAGTTTTAAAAAGCACAGCACAAAAAATAACAATAACAAAACATCCCAGAACAACCAGGGTGGGAATTTTAGCTTAATGTTAGATTCCCTTCTAGAGCAATTATTTCACCAACTTCCACAATCTGCATGCAGTGGTTCAGGATACAGTTCAGTGTATCAGAAAAAGATATTCAGTTTTAAAGTTTTGCACCTTGTTCTGTGGACATTTTAAGAAACTTCAGTTATGAAGGATGGGATTTATTTTTAAAGAATATTTAAAAAAAAAAAAAAGGCTCCTGCAGGATACCTAGTGCGGATTATTTTTCCTTGGGATTTTATTGAGGGCAAGCTCTATTACCGAATAATTGCCAAAATTCAGGAGTAACTCAATTTAAAATCCATTACAGAGCAATGTTAATGGTCAAGAATACATTATTACTTGCATATGTTTCTTTACTTTGTTCCCCCTTTTAACCTTTTGTATATTATATATCTTACATTAATAATGGAAAGCTAATTTAGATACTTTAAGTACATTATCAGATGATAGCTACACCATCTAGATAGTCTTGGTTTTCTAACCACAATTTGATTGTAGCATGTTAGCCTGCCCATTTTCAGTGACATCAATTATATCGCACTGCACTTCTGCGGGCATGTAATACAGTTAGGAATCAATTATCTGTTTGCTTTCCTGGGTGATCAGCCTCATTAAAGGAATACACCATGCCTAAATGGATGTGTCCTTAAATCTCCTGCAAGAAACATTTGTGAACAAATAGCCAACCGGAGCTTAAAACCACAGCTTTTTAATCATAAATTTTAAAAAAGCAAAGGTTGGTTGAAAGACAAATCATATGAATTTCACATTTTGATCTTGAAAAAGGACAGCAGTGGTGAAAATCACGTATAAATAGAATCTGGTTTTATTGAAAAAAAGTGTGAATTGTATTGTTATGTTCTTTCAATATTACAGTACTGTAGTGGCCAAAATTGTGGAAACCTTTTGGGAAAAGTGTATTTTTGAGGTTTGATGGTTAATAACACCTTTTTTTTTTTTTGAGTTTCAAGATAAACTTATTCCCATGCTGGAATGGCCTGCAAATAGCCCAGACCTTAACCCAATTGAAAATCGATGCAGCCAACTAAAGAATCTTGTTAGTAAGAAGCGATCCAGCAATAAAACCCAGTTAATAGAAGCAATAATTCAATCTTGGTTTCACATTATAAAAGCTGCAGAACTAAAAGACTTGGTTCATTCCATTGGAAGATGTTGTAAGGCCGTAATTCATGCTAAAGCTTACCCAACTAAGTATTAACTGACATGATAATTTTTGTGTATCTCATTTTTTCTGTGTGTTTCACTTTTCTTCTTTATACTGTAACTGCTATTCTAATAGCAAATCCTTCATAAAAGTTATTGCATTACATTCTTGATTAATTTATCTTTCCATTGATATATAATTTTATGGTACTACCCAAAAAAAAAAAGTGGTGTCATTAGCTAGTTTTAGAAAATACACTTTTCCCAAAAGGTTTCCACAATTTTGGCCAGTACTGTATATTGTATTTTTATGGAAATGAATATCCAAGATACTTCCTAGAGACCAAAGAATTGTAAAATAGGAACAATACAGTTCTTTAAAAAGAAGAAGAAGAAATACTCTTTCTTCGTGAAATAAAAAATCCTGATTCCCACTCCTATGTGACTCAGGTTTGCTGTAAGACAGAATCTAACTTGAACAATGGTTTGCAAAATAACATTTAACAAAAAGTCACATTTAAGAACTAGCATTTTAAATTACAACTTAAGCACAGCAAGGAATGTAGAATGTCCACAGGGTTATGGAAATGCATCATTAATATTGTACATAATTATCATAAGATCCATGGTTTTAAAAAACATCCCTATAGTTCAGCAGAAATGCCAAGATATTTGTGAAAGGGCCGCTGAACAATAGTTAACAATGACAAGCAGTATCCCAGCATCTGCATTTATCTCCCATTGTCTTTCATAATTCAGTTCTTCCCTATAAAGTTCTTAATGCACTAAACAGTTCCATTCTATGCTCACTTAACAAGAATAAACTCTATTGAACAAGACAGAGTTTTCAGCAAATTTTCATTGAGTCATGCTATAAAAGCATTTTCTCTTCCATTATGTTCCATGATGATTATCACTCAGCAGCTAGTCATCTTTCTAGATGAATAAATTATTGATTTGAAAAAGCCTGACCTAATGTAGATGTATTCAGGATCAATGGAGACCTATACCATTGTCAAAACTATCATTCTGGAAGGGAACAATTCCAAAAAGATTGATTGCAATGATCAAGTTTACCACCAAGATCCTGGAGAAAAAATGAAAGTTGAAAGTTCTCTGTAACTTTCAGAGAGCAACTCCCTTTATTAAGCTAAATAGTTTTACTTTATTTTATTTTGCATTGCATAGCATTCTACATAGAGAAAACAAGAAAATGCACATTTTTGGCTAGTCTTAATAAAAATATTTGCATAAATTTTTGAGTCCCCAAATGGGCTAACAAATATATTAATTTTCTTATTTTGCTTTTAACATTCGTGATTCTTGACTTATAACGTAACTCTGTCTTTCTCAATAATGGTGTCCTTCGGATGAGAGAAAAATGCAGATGCTAGGATACTGCTCCTAGCTGTTAACTAAAGTTCGCTGTTAGATTCACAACTATCTTAGTATTTCTGTTGATCTGCAGGACTGTTTTTCAAAATCATTGTTGAGAATTCAACAATGAAGCCATGCTGGCTTTAGAATCCCAACATTTGGTCCACATCTATGAAGGACATTCAGAAATACCTAAATAGCTTCTGATAAAGTGGAGAATATTGCCCCGAAAAGAAACATAGTTATGTGTCTTCCTATAGTCACATGGCAGAATATGTTTTTGATCTCAATATGTACAATTTAAATGTTAAATTACAGTATTCTGATGAATCTGCTTTTGAAGTATATAAGAAATAACATCCGGTTTGGCAAGCTATATCAGAATGGGAATCCAATTGCTGGATATTCAGAAATAAACTGCATACAGCTTTGGTCTCCACAAAGTAAAAAGGAGGTTGAGACTCTAGAAAGAGTGCAGACAAGAGCAAGAAAGATAATTAGGAACTGAAGGCTGAAACATATAAAGAACCATTGCTGAAATAGGTTATGTCTAATTTAATGAAAAAAAGGACTGAGGCGGACATGATAGTTGTGTTCCAATATCTAAGACAGTGTTGGCGAACCTTTTCTGCACCGAGTGCCAAAATGGGAGCCAGAAACTGGAAGAGCAGCTCCCCGGCACGCACGTGAGGCAGCACCAGAAACTGGAAGCGCAGTTCCCGGGTGCGCATGCACACTCTGGGAAGCTGAGTTTCCGGTTTCCTGCGCACCAGTCACTTGGTCTTCCAGTTTCTGGCATGCATGCATGCGCAAAGAGCAGCTGGCCAGCACACATGCGTGCACCAGAAACCAGAAACTGAGGTTCCTGGCACACGCATGCACGCCAGGGAGCTGTTCTTCCGGTTTCCGGCACTCCCGTGTGTACGAAGACCAGCTGACCAGTGCGCATGTGCATGCCAGAACCCGGACATGCATTGCACAAAGCAATGGGCGACAGCTGGCATGCCTAGAGAGATAGCTCTGTGTGCCACTTCTAGCACACATGCCATAGGTTTGCCATCACAGATCTAAGAGGTTGCCCAAACTAAGAGGTGGGCAACCTATTTTCCAAAGCACCTGAAAGCAGGACAAGAAGCAATGGATGGAAACTAATCAAGAAGAGAACAAACCTAGAATGAAGGAGAACTTTCCTGACAGTTAGAACAATTAATCAGTGGAATGACTTTCCAACACTGTAAGTTTTTAAGAAGAGACTGGAGAACCATTTATCTGAAATGGTATAGGATTTCTTGCTTGAGCAGGAGGTTGGACTAGAAGACCTCCAAAGTCCCTTCCAACTGTTACTCTGTTACTCTGCTTTGTTTTTGTCACTCATGAGCAGTTTTCCATTTTAGTGAAATTGTTTCCTTGTGCAATTTGAGCCACTTTTAGGTATTTTAAAAAAAATTCCTACTTAACATTTTGTACCAGCTGGAGTTTCTGAACTATGAGCATTTGCCCACAGTGACTGAAGTATTTAGAAAGAGAGGGAATGTAGCAGGACAATCTATTTTCACTGATTTTTTTTCTAATGTATGCATTCTCAGAAATATTTATACCTTTGGTGTTTATGTACTTTGCAACATCATCCAGACCTTTCAGCTCATGTGCATCGCTGTTATTGCCATCTGTAGCATTTTCTGAGTGATAAAACAGGCTAAAAAGACAGACATCTACTTGCAGTTGAAATTGTATATCAGTTTACTAATGTAGAGAGATATTTTCATGTATCGACAAAACACTGCAGAAATTGTATTTAACACTAATATTACCAGTATCAATGCACAGAAGAAGAAAAAGAGATGAGAAACTGAGATATGAGCATAGGCCATTTCCATAATTAATTTTAGAAACTGTCCTAATAAAACAATTCACAAACACAAGATCAAGCAAACGATGAAACAAAGAGCATTTGTATTAGCAGTATGATCCTACAAGCAATCATAAAACATCTATTGTTGGGCCAACAGTAAGACAGTATAGTATTACTAAATCTGACCTGCAAAATCTGAATAACCAGCAGCTTTGGCAGGAAAGAGATACATAAAATTCTTGGATTTCATTTTTCTACTTTAGACAGCATTTATTTTTTCACACTAATCTTTAAGTAGGTTTGACTAAATCAACCATCAACATGAAAGAAACAAGAAAATAAGAAATATCCCCTAGAAAAGACAGAAAATTATATCTGGATTGGAAGTTAATTTTAAAAAATGAAAATAATTGTACAGATGGGTTAGAAGAAACACATATGTATGTATTAAATTGGGGGCAGTTTCTCCCATCGGTAGAAATTTTTGCAAACTTCATTTCTAATTTTATATTTAAATACACACAAAAAAACACCCCATCGTCCAGTTGCTAAACTCTCCCAAATCTTACGTTGTAGTCTGAGATGATTGTTAATAAATATTTTTAAAGATTGAGCTGACCAAAAGTCAATAGATTTTTTTTTCTTTTGCTTACAGTTTAAAAATTGCAAAGTTCAGAGGAGGGTGAAATTAAATTAAAGAAAAGGAGAATATTAGAAAAAGATGCATGAAGATACTTTGACAATACAGTTAGAATGATAATCTGTGTATTGTACTATTGTCATAAATCATAAGTTTATTTTGTCAAGTATATATAAGATAACAGGTAAAAGTATAAACATAATTTGAATACATGAAAAGAGTAAGTAAAAAGGAATATTAGGACAGGGACGGTAGGCACGCTGGTGCATTTATGCATGCCCCTTACAGACCTCTTAGAAATAGGGTGAGGTTAACAGTAGACAGTTTAAGATTAAAGTTTTGGGGGTTTGGGGAAGAAACTACAGAGTCAGGTAGTGCATTCCAGGCATTGACTACTCTGTTACTGAAGTCATATTTTCTGCAATCGAGTTTGGAGCGGTTTACCTTGAGTTTGTGTCTATTATTTGCTCGTGTATTGTTGTGTTTGAAGCTAAAGTAGTCATTGACAGGAAGGACATTGTGGCAGATAATTTTATGTACTATGCTTAGGTCAGACTGAAGTCAGCATAGTTCTAAGTTGTCTAAGGCCAAAATTTGGAGTCTGGTGGCATAAGGTATTTTATTGCGGGTAGAGGAATGGAGGATTCTTCTCGTAAAATATCTCTGGATTATATCAATTGTATTTATGTCCGATATGCAGTGTGGGTTCCAGACAGATGAGCTGTATTCAAGAATTGGTCTAGCAAATGTTTTGTATACTCTAGTTAGTAGTACAACATTACCAGAGAAGAAGCTACGCAAGATTAGGTTAACAACTCATAATGCCTTTTTGGCAATGTTTTTACATTGGCACTTAGATCTTTAGAATTGTCTCAGGAAAACTTTTTGAAACATATTTGAACACCATAATATAGATGCCATCAAATTGGAATTTCCTACAATTGGAATTTTACCTTCTAGAATTCCGATGCATTATGGTCTTTGGCATCAGTGTTACAGATAAGATGTTTCTGCATCTATGAGCTTTTGGACCACTGGGAAAGCGTCTCTCAATTTTGGCAAATTTAAGATGTGTGAATTTCAATTTCATTTCTTGATTGTGGAATTCTGGGAATTGCAGTTCACATGTCTTAAAGATGTCAAGGTTGGGAAACATTGCCTAGGACAAATGGTTAAAAGCAAATAAGGGTAGGGGTCATCATAAGGTCCTGTGTTGTTGCCTATCAGTTACATATATTTCTGTTTTTAAAAGGCAAAGAAGAAATTTATTGCTCTCTCTCTCTCTCTCTCTCTCTCTCTCTCTCTCTCTCTCTCTCTCTCTCTCTCTCTGTGTGTGTGTGTGTGTGTGTGTGTGTGTTTGTGTTTGTGTGTGTGTGTGTGAGAGAGAGAGAGAGACAGAGAGAGAATATCTACATACTTTTTACCTCAAACACAATGAAAATCTGTTAGCATTTAGTGCTAGGTAAACCTAGTATCTAATTGTCTCTAAGACAATTCATGACCATTTTCTCATAGTCTATATAATTCTATGCTCATTCTATACTTAATTATTCTGTATTCTTTCAGCACATTACTTATGCTCATGAGCACATCGTCTAAAATATTGAATTCAAATATCCAACAGTAGACCTGCATGATGACAGGCTGGAAAAATGCAATTAGCTAGACATTTCTTAGCATAGATAATGTTAAAATATTTAAAAAAAATGGAGTCCTTTTTCTTTTTTGAAATGCTCCAAGTGGTTTGAAGTTGTGCATACTGCACTTTTGAGACAGAGTTGCCAGTCATTTTAAATTTTGACTAAATAAATAAATATCATGTCTCAGAAGTTTATGATGTACTAGACTGAAGTTCAAGGATAGTTATTTGAAGAAGCAGAGTAATTATTCCCAGCACTGACAAAGCTGACAACAAGGCTGATTCCTGAATGATAGCTGAACATAAAGACATTTGACTCTCATTTGAATAATTGGATTGAGACATCAAAAACAGGAAACTAACTATTTAAAAGGAAGGGATAATTCCACATTACAAGTTTCAGCTTGGGGATTTTCAGTAGTGAGAATTGAGAAGAAAGAATGAGAAGGTTTAGAAGGTCAATTATTATCAAAACTCATTAAACAACTTAAAAGTGAAAGAAAATTGTAAGACAAATCATTAATTTTATATTTAAAAAGTCTGTCTTGCAGATTCAACTTCATATCTGAAGGCAAGTATAAGTATACTGTAGACTTCTGAAATAAAAAGCTGTCCTTGTTTTATAAATGGATGTATTATGACGTGTTCTCCAAGGTCAAGGAAAATGTTGGAGAATTGTTGTAATATTATAATATGAAACTTTCTGTCCTCTATATTCAAAAAAGGAAGTGGTGTGGACAGTAAATTAATAAAGTTTTCCTTGAGTTACATTTAACTTCTAGTGAATACAGGAGCATAACTATTGAGTTTGCTAGCAACAGTGCATAATTAGTATGCCAACGTTTTTTTGAGGATCATCATCTAGAACAGTCTACAGCCCTAGAAATTCCTAATATCTCCTATCTAACTGTACAAGTGCAACCAAGTGTCTTTTAAGATTTTAAGATCAGATTAGATTCAGTGAGAGAATAGTTAAATTCTTACATTTCTCCAGAATTCACACTATTATAGGCATATTTTTATGTAAGAATTTGTTGTGGCCCGCCAGCGGCCAGCAGAACTGGCAGCAGATTCGGACAATGAGGAGGTTGGGGAGGAATGTGGGCCAGTCCTGGAGTCTGGGGAAGGCTCAGATGAGCGCTCTGAGTAGTTCTTTGCTGCCTTCAGAGTCTCCGGAGTCTGACATCAGTGAGGCAGAAGAACAGCGGGAGCCTGTTCCCAGTGTGTGCATGCGCAGAGCTGCCAGAAGACAGGAACAATTAAGAAAACAGGGTCGACTTGGGAGTAAGGCTTGGAGATGATTGGCCCTTCCCATAAGACTTAAAAGAGGAGCGAATGGGATGTGAGCTTTTGCAGGAAGCAATTAGTTCATCTGGTCCCAAAGTAAAAGCTTTGGGAAAGTTTTGTTTGACTCTGTGCTAAGTTTGGCTAAGTTCTCTGGCAGCATTCCAAGGGAGATAAGGTGGGTATTTGTAAACACTCCCCTGAAAGACTGTTTGAGAAGCCTTTTGGACTGGGAATGACAATAATTCACAGCCATATGAATAAAAGAGTTTTGCTGCAGGGGTGGGTTCTATTTACCTTTACTACCGGTTTGCAACGGGAGCACATGTGCGCGCTTCTGTGCATGCGCAGATAGTCTATTATGACATCGGCTGGGTAGGTGGAACCTCCTGCTGCTTTTATTACTGGTTCTCAAGAACTGGACAGAACCGGGAGCAACCCACCATTGGGTTGCCGGGACTAAGATTGTGCTGTATACTTTCTATGGAAGTCTAGGTCAGAACAGAATTGTTCCCTGAAATAATCTAGATAATTACATGACACTGATCTGTATTCTTCATGGATATAAGTAATGTGTGTAGTAATTCAGTGATGGGAAACCTAAGCCAAAAAGAAACAGAATATACAGATTGAGGCTTAGTGCAAAATAGAAGATAATTGCTTCCATAGACAAAGCAGGAACATGCTTTGTCTATAAGGGGGCATTTGGAGCTGTAATCAACTCAGCAGCAATCCAATGGCATTGCTAAACTGAGAATATCTGAGATTTCAGATTACTTGCTTTGATATAAACCACATTAAATGGAACATCCCTTCCTATGTATTTGCACAAGATGAGGTGAGATTAATATTTGAGGCTACTCTTCTGTGCAAAGTTTCAGAGATGAGTTTTCCTCTGCTCTACAGTACCCTGGATGTTTATTTCCAAAGCACACACTTTGCCTACCCTTGTAAAGCTTATTCAGTCACTAAGCCCAACTCTTTGCAACCCCATGGACCATAGCATACCAGGCTTCCCTGTCCTCCACTGCCTCTTGGACTTTAGAAAGCAGAATCCTATGCTTTCAATTCTTTGCAAATTTTGTACTTGACCCCGAGACATTACTCTTTTCAGCATTGTGGTTATTTATTAGGGAAAAAATACTGATTTTTTTAAAAAAAACTTCAAGATGGCCAGAGAATATTATGTTGTGTTCTATCTCAAAATAAATCAAAAATGACTCTCATAAACTTCCAGCTCCCCAAACATGACAAACCCTCTGAAGTTAAATCAATGATTCCTTTATTAGGAGCGCCAGCAGCCCTGGCAAAAGGTTTCTCTCACCACAGATTAACAAGTCTGTCCAGCAGGGAGATGAATAGTTGTCAGCCACATCTATTCATCTCTGCCCCCTGCCTTTTATCTCCAGAGCTAGGTGGGGCTTCACTAGCAGCGGTGGCTCTTCTGTCCCAAGGATCAGCCCACAGATTTCCACTGCTCTCCTCTCCTTTGCTTTCTGCTTTCTGCGCATCAGGCACTGGTCCCAGCTGTTCCTCCTCTTCCTCATCAGCCACCTCTAGACCTGGGGGCTATTGATTCTCCATCTGAGGACTGACGGACATCCCAGGCTCTTCCTCTGTCTCTCTCTCTGCCAGGTCCATTCCTCTCCCCCCTCAGAGCTCTCAGGTTGCCTTGATGCTGACCCTGATTCCCATGCTTCCTCCTCATCTGATTCGGCTGCTGGAGGGGCTGGTGGCCGACAGGCCACAACACTTCCTTACACTTTCATTTTATTATTCAGCAGACCACTTACAATTGGTCATTTAAGATGACAATTCCTGCATGTTTCTGGCCACTAGTGGGTACCTTATAGTAATAAGCCTTATGTTCTATCATAGTCTTTATTAAAGAAAAACTTTACAAATCTACTGAATTTCTGGACAATCGTTAGCATATTGCATAGCATATTAATATAACACAAGGTATCAGGTGATACAGGACGAGACGTCCCGTTTCCTTGAAGAAGTTGATTGAGTTGCTTTAAACTAGCTGCTTCTCTCACTTTAATTTTCCTCACCGATTTAATATCATAGAGATAATATGAAAGATAGAAACTATGTATGCTGACTTGCGATCCTATGGGAAAGAATCTAATGAGTAATAAATAAATAAAAGGATTCTTATTCAACTTATTCAACTGGAACTTAATCATTGATTTTTCCATACAAAATCCTATCTCAGCCAAAAATTTGACTGCCAACCAGATACAATAAAAACTTAAAAATATTATAAAGCTTCCTCCTTTCTTTATTAAGGAACAAAAATGCTGATCTCTTTCTTGGGCCTTTGGATGGTAATTTCTCAGCAAGCCATCCTCAAAGGGCAATTTAACTCCATAGAGATTTGAGGTCACACAATGTGCTATCAGGCCTAACCTTTCATTGATTGGAATATAAAGCAAACAGACAAAAAAAAAATTACGTAGGAAGTTAAATTTGGCATTGAGGGACATAATATCTGGGCTGAAAAAATCCAGGTGACCACTGGTTGACAGAAAGAGATTCAGACAACTGTAAATCTATTCCTAAAATTTGATAGTCATCTGGATTTTTTTCAAGCTCAGAACTGGAAATGCTTACACTATGCACGTCCAACCTTTTGGCTTCTCTGGGCTGCATTTAATGAAAAGCAATTCTCTTGGGCCACATATAAAATATATGTTATATTTAATGTATATAAATAAACAACTTATTTTAAAAGTTTTCAATCTTGTGGGGCTGCATCGGTGGTGGGTTTCAATTTTTTTTTACTACCAGTTCTGTGGGTATGGCTAGATGGGCATGGCATGGCTTGGTGGGCGGGGCAGGGGAAGGATACTGTAAAATCTCCATTTCCACCTCACTCCAGGGGAAGGATACTGTAAAATCTCCATTCCCTCCCCAATCCAGGGGAAGGGAATGCAAAATCCCCATTTCCTCCCGATCAGCTGGGACTTGGGTGGCACAGAATAGAGGGGGGTGGGGCCAGTCAGAATTTTATGAACTACTTTTTATGAACTATGAACCACTTCATAGAACTAAAATTTTTGCTACCGATTCTCCAGAACTGGTCAGAACCTGCTGAAACCCACCTCTAGGTTGCATTACTAGCAGTTCAGGGCAGCACGTGGTCTGCAGATCACAAGTGAGAACATGCCTGACGTACAGTACAGGCATAGTACAGTAATACTATGTTACTTTTTAATGGTCCTATTGATTCTAAACATGCATGCAACATATCTTTTGGCCAGCAGTCTATATTAACACCATTCTATTGCTGTATTTGATTTTTCCACTAACTAGCATTAAGAGCCAGCGTAAGAAATTCAATTTATTTTCCTAGGAATTCTCAAGGCACTGGCCTACTGTCAGGAGTCAGATTTTGATTCATGAGAACCAGGGTAGAGTGTTGAAACTGATATTGGAAGCTGGACTTCCTGTTGCTAATACTGTAAATCCAGCTGTGATCTCAATGAAAGGGCTTGCAGCAATCAAAGCAATCACTAAAACATTACTTAAATTGACTATATTCTGTGTTTGAAATGTCATGTAAGTTCCCTGTAGGTGACTGCTTTGTATTGTTAACAGCCAGAGGGAGGCATGGAAGATGTGAATGGCATGCTAAATGGAAAAGTTAAAACTGATTAAGTAATTCTGTGATTCTTGGTATGCTGAAGCTCAGATGGGGTTTTAATCCCCTCACACAGAGCCACACTTAATCATGTAGTTAGAAAGCCAATCAGTGGTGTCAAAATTTCAGATTCAATTGATGTATCCGAATTTGATAAAATTGACATTCCAACTTGGGAAACAAAGTAGCCAATATTTATGAATGTCACGAAGTTGCCCTCATAGCACAACTCACTAGCTCAACTGTAATACATTAAAATCGGATCCCATGCCTAGCAGTTTTAGGAATGGGTTATAAATCTACATTTTTAAAAATTGGAATGTAACTTTTTATGGATGTGCATTGGAGGTAGGGGTTTGATATATATTCAGAAGATTGTCATGAAAACTGTGTGCAGAAACTTGGGTTCACACTAAAATTTTCTTGAATTGGAATACCTATTAAGAGCTGGAAATTTAAAAAAAAAATTGTAGGAAAGTTGGTGTGCAACTTTAAATCTCTCTCTCTCTCCCCCTCCCTCCCTCCTTCATTGAGGTTTGTCTAGAACAGTGATGGCTAACTTTTTTGCTGTCAGGTGCCAAAAGCAGGGGGAGCGTGGGTGGGTCACATGCATGGATGCCCACACCCATAATTCAATGCCCCCCATGCCCGCCCTCCCAAGCATGCATGCGTGACCCCCCCCCGCGCTCCCCTGCTTTTGGCATGCAATAGCAAAAAGGTTACTGTTGGGCCCGGTAAGCCCATTTTTCACCCTCCCCTGGCTCCAGAGGTTTTCTTGGAGTCTGGGGAGGGCGAAAACCACCCTTCCCACCATCCCTGGAGGCCCTCCGGAGGCCGGAAATGGCCCATTTCCTGACTCTCAGTGGGCCCAGAAGGCCCGAAAATCAGCTGACCAGCATGCACCTACACACTGGAGCTGAGCTAGGGCAAAGCTCATGTGCCCACAAGTATGGCTCCGTGTGCCACCTATGACACGTGTGCCATAGGTTCGCCATCATAGGTCTAGAAGTTCTCCAAGATCCCTTCCAATCCTATTATTCTATGTTCTATTCCAACTTCATGCTATAATTCCCATCATGTCTTCCTTTTTCTGGGTCTTGTTTTTGCCATCTAGTGAATCAAAAATATATGGTTCTC
Organism: Pantherophis guttatus; assembly: GCF_059756535.1. NCBI lineage: Eukaryota > Metazoa > Chordata > Lepidosauria > Squamata > Colubridae > Pantherophis > Pantherophis guttatus. Next base: position 21,742,268 of record NC_142068.1, read on the forward strand.
TGAGTTTTTGCTCAGGGCTACTCAGCTTTTCACTGGTGCCCAAGGTGACAACTGAAAATATTAACTACTAGAATGTGATTGTCATCACCATCATCTTCATTTCAGCCATTGTCCATCACTGCAGGATGAGGTCTCTTTCTCATGTTTCCAACCAATAGGGACCTGAGCTTTCTTTTGCTAATTGGGCCTGCAATACTTGCTGATGTTGTCAATTCATCTTGTTTTATGTCTCTTTCATGGATGCTTTTTATCAAGTGGGATCCATTCTATCACTGCCTTAGAACACATGCCAACAGTTTTGTAACCATCCCATTTCCATTTCAATTCTTTTACTGTCTTGATGATATCTTATACTTTCGTTTATTCTCTAATCAATGTGCAGGTCTTTCAATCTGCCAACTAGAATGTAAGCAAGATGAAATATTACAATAATACAATATCATCATACCGATGATAATATCTTGTAGTATTGCTACTAATTGACTACAATTATAATTAAACTAATTAATGAAAGTAATAAATTGCACAAATCTATAAAGAACTCCAAGGGATGTGGTGGCTCAATAGCTAAGACGCTGAGCTTGTCGATTGAAAGGTCGGCAGTTCAGCAGTTTGAATCCCTAGTGCAGCGTAACAGGGTGAGGCCCCATTACTTGTCCCAGCTTCTGCCAACCTAGCAGTTCGAAAGCACATAAAAATGCAAGTAGAAAAATAGGGACCACCTTTGGTGGGAAGGTAACAGCATTCCGTGCGCCTTTAGCATTGAGTCATGCTGGCCACATGACCGTGGAGTCGTCTTCAGACAGTGCTGGCTCTTCGGCTTTGAAACGGATATGAACACCCCCTAGAGTAGGGAACAACTAGCACATATGTGCAAGGGGAACCTTTACCTTTACCTTATAAAGAACTCCAACTGTCCTTAGACTTGTGTTTCCTTCTTCCAGTACCCAACCCATCAATAAATCAATTTGACTTCTATGCATTAGTGTCTCAAGAAAACAAATCTCCTATAATATCATTTGATTTGATAGACTCAGTCTTTCAGGGCTTTGCGGAAAATATGCTGGGGGAATAGCAGACATATATGTACTATGTTCAGGGTTAAATCATATATTGGAAATTATAGCACATTTTTGTGAGAAGAGCGAATCAGCTATGGAAAAAGGAGCTATTTGGATCAATGTGAGCACTGTAGATACTTTTCTTCCTAGAGCCTACTTAATTTATTATTAAACAACTTCAGGAAGCATCTTAAAGCATTGTGAGGATTTTTTTTCCTCTAACAAGGCAGAGTGAAACATTTCTGCAAGGTGAAGAAGCTCCCAAGGGGCATTGATTATGACCCACAGAGGCTTTGTGAGTGATTGCAATCTATATTTGATGTCTCTAATAAATATCTCCTTGTAAGTCTGTGCATTATAAGTGGTGTATCATCCGGAATGGTACTCAGTTGATGTAATGGTAAAATGAATGCGTGACAGAGAGTGGGAGGGGAATAGTGTTGAAGAAACTATTGAGTTTGCAGAAGTCCTTCTTCAAGCTGGAAGGGGGCACCCATAATCCAAAGAAGGAACCTGTCATTGGATCCTTTCGTCCTCACTATCTTGCTAGCTATATCTTTCATTGTTTGGGAAATCCTATGCTCAGATAGCCTCAGTCTTGACTTCAAATGTCTTTTACTTCAGAAAGATCCATGCTCATTCCCTGAAACTGGACGTCTGATAGATTTTAAGCAGTTTTCTACTTCTTTGCTGGACAAATTCATTCCATGGTGAAACTTCTACTGAGGTTTTGGCTTATAGCATGTAGAAAATTGTATTGCTAATTTCCCCTGTTCCTTTACCCTAAGTAATCAGTATAAGGATTTTAATTTTCAACATGCTTGTAGAAGGATAGAAAATCACAAACATTTGTCCATCTTATCCTGCTTTGTTCAATACATCTTGAAATAAATTGAATAAATTGGAACACCTACTTTGGTCTACGATAAGGATTGCTCGATAACAAATTATTTCATAAACCAGAAAGAGATTTTAAAAAGTTAGCAGTGCTACAAATAAGAACCCAAAGCATAACATATCATGGAATTTTGTATTCTGCATTTTGTTTCATTTGAGGTATCAAATCAAAAGTATATCTCAGTTAATGAGTACCATCGTTTTCCAAGTATACATCTAAATAACTGGCTGAGTTACTGTATGTCCATATTTTTGTTTTTATTTATTTATTTTCATTTTTACTTTTGGCAACTCATTTATTTCAATAGTGGTGAATATCTGTAGCTTGAGTGCAGGATAAGGGTGGAGGTTCATTCTCTGAGCTTGTGGGTTGGTTTCAACTATCAACTATCTTGAATAAACATATGTTTTCTGAACACATTGTTATTCAAGTTAGTTTAATATATTAGGGCGTGCACCTTAGAATAGTTAAAATATTGCAGTTCACAATTATTCTTAGGTTTTCGTATTTCCTTTTTTCTTTCAAGTTATTTCCCTTTGCGTATGCATATATCAAATATATGAATATGAAATCCTTATTTATTTCAACTGATTCAGTGTCAAATACCCGTTCTTATCAAAATTCACACATGGTTTCCAGTTATAATCTACTGCAGCAATACTGCATAAAGCATATTCACTTAAAATGTAAGGGACATAATAAGAAAAAGTCTTGATAGGAATAAACATTTGCCTTATCCACCAAAGCTACCCAGGAACATGCTTTCAAGAAGCCCACAAGCTTCTCATCATAAACCATCAATCTGCCAGTTGATTTTTGATAGATGTATATCTGAGCTACGATGGCACAGTGGTTAGAGTGTAGTACTGCAAACTACTTCTGCTGACCGCCAGCTGCCTGCAATTTGGCAGTTCAAATCTCACCAGGCTCAGGGTTGACTCAGCCTTCCATTCTTCTGAAGTCAGTAAAATAAGGACACAGATTGCTGGGGGCAATATGCTGACTCTGTAAACCGCTTAGAGACGGCTGCAAAGCACGGTGAAGTGGCATATAGGTCTAAGTGCTATTGCTATCGATAGGATAGGACAGGATTATGTGGGTTTGGAAATTATTCAAAAGTCACACTATCGATCTTACATGCTCCTCTCTACTGTTATTAAGGAAAAAAATCCAACATTTTTCATGATTCCAACTGACTCTGAAAAGAGACAACATTGCATTAATACACACTCTAAACATGTACTGTGACAATGATTTGATACATTAAAGTTCATAGATTCATAGACTCTTTTAATCTAAACAAGCTCTCTCTTGTTTGGATGCTGTTTGTAGAATGATTTGCAAGACAGAGGTGTGTGCCAGTTCCATTATGGCAAATAATAAATTCACTTCTCTTAACAAGGTATCTGCAGCCCCAGACTCTGATCAAATTTATCATAACCACCAAGACCATGGAAGGAATGCATTTCAGAATAGAAACACATATGATTAAAAGACAGGAAATCTTAGAATCTTAAAATAGAATAGAGCTGGAAGGGACTTGGAGATCTTCTAGTCCATCCCCCTGTTCAAGCAGGTGACCCTATAAGCATAACTTTGCAAAATAAAGTTCTCTGAGAGCTGAGGTCTTGTCAGGGGGCTCTGCTTCCAAGGAGACCAGCATTCTGAATTGTCTGGGATATGCAGTGCTTTGGATTTGATTCAGAAAAGGTGCCTTTTTTTTATCACAATGCCAGGAAATTAATCAACTGCTTTAAAGGGTTAAAGTGAGGTCCTATATCTCTGCTCCTGTATGTTCCAAAGGACCTTTTTGGAAATTAAATCCAAAGGGTTTAAAAACCCTATAATGAATGTACATGGATTGATTGATTGATTGATTGATTGATTGATTGATTCATTCATTCATTCATTCATTCATTCATTCATCCATTCATCCAACACATTTCTAAACCACCACATTATTTAAGTGACTCTGGGTGACTTAAAATAAAATCCTATCATAATATTTATTATTATTATTAGTTCAATTTATATGCCGCCCTTCTCCGGAGACTCAGGGCGGCTTACAATGCTTTAAGCAATAGCCTTCATACTTTTGTATATACCTGCTTAGTAGGGCTCTTTGGCCCTCCCTAAGCGGTGTTCTATTTTATACAAAGTCAGCTTATTGCCCCTACAAACCGGGTCCTCATTTTACCTACCTTGGAAGGATGGAAGGCTGAGTCAACCTTGAGGCTGGTGAGAATTGAACTTGTAGTAATTGCAGGCAGCTGGCAGCTAAGTACTACTTTAACAGCAGTTTTTTTTAGTCCGCTGCGCCACAAAGACTCTTTATACAATATAAAGTATAAATAAAGCAATGTTAAAAACAGAATTAAAAAGTAGGATTACAGTACTAAAAGTTTAAAAATTAAAAAGAGAATATCCTCAGAACACCAACCCACCCCCAGGACAGCCTGGACTCTTTAGCTTGTGCCAATTGGCAGTAAGGTAAAGGTAAAGGTTCCCCTTGCACATACGTGCTAGTCATTCCTGATTCTAGGGGGCAGTGCTCATCTCCATTTCAAAGCCAAAGAGCCAGCGCTGTCTGAAGACGTCTCCGTGGTCATGTGGCCGGCATGACTAAACACCAAAGGCTCATGGAACGCTGTTACCTTCCCACCAAAGGTGGTCCCTATTTTTCTACTTGCATTTTTTATGTGCTTTCGAACTGCTCGGTTGGCAGAAGCTGGGACAAGTAACGGGAGCTCACCCCATTATGCGGCATTAGGGATTCGAACCACTAAACTCCCGACCTTTCGATCGACAAGCTCAGCATCTTAGCCACTGAGCCACCGCATCCCCCTCCAATTGGCACATCTTAATACTTTGTCTGAAGGCTAGAAGGCTGGGGAGTTCCTCACTTGGTGGTGGGGGTAAAGTGTTCCAAAGGATGGGGACACTGGCAGAGAAGGCTATCTTCCTGGATCCCACCATGTGAAATTCTTTAACTGAAGGGATCAGCAACTTATCTTCCCTGCCTGTCTGGGTGGGATGAGAAAGTATAATTAGACAAGATGTTCCTCAGGTTACAAGGTTCCATGCCATGAAGGGCTTTAAGGTGATAATGTACAACTTGAATTGGACCTGGAAGCAAACTGGCACCGTAGCAGAGGTACTATATGCACAATTCTAGAGATACCCATGAAAGTTTGTGCCACCATATACGGCACCAGTTATAGTGTCTGGATGCTCTTCAAGAGTAGCCCCATGTAGAGTGCTTGGTTACTCATGCTTTTTATATAAGTTGGGAGAGAAAGCTTTAAGTCTTTTATGTTAAGTTTTCCATTTGGAGTAATGCAATACTGGAAATAGTACTGATAGTTTCTGTATTGTCTTTGAACCTGCCTTGAACTTTAAAACTGACTTTCTTAAATTCTGATCTGTATATTTTCCTCAGCAAGAATAATTTTTAGACAGCTTCTGAAATTTGTCCTGTTTTCTGACTTCCCATTGACTGGGAGAAACTTCAGCCCATTCAGCTATTCTTTTCCTTTATACTTCCTGGGCTCAGGGCAGTACATATAGTACTTTTCATGTTATTTATTTGGATTTTTTCAGTTCATTTCTTTTAAAAAAAATTAAACAGAAACACTCTTAAAATTATGGAAAGAAATAGTCCTTTTCCATAGCAGTTCATTTAATCTATAAAATAATGATTAACTTGATTATAACCTCCCCATTTTGTAGACATGACGGAAAATGGAAAAACAACAGATCTGATTTTTTTTCCTTTTCTAATGTAAAATTAATTGTTTTAATTATCAATTTTGTATTTTTATAATTCTATCTCTAGCTGCGTTTATGTAATTTTCTAAGTCACATTTTTTCCCCCTTCTATGCTCTTTGGGAAGTCTAAACAATTTATTTAGTACTGTTCCACCTGTTTAGAATGATAACCCCTGATGGGCAAAAATAATTATGCACTTTTAAAGTTATCTATAAATACTTTGCCCATGAGTAAGGATATAACTTTCCAGTCTTGATAGATCATTTCTTTTCTACTCTAGAAATTTTGATATATAGCTCTATTGCTGAAGTTTGAGTCTCATAACACAGAGATTTTATTTTCATTTTGTTAGAAATGAAACCAGAGGGATATCATTAAATTGGGAAAAGAAACAAGTAGTTGGAGAGCATCACATCACCCTGAAAAAACATTGGTTTACAGTATTGATTTCTGGAGCTGGCTCACATAATCTCTCACTTAAATACAAAGAGACCTTACTTGCTTGGCCCAATTTCATGACATTTGTCTTCACATACTCATCCTTGTGTTGGCTGTTGCAAAGCTAACCTACTCCCTGAAACACTTAAGAAATTAAATCCTGTATCATGTTGAAAGCAATTCTTGAATTCAATCAGGATTATAAAAATAACATATTCTTCTTCTCAAGGACTTTATACATCTACTGGGCAAACCTTTTTTTAAGAACCTAAAAAGCAAAACAACAACAACTGGGATTTCTGATTCAATTGAACCAAAGGGGTTTTTGATCTATTTCATATCCCATTCTTCTCCCTTTTTTCTGTTTCTGAATACCACCCTATGCTCTCTCCCTGTCTTCTAGATTTTCCACTTCTATAAAGCTTTTTACCAGATACAGTGATTACATCTGCCTCGTCCTGCAAAACCTAGCAGTCTTAGAAACTTTAGGTACATAGATTTGCTGTAGAGAATTAGGAAGCCAACAGAAGAAAATATATGTAGCTCAGAATTGAACTGTATAGTTTTTGATGTTCTCTGAGCTGTATTGTTTGCTTGTAAACAGTTCATTACCCAACTAGATAACAAGTGCAAGTAAGTGTGAAGTTTTATATTTTGCCTGTTTATACATAGTGTTTGCCCTGCCAGTTGGGTTTTTTTGGGGGGTATGGATTCCTTCTTGGTGGTTCCTTGATTATTGTTTTATTAGAAATCATACACAGAATAAATTCCCAGTCTCTAACAAAATCCAAGAATCTGGCCTTTTATAACAGTATATATGAGATCCAAGGTTTGAAACCTGGACTTTTTGAGTCAATATCTGGATTTCTATCCATTTGTGGCCTTCAACGTTTATTTCTTTGATCTTTGTTAACAAAGAAGGCTTTATGTAGAGTAAAAACCACCAGGTTCTCACATCATCATCATCTTTAACCCTAATATTTTTCTCAATTTCCTTATTTTTCTCTCTGTGTTTCCTCCATTTTTCACCACCCATTTTAGATCTTCTGCCTATGGCTAACTATTATTTTCCTTCTTGGTCTTATCCCTTTTACTGCTCACTTGTCCATTCTCTATTAACTTTTCTCATTGCCACACCAGATTCTATCCTACGATCCAATCCCTCTCATCTCTTTTTGACTTCAGCCCAGGATACCTTTTTCCAATTCAGTAACTCCAAAAAGAATTTCCATTCAGTTGGAATGAAAAGTAAAAGCCAACTAGGAGGGGAAAAAAAACAATACCATTTACTACAATTTCTGTCTTGTTGTCTAGAAAAACAACATGAATATATCCCATATATGCAAACCAAGGGAGACCAACAACCCATATACTGTGCTGACTGTGCTGCATAGTCTCCTTGCTCCACAGGTTTGTCTTCAATATTCATGTTCTGCCAGGTAAAAATAACATTGTCAATGGATTGCTAGTCCTCCTGTTTAATTTTTTTGTTCTTATTTGATTATAAAGAATGAAATAAACCAGTAGGCATAAATTGTACTTTAGCATTTATGGCAATTCTTAGGTATGAGATGCAGCAAAAGACTAGGCACATCACAGTGCCTTTTCTTGCAAGAGGTACAAAAGTGTATGCATTGCTGCCAGAAGCAAAAGAAAAGATACTACCATATACAAAATCTGTCTACATAGCCCATGTGGTCTAATGATTAGGGTCTTGGGATAGAACCAAGGATATCTTGATTCAAGTCCACCCACTGTACTCAGTAACTTACTTGGTGACTTTAGGATAGCTGTTCAGCCTGACCTACTTCAAGAAGTTTTTGATGGGATAAATTAAGAGAGATCCCCTCATTGGCCATCTTGAACACCTAAAGTAAAGCAGGGTATAAATTAAACAAACAAACTGGCAACATACTTTAGAACTGGCATAAATGAAAGCAGTAGTCTTCATAATTCAGGGTAGGTTACATAGCACCTAACATTATTGTCAGCTTTGGAAGCCATATTAGCAATGGAAGCTTCCACACTGCCACCTTCTTGTGTGTGGGAAAGTAGGAGGGGGGGTTTAGTAGAGGGAATGTAGTTAGACAAAATAGCATTCTTCTTTTCGGTCAAGGTCATGACAGTCCTGCATCTGGAGAAAGAGTGGTTGGAGTGATATCTCGAGATGGGACGGATGGTGGTTGGACAATGTGATGGACTGATGGGTGCAAGGGATGGATTTGGGGTTTTTGATTTACTGAGGGAAACCCCGGAACTCTCAGATTCGGATTTTTCCAGGTGTGCCAGTATACCTACTCTAATAAATGGAACTTTGAGAAAATGCTTGTCTCAAAGGTTTTAATTGGAGTTGAGGTTTTCTGGAATGCTCTAAAACATTGGGTGCCTTGTTGTCTGGCATTTTTCAGTATTTATAACTGCCCTACTCTGTGGCAACATCAATCCTGGTTTATAACAAGCTTAGTCTTTGTTATTGGTTAAGATAAATTAATTAAATCTCTAGGATCATGAAAAATAGTAAATGTGATAACACTGGAAGAGAGTTTTTTCCTCTGGAAGAAATAATTGCAGAGGCATTTGGGGGCATCTGAGGTTTTTACCGTTTCTCTGTAGTAGACTATTACTACACTGAATTAGTGTGACATCTTCATGAGGGCATCAGAATCAACAAATGTGCAGACTTCATAGAAGCATTTTCTTCCCTAAGGTTATATATAGTCGTGTCCAGCTTTGATTTAATAGCATAATTTTGCTGCTAAATGTTCCTGTCTGATCTATTCATATTTGAGGTGGGGTGGGGATGAATCTTATATCTGCAGGGGAAAAAATGGAAGTTATTTGTCAGCTTGAACTATCTCAGCTTTTTTGTGTGCCTAAAACATTAGCTGAGATTCTGGCATAGGTTAAGCAAATAGAATGGAGGCCAAACGCGACAATGAAAACTCCTTTTAATGCTTTTTAGGCTTTTAATTAATAAGGAACATGTTCCTATCCTTTCAATCTTGAATAAGGTCAGACTGTTAGAGTAAAATGCAAGCTACTTCTCAAGAAAGCTAAACTCAAGCTTTTGCAATGACATATCAGACTATTATGTCACTGTAACCTTATGCTTTGTGCCTATCTTCTCTTTTTTCCACTTACGTATTGAGGCTAGCAATTGATTTGATGTGAATTCAAGTGATTAATCAATGGACTAAAAATGTGGCATATTGTAATCTTAGTACCTATCCTTCCTCGAACTGGCCCCAGAGCTCTGGACGATTACATATATAACCAGTGGTGGGATGCAACTAGTTTAACACGTGCACACGCTTAACGTGCTTGCACGCAGCGTTCAAAATACAGCAATTTGAAGCTCAGCTGCTTACCTTCTAAGGCAGCCCCAATAAGTAGAACAGTGGAGGCAAAGAAATCAGCTGTGCCATGCGAATTAGCTGCGCCAGAAAGAAGCAAATATAGGGCAGGATAGGCCAGGGGCGGGGCCAGATGATCGTAGGATCTACCGGTTCACCTGAACCAGTCCGAACTAGCCCGAACCGGCTGAATCCCACCCCTGTATATAGCTGAAGTCCTATATATTCTGCATGATTAAATTGTAGCATGTATAATTAAACTAACATCATATAGGAAAGGGGACAATGATATGATCCATTACACTCAGGGAGAATGAAAGCTTCAATTAACATATACCAAAGAGTGGGGGGGAAACATTTCTAGCATGTTTGTCAAGTAAGACAGCCAACTTGCTATATGGGGTTTGCCAATATTAGACTGAGACTCGGAAGAGACAAATTCAAAACTACATTTGACTACGCAGCTCCCTTGGTGGCATGAAGGTACTTAACGTCTTTGTTTGACCTACCACCATAACTCAAAATATGATGTGTGACCCTGCCATTATGTTTTAGACTTAGAACTTCACACAACCGTAACTCTAAGCCATGAATTGCTTAATTACAATTTACCAAAGAGATTATAATTGGTTAGATTCATTCAAAAAAGGACAGATGTTGACTAGTTTATTAAAGCTGAAGTTGAACAGACCACCTTAATTGCTTAAAACAATGAGTGAAGACTGCCATTTGTAGTTTATGACCAATATCCTAAACTAACAATGTTCTGGATGAATGCACTCTAACTAAACCTAAACTAACAATGTTCTGGGTGAATGCACCCTTTATTGCATAGTTCAATCTATTTCACAAACATTTGAGATGATGTAGGCCAGTGGTGAAATCCAATTTTTTTTTTACTACTGGTTCTGTGGGTGTGGCTTGGTGAGCGTGGTGTGGCTTGGTGGGCTGGCTTGGTGGGTATGGCAGGGGAAGGATACTGCCAAATCTTCATTCCCACCCCACTCCAGGGGAAGGATACTGCAAAATCCCCATTCCCTCCCCACTCCTGAAGGAAGGATATTGCAAAATGTCCATTCCCACCCCACCCTGGGGCCAGCCACGGGTAGTATTTGCTGGTTCTCCGAACTACTCAAAATTTCCACTACTGTTTCTCCAGAACCTGTCAGAACCTGCTGGATTTCACCTCTGGTGTAGGCCTTTTCTCCATCCATGTATGACCACCTTGCTTGGCAAACAAAGAAGCAAGGAAATATATGTACATATGTGTGAAATAGAAATTCAGTAGTAGGAAATATATGTACATATGTGTGAAATAGAAATTCAGTAGTAAAGTAGTAAAGGTGGTTCTCAACATAAGACATGTAAGTGAGCCATGAATTATGGTTGTAAATCATGGTGGTTGATAAAGGGAGTTACCAGGTGACTGGTATGTGAGTCACAAGGGACTGCATCTTGCTTTAAATGAATGCATTTAAGCCAGGGGTCCCCAAACTTGGCAGCTTTAAGACTTGTGGACTTCAACTCCCAGCTATGCTGGCTGAAGAATTCTGGGAGTTGAAGTCCACAAGTCTTAAAGCTGCCAAGTTTGAAGACCTCTGATTTAAGCAAAAGGTATTGGCTTTAAGCAAATCCGTTGTACCCAATTCCTTTTTTTTTTTGCCAGAAACTGCCCAAAAAAGTTGTAAATCATAGTCATGTGACCACGGGACACTGCAAATGGCTGTAAACGTGGGCTGGATACTAAGCACCCCAACTCAACCACATGATGGATTGGGAGCAACTGTCAGAGCCTTGAAACCAGGTCATAAGTAGCTTTGGTGAGCTCCATTGTAAACTTTGAATTGTAACTAAGCAAGTGGTCATAAGTTAAAGACCACCTGTAATGGCAATTCTTTTGATCCATCTATTTTTCTTCCTTTTCTAAATCTCTGTTCAAATGTCATGCTCCTGTTCCAAAACCAGATTAACTAAAACGTAGTCATCCTTACTGCCATTCTGAAATTACAGCTGAAATTAGGATAAGGACAGAAATATATTGTCTAATCTAAATGCTGGAAAAGAAAGTCTAAGATAACAGCAAACCACTTTTATACTGTTTACAACAAAAACAATATGTTGTAAGCCATTTAGTCATGTATCAGTTAATCCATCCATCAAATAAATAAAATACATATACATGGCATTATCAGGAATCCAGGGCAATTATAATTTTATGAGGAATTTGGGAAAAACTGGGAATCAGTTTTTCAGTTTCTTTCATAAAGAGGACTGGAGGAGACAGCTGTGTTTCCTTCCTTCCTTCCTTCCTTCCTTCCTTCCTTCCTTCCTTCCTTCCTTCCTTCCTTCCTTCCTCCTTCCCTTTTTCTTTTTCTTTTTGATACACTGTCTTAATTAACTAACTAGAAAGGAGGCTGGGAAATTCTTGTTACTGTTTTCAAGATTCTATATTTACTCCAAGAAGCCAAAAGCATTAAGGATACTTTACTGAAGTCAGTCTCATTTTTTTTTGCTTTTGAGGTTCTGCCAGCTACACAAGGCCTGATAGTCTTAACATATAAATTGCAAAAGTCAAAAGTTAGCAGTTGTACAAATGGAGAAACAACTGACCTTACTATAAAAGGTATAAGAAGACTGGAGTCATTATTTGGACAAAAAGAAATAGCTGTTAAAACCTAATAAATGCCTTGAATATAATAATAGCATTGAGCATCCAAAAATAGGGCAGATCATACTGGAAACTGGAACCAGACATGAATTATTTCCCATCTTCTTTTTCTTTCTCTTTCTCTTGAAGAATAAAAATCAATTACCATTTTAAAGTTCTTCATATCACTAAACTGCTTATTGGATAAAGTGTACATTGAAATGGTTGCTATTCCATTTATCATTTAAGTACGATTAGAAGATCACTATAGAGATTTGAGAGTGGTCAAGCACGGCAATTACCAAATGATCCAATCATTTAAGAGCTCTTTCATGAAGAATTATGGATTTAAAGTGCAAAGTCACTGCAGAAGTCTCTTCTATCGGTCACTGCTGTTTCTCCATAATTTTATATGAAAATTAACAAGCCACAGATCTTTGGTTGGAGCTTTCCTATATGTACTTATATATAGCACCAGCTTCTTTACCTTGCTGCAGATTCACACTTTAACAGAACAATAGAGTTGGGACCATAGAGGTCTTCTAGTGCAACCTTTGGTCAGGCAGGAAACCCTGTACCATTTCAGACAAATGGTTGTCCAAGCTCTTCTTAAAAACTTCCAGTGTTGGAGCATTTACAACTTCTGGAGGCAAATTGTTCCACTGATTAATTGTTCTAACTGTCAGGAAATTTCTCCTTAGTTATAGGTTGCTTCTTTCCTTGATTAGTTTCTACCCATTGCTTTTTGTCCTGCCCTCAGGTGCTTTGGAGAATAGCTTCACTCCCTCTTGTTTGTGGCAGCCCCTGAGATATTGGAATAATGGTATCATGTCAGCCTCAGTCCTTTTTTTTCCATTAAATTAGACATATCCTATTTCAGCAATGGTTCTTTATATGTTTTAGCCTCCAGTCCCCTAATCATCTTTGTTGTTCTTCTCTTTCTAGAGTCTCAACATCCTTTTTATATCGTTGCAAGCAAAACTAAATGCAATCTTGCTTTTAACATAGTGACTGCTGCATTTTTCCACTGGGAAAGCTTCATATACCTTAGGACTGATGGCCTGTCAGAATGTTAACCATAGTTACTTCTTTTTCTATAGACATCAAAACAAGAGAAATCTAACAAGGGCATAATTTACAACAGATTTGATCTATATATTGCAGTATTTTTTTACATCAGCCAACAGGATCAAAAACTTATTTTTGTTGCCCTTCTTGGCAGATAAACAAATATTCAATGCCCATTAATTTTAATGAGTTTTTCAAAAGTGTCCAGATTGTTTAATAGCTGAGATAAGCACTCATCTAAGCTCGGAAAGCTGGAAAGTATTGGATTAGCGATAGCTGTCCCTCAAGATCACATATTGATTTTCTTAAAAGCATTTTTTTTCCCAGTTAACAATGCAAGAATCAAATGTAGCCATACATTGAGCTAAATGTGAAGGATGAAGAAAAAGCTGGCAATGAAGTACAGGATCTTGGATAGTCTGGGGAAGTTGAAGTAGATGGTAAAAAAAAAAAAAAGAGGATAAAAAAAGAGAAAAATATGATCTATACTGAATTAAGTTTTCCGGCACAAAGTGCAGACAACTGATTTTAAATGGAGATATTGTTAAGAATTCAACTTCCAAATATTAAATATTGTGTTGTTAAAGAGATACCCTCAAACTATGAACATCTATCTCATAGTTTGGATGAGATAGATAAAATATGAGCTTCAGCTGCAGAGTGAAACAGAAGTATAAAATTGGGATGGGGCAGCAAGAACTGCATTCATTTTTTGGTATGTTAGGGACCATGCTCCATAATGCAATGCTCAAAGTTAGATTAAAATTAATTTCAGTTATATTTACTAAAATTACTCTTTCACCATCTGTTTAGCAACTTTTCCATCAGTCACTTTCAACTAAATTAGTAACTATTTTTATTGATCTCAGAGTATGACACTCAAAGTGTTTTGGGACCACAAGAAGCTCTGTGGCCTTGACTGACCCATCTTTGCCCTAAGACCACAATATATGCTCTTAGAACCATGATGGTGAACCTATGGCACATGTGCCATAGGTGGCATGTAAGAACCATATCGGTGGGCACGTAAGCTCAGTACATGTGTGCACCGGCCAGCTAATTTTTGGGCCTCCTGGGCCCACCAGAAGTAGGGAAACAGGCTGTTTCCAGCCTCTGGAGGGACCCTGGGGGGTGGGGAAGGCCATTTTCACCCTCTCCAGGCTCCTAGAGAGGCTCTGGAGCCTGGGGAGGGCAAAAAACGGGCCTACTTGGCCCACCGTGCCATCGTGTGCCAAAATTGGGGGGAGTGTGGTGGGGAGGTTGTGCACGCATGCGTGGGAGGCAGGGCGCATAGAATAATGGGTGTGGGCATGCACGCACACGATCCCCCCACACTTGCCTCGCTTTTGGCACGCGATGGCAAAAAGATTAGCCATCACTCTGTTAGAATCTGAAAAAAAGTAAAGTCCTAATTAAACTCTGGCTCCCAGAATCCTTCACTGCTTACTAAAGATGTTTGGAATATAGTTCAGTAATTTCTGAAGCACCACAAGTGTTTGATTCATGACCTGAATGCTAGCAATCAGGGTGTAGAAAATTAATACGATGTTGCCAATCCTTCCCACAATGTGGGAATTGCAACCATTAAATTACATAGGAAAAAGGAAAGTGGTATATTTTTGAGGTAGAGCTGGCATAGATAGTATGTTGCTTTCCAGATATTTTAGATGTCACAGAATCTTATAATTCATGAATTAGAAGACAAATAGGTCATCTAATCTTCTGCTCAATCCAACGATATACTGAACCATCTTTGCCAAATGATCAATCATGTCCCACTTGAAAACCCCCAGTGAGGATCATCCATCACTATTTTACCTAGGCTATTTCATTGTTGCTATCAGAAGATGCCTTCTCCTACTATCCCTGAATGTGGTGGCACAGGTTAGAATGTAATATTTCAGGCTAACTCTGTCTCAGCCTGGAGTTTCAACCCTGATTGGCTCAAGATTGACTCAGCCTTCCATTCTTCTGAGATCATTACAGTGAGGACCCAGATTGTTGGGGCCAATATGCTGACATTGAAAGCATATTGTAAACACCATAGAGAGTGTTGTAAAGCACTATAGGCAGGTATATATGTCTAAGTGCTATTGCTATTTCTCCTAATGTGAACATGCTGGTTCTTGTTTTATGCTCTAGCCATGTTGTATAAAATAAATATTTAATGACTAAGTATGCAGAACTCCAACTGAACACCATCGCACAACATTAGAATATTCACACTGAAAGTCAGAGATCTTGCTTTGGTCCACACACTCTTTGTGATTAAGTGACATGTGATTCCACGATCTGTAATGCAGTATAGTTGTATGCATTTTTACTCAGAATTAAGTCCAATTAATTTCTGTGGAAAATATTATCAGGTAAGAATGCACATTTTCTTTTCTTGTTTTGCTTTTTCTTACTTAAGACTCATTGCAATGTAAGAAAGACATGTACTGCAATTAAAAGAAGCTTCAAAGTGCAATTTATTTGGTCAGTTTTACAATGGCTGACATGTTCCTTGGTAAATGGGATTGTGTTTTAAGAGAGTGTCACTAATTGCCTTTCACACATGGTGATGACTAGGCTAATTTAGTAGAAGCTATTAAAAGAAAGAGGCATTTAAACAAGTAATGCTCTATTCCCACGGAAGCAGAAGTCTTAATATCATTGGTGAACATTCAGAGTAATGCCAAGCAATGGATTGTTACTGAATTAATGCTTCCTTTCTGGTAATTAGATGGTTGGTTGATTGGTTGATTGATTAAAAATATTTAATCCTGGATTTTAAAAAAATGATCAGGAATTGCAAAAATTTGCGAGCTCTTCTCAAACATTATGGGTCAAAAGTTATGACAAAGTAATTGGGAAATACTACTGGTTTGACTCACATGGATGTAAGATTCATCATCGCTTTTACTTTAGGGTGCTCCAAGGTTGATAGCAATTTGATCCAGTTAGCCTCTTCTATTGGACCTTGTCTGAGTTTGTATAGCTAAGGAGGGTCAGAAATGGTTAACATTTTCACAGAAAATCATCACAAAATCCAAGGGTTGCAAATTAAACTAAGAAATTTAAAAACAACAACAACAGACAGACATAAAAAAAATCCCACCATTCTAGAAGAAGTAATCATAAATCAATTCCAAATTATATTATTGATAAACAAACAGTTACACTAACATAAATTCATTCATTCATTCATTCTTTCGTTCGTTTAAACTGCTCAACAGCCAAAACTCTTTGGACAATTTACAATAAACAAAATAATCTAATTTGAATTAAAACATACCTGATAAAGTCAAATAAAGTATATATTTTTTTTAAAAATGTACATACTAGGCAGCAGCAAGGCAGTCAACAAATCTGAAACAATATGAATTAGAATATGATTAGCATATAATTAAAATATGGTTACAAAGCCTGGGCAAATAGACAATTAAATGATGCTAATATGGTTGCTAATATGATTCCTCCTCTCTGGGGAGGGAATTCCATAAATAAGTTGCTGACGTACAAAGGTCTCCTTCCCTTGCACAGACTCATCTCATCACCTTTGGTGGAGAGACCTGGAGGAGGGCCTTATTAGAAATCTTAAAAACATATAAGTAGTTACTAACGGTTTAATTTGACTTGAAAGTTTTATCTGTTCTTAAATGAGCAGTGGGATTCAGCAAACCACTTCTCTTCAAATAATGTTACCTCAGACCAGTAGTGGGTTCCAACCGGTGTTACCACCAGTTCTCTTCGCACACACGCTTTGCGCATGATTGCCACAGGTGGCATGCATAACCATATCAGTGGGCACCCCAGCTCAGCTCTGGCGCGCATGCGCACGCTGGCCAGCTGATTTTCGGGCCTTCTGGGCCCACCAGAAATAGGGAAACAGGCTGTTTCCTGCCTCTGGAGGACCTGGGAGAGTTGGGGAAAGCCCCCTTTTCTTTCTCACCTGGCTCCAGATCCTCTCTATGTGTCTAGAGAGGGTGAAAACAGTCTTTCCCACCCCCTCAGAGGCCCTCCAGAGGCCCGAAATGGCCCATTTCCCAATTTAGGATTGGAAAGGAAGTGACGTTTTTTGCTGTCCCTGGTCTCCAGAGACTCCTAGAGAAATCATCACGTGCCAGGAACGGGGGGAAGGGGGGTTACACGCGCATGTGTGGGGCGGGTGGATAGAATTATGGATGTGGACGCGCACATGCGCAAACCTCCCCCCGCCCCTCCCCCAGCACAAGATGGCAAAAAGGTTAGCTATCACTGCACTAGACTATCAGAGGAATAAATAATAAGGTATTTATGTCAATGTGGAATGTAGCTTCAGGTTGTCTTGTCCTTTTGGAAATTTGAATGTATTTTGTGGGAAATCTGACAAATGGCTGCCATGCTCGGCATAGCCAGTCAAAATGTCATTTATCAGAAGGCAAACTAGTGAAAGTGATCAACATTCCCTAAGTATTTTAAATAGTGCTTTGAATCCTAGCTGTGTAACATATGGTAGAATATTTGTGTCTGTAGATCAATTAAAAGAAAATGAAAGAAAGAAGACAGTAATATTTCTGGTTTTTAAGTATAATAATTTATTAATTCAGGTAAAAATAGCAGTGATAATTAGTTAAATGAGATTTTTATCTTTGATGAATAATCATGTTTTTGATTAATCTCAGAACTGTATATCTATTTTGATCATAACAAGTGTTCCTCATTAAAATTGTATAATTTTAATGATGGACTGGAAATTAATAGACATTATTTCATTGGAGTGGAAAGTCCACTAAAAGGTAAAGTTATAATAAAATGCATACTAAAATGGTTTGGGGGTTTCTAATAAAGAAATATATGTGTAGAAATAATACATATGGTTTTCATGATCTAGACACCAGAGGTAGAATCTTTTGTATTGAAGCCAGAATCATTATGGGAAACATATTATTGTCCCCATATCTCACATTTGGAGAAAGTGCTATCCTAAACATATTTTGGTATTTGAATTGATACTTTTTAATTAAGTAAACTAAGTAGTTAAAATATAATTTAAAATGTTTCAATATTTCTGATTTACTCACATTCCTATTTATTAGACTAATTCCAATGGACAGAATTAAATATATTAAATATATATTAAATATATTTGAATTAAAAATATATTCTTCAGGATATATTAAGCCCAGTTCAAGTGCTCTGAATCTGGATTGACCTTTATGCATGTGTGACTGCCTATATGATTCTGCATTATTGGGGTCCAAACTCAAATAAAAACCATTGCTAATTCAATTGAAGACTTTTCTAAAGACACTAATATGGAACACTGGACTGCCTTTTTAAAAGCTGTTGAGATTGTAAATGCCAATTTTCACTTTAAAGAAAAATGAATTTCATGTTGAACACATAACTAGACATTTTTTTTTAAACCTATATTCTCTAGATCCTTTGAAATAACAATTTCCATATTTCCTAATTGGTATATTCTATTAAACATGCTAGCTGTGAATGCTGGAACTATATTCTCAATACATCTAGATAACAAAACAATGACAAATGCAGAACCATTCTTTTTCCACTCTGTGTGATGACACCTAATATTTCTCTTTGCCTGTCTGAAAAATGCACATATATAAATTGATATCCTGGTCCTGGAATATCTCAGAATTCTTCTGAGATATCAAAGACAGTCAGAAATGAGGGTGACATTTTAGACATAATGAATGGATTCATTTGTACCGGAAAGAATGTTCTCTTGGGAAACTTGAATAAATAGATTTCCAACACATAGGTATTAGAGATGAAATCTCCTTTATCAAATTCTCACAATGATTTTACCACAGTGAAAAAGTTCTTTAGAACTTCTAAATGAGTATTCATTATAATGTACTAGCTTTTGAAACAGTTAATAACATTTCTACAAATATAATGCATTATTCATATATACCCATTAAGGTGGAACAAATAATGGATGGTTCTCGTTTATCGAGAATTCTATTTTGCTGACACAGTAAAACCTTTACGTAGAAAATGTATCCCAGGTATAGCCAAAAATGATGAAACAGCCACCATGGAAATGCAGCAAGCCAGTCCAGTGCTTTTGAAGTTGCTTCAGTCAGCATCAATAGTTACCTTTATTGCACTTTTATTCCTAAAAACTTGGGAAACTCAATAGAGGAAGCTAAAAACCAAATAAACAAACTATGTTTTTCAGTCAGAGGTATGAAACATGAAATTCTTTTTTTAAAAAATGAAATAAACTCAGTAGGGCAATTGGCAGCCTCAGGGCTTCATGATACTCCAAATCTCTTGTTTCATTAGCCCCTAAAAGCCTTACAGCCACAATTTTTTTTTAAAAAAAAAAGTGATGTGGTTTTACACAATTTTGAGTTAGGAAGCAGAATCATAATGTAAATCCTTTAAAAAAGAGAGTCTTAGTTTAGTTTAATAAACAAATAACTCCTTATTTAAAGAAGGCTAGAAAATGAATGCATGACATCATTCTGTAAACGCTAACCTTTCTACTCTGATACTCAACTCTTTTCCAAGATGTTAAAAACAGTTCATCACCATGAAAACCATGGCCTGATTCCCACTTTTGTTTGGGTGTCTGGAGATGTCAATGTTTATTTTTGTGGTACACTGCCCAGAGTCTCATTGCTTAACCGGCTGGTGCTTATCAATTTAAATAATAATAGAGATTGGGTAGCCTTATAAATGTGTGGAATAAATAAATGCATGCATGAACATACTAAGAATTCTCAATAATATTGATTTTGACAATGAAATCTATCTTCTTTGCATTAAGCTCTTTTCAATCTTTAGTTGACATCTATAAGCAATTCAGGTATAAATATAAACAATGATAACTATCAAATGGGAAGTTCTGATTTTTCCTGGGATTACTTTCTGATATTGGAAGAGTGTTTTGGCTTAGATTTGCTGCAGCATCCTCTTTCATTTCTGCCTCTAGGTGCTCAAAATTGTAAGGGATCTTATAAAATAATGAAATTCTCAAGGGAAGATGCAACAGCTCTATCAATTACAGTTGCTAGAAAATTACACAGCGATTCTCATTCTCATTTGCCCCACTAAACTATGACCCAACCATGGCTGAGGCCTGGGCAAGACAAGAGTTGCCACAATTGAGAGTCCAGAGATATTTCACGAGAAGAGTCCTCCATTCATCTACCTGCAATAAAATATCTTATGCCACCAGACTTGAAATTTTGGGCTTAGACAACTTAGAACTATGCCGACCTCAGTCTGATCTAAGTGTAGTACATAAAATTATCTGCCACAATGTCCTACCTATCAATGACTACTTCAGCTTCAACCACAACTACACACGAGCAAACAATAGATACAAACTCAAGGTAAACTGCTCGATTGCAGAAAATATGACTTCAGTAACAGAGTGGTCATTGCCTCAAAAGCACTACCTGACTCTGTAGTTTCTTCCCCAAACCCCCAAAACTTTAACCTTAAACGGTCTACTGTTAACCTCACCCCATTCCTAAGAGGTCTGTAAGGGGCATGCAAAAGTGCAGCAACGTGTCTTCCGTCTCTGTCTTAATGTTCCTTTTTACTCGTATCCTTTTCATGTATTCAAATTATGTTTATACTTTTACCTGTTATCTTATATATGCTTGACAAATAAAATAAATAAATAAATAAAAATAGAATGAACTGTTGTTGTTTTTTCCTGACCAGACTTTTGTCTAGCCCTCCTTTTTATTCTTTAACAGATTCCATCAGCATCCTGTCACTTCAGCTGTCTTTTTGCTGATATGTTTGCTGGGCCAATGAGATTTGCCTCTTGGCAATTAACTTACTTATCTCTGGTTACTGTCTCCTGGTCCTTGTCTGATTTCAAAGTTGACTTCCTTATCTCTTCCGCTTACTTACATGTGCTCATCCTTTGCTAGGGTCAAATTTTGGTCATTCTACTTCAGCTACTTTCTCCAAAATTTTAGTCCATGTAACAAGACTAAGGCTGGAAAATCTCCTCCTTGTTTTATCACCACTTCGACCAGGAAAGATATAGTTCAACTATACTGAGGAAAGCATCCATAGATAAGATAAGGCTATTAAGTCCCTGTAAATTATTTTCAGGCTTATTTGTACTGATATCCTTACAGAGGTGCTTTCTTTATTAGAGTTAAAAAGTTAACTGGCTCTGAGAAAAGTAAAAGAAAAAAATGTAAAAAAAAAAAAACCCACCAAAAAATTCCCCAAAACATTTCTGATGTATTTCAAACTGCCACCTTCTACATGTAACCCTTTACATTTGTTATTGCCATTGTTATTGTTTGTAATATTGTGGTTGTTATGTCTACATATATGTGCATTTTAATACCCAATGCTTATATATATATAAATTCAATCTTACGGTGTGTGACTATATACTGTATGTATGTGAGTGGTGGTGGGAGCAGGGTATATGTTTAGAAAGATCAGATACAGGAAAGATAATAAGAAATTGCTTTCCTGGGACAGAAAGGTGGAATGGCAGAGAAGTGGGAAAATTTGAATATGTAACATAGAATAATAGGATTGAAAACGTCCAATGAGGGAATACTCACAACTTCCAGAGGCAATTGGATTTTTCTCACTGTCAGAAAATTTCTCCTTAGTTTAGGTTGGATTTCTCTTTGAAGCTCTTCCCCATTACTTCTTGTTCCACTCTCAGATGCAAATTGTCTATTGTTGAAACATGGTAGCTTGTAGTCCAGACTGAACATTTTACAAGTTGCTGCCAAAATATCTCAGTCTCTACCGAATTTTCTACCTGGCTTAGAGTCAAGCAGACATCAGAAACAGCTTAATGATGCAGGGTGAATATGTCTTAAATCAGTGCACATTTTTGTTGCACTTGCATTTGGCTTACAACCAGGATAATGAAAATATCACACATTCCATATTCCATGTCAGAAGCCAAGACTTCGTGGTGATTATGTCCCTTCTCTTCCAATAAACATCTGATGATAAGAATGCATAACAAAGTAATTTAGTGAGGTCTGTTGAAGAGTGTAAATTAAATATATTATGGAAGGAATTAAAAATGATCAGAAAGGAGGAGTTCCACACATTTTTTTTAATATATTTATACCAATGTTTCATTTTATAGCTCAAAAACACATTTATGTCTCAAGTGCGGTAACATATTCATGATGTACCCATTCTTCTGACCCTAGATTTCTCTTTTCAAACATTAAAATTTGGATTTCTCTTTGAATGAATTCCAAGTCTTTCTGCATTCTATTTGTTGGTTTATAGCAACCTTGCATTCCTTATTAATTATGGTTGTAGCAATCACATTTGGTATTCAACAATAATCATAGCAACATTCATAGCAAAAAATATTTTTTCTTAAAATATTGATTACAACCACATTGAGATGGAGATTCCTGTGTCTGAACATTTAGAAATCTCATTCATATCTTTTCAAGGAAGACAATGATTCTTTTATTGAATCAGATCATCAGTCAATCCAGAACGTTACTTTCAACATTGAGTAACAACATTTTGGAAGATTTGGACATCTGGACGAGTCCTATCATCCCAAAACCATAGCTGGAGAAACTAGGCATTATTCTGGAAACTTTATACATGAATAATATATTTTCTATCTCTGAAATACAGCCTGTCTTCAGCCATTAAAACTATGACCTTATCAATCAATCTAGTAGCCAAAGTATCTACAAATCAGATGCTCATAAGTTATGCAGTTCTTAATTTTTTTAAGGTAAGTGTTTTCTACACTGCTGACCAAGATTAATCTCAATGCTTTCAGAGATTAAAAAAAGAAGGAAACAATTGGGAAGAAAAGGTAGCAAATAACATCTTGAACAAAAGAAGTATGAACACATATTTTCTAACTTTTATCCCCTTCTCTATTCTGTTGCTTTCATGTAGTGTATAGTAAAGGACGCCATTCCATTTTGTAAAATTAGCTGTAGGCATGTGAAAAGTAACAGAAGGTGATCATTTTATCTTTTCTTCAACCAGTCGTATGTCTTGATTCAGCTCTGCGATGGGTATAGTCAGATGTTATAGGGTTAGAAATAATTCAGCATAGAGACCTCTAGAAAGCAATGGTTGAATGCTTATGACTACATATTAATAATCACCTTAATTACTTTAGGAAAGCTTGTTATAAATAGCTATGCAAGTTGTTATATTATATATACTTATGACTACAATAAAAATAATGTCAATTTTACCCATAGCTAACAGATATTGAACCCAGATATTGAACAATACATAGTTTTTAATTTCTCTATTCTTACTGCTGAACAACTGCCAGTGAAGATAATTTTAATTTAATTTTTGATCTGATCCTAGATCTTTATGTCAATATTGCTATCACCTGCTAAATACAAACTGAACCTTCAAATGAATATTTTATTGATTTGTGTTACTTTTTGGTTGTTGAGAGAGTTTTCAAATATATTAAAAACAGCAAGTTATAAGAACAGTTCAGGACAATTAGCTATGCTAATAGAGGGTTTTTTTCCCCCACCTATTCAAAATACTGAAAAGACGTAGGTGTCAGAATGACAATTTATATCATTAGGATATAAATCTCTCTGGAATAATTAGCTCTTTCTTATTTTTATCTTAGTAAATTAGATAAATATTATGAAATGGAAATACCAAGATTCTGTAGATGTTTTCATCTGCTGTTGGCATGTTAATTAAAATATCTGCATAACTATTCTTATATTTGCAAATCTGAAAGTAGTTAACAATACTGCTAAAAAAGCAAACCTTAAAAAGCTTAAAATTCATTAAAAAGAAACCGGTTATTAGGAACAGTTGGTGGCTAGGAAAATCTAAGATTGAAATCTAAGATTGTAGTAGAAGACAATGTTATTGGACCTAAATTATTGTGGACATTTTATAATGGTAACCTGTTCCATAGAAAAAAATGTATCATATTGTCATAAGTTTTGGCTATCAATAAGCAGGCTGTAGCTTGACAGGATGTCTCCTTTTCCCCTGGAGGAGAAATTACTGTCAATGCTTGGGTCTAAAAGGACACATTTTTTTTTCAAAGTAATCTAGTCTCAGTTTTATTAGGACTTTTTCTATTGAAGCCTACACCTTAAACATAGATACAGCTCCTTTGGCATCTGCAGGTGACATCCCATGTGTCATAACATAATTGTGCATTTCCGTCATTTGCATGGTAGTATATTCTGGCATGTGCCACATGGGCTATGCTGGAACCCAATCTTTCAGATACTTCAGGAGTGAAATTAATCAGGTTCTGGAGAACCGGTAGCGGAAATTTTGAGTAGTTCGGAGAACCGGCAAATACCACCTCTGGCTGGCCCCAGAGTGGGGTGAGAATGGAGATTTTGCAATATCCTTCCCCTGTCACACCCACCAAGCGACACCACGCCCATCAAGCCACACCACACCCACCAAGCCACGCCCACAGAACTGGTAGTAACAAAATTTGAATTCTACCACTGCTACACTTGCTGAATGAAGGCAAATAAGGTCTCTACGAGACCGCCTTCTGCCACCAATAGCCTCCCACCGGCCAGTACGTTCGCACAGAGTGGGCTTCTTCAGGGTGCCATCCGCCAGACAATGTCGGCTGGCGACCCCCAGGGGAGAGCCTTCTCTGTGGCGGCGCCCACCCTCTGGAACAACCTCCTCCCAGAGATACGTACAATAACAGACCTCCGGATTTTTCGTCGGGCCCTAAAAACCTATTTATTTCAATTAGCTGGCTGGCTTGAGTTAAATTTTAAATTGATTTTAAATTGGGTTGTTTTAATTTACGGCCAAAATATTTAATTATTTTAAACTGTTTTTAAATTTTGTATGTCCTGTTTTTTACTTTGGCTGTTCACCACCCTAATTGGAGAAGGGCGGTATAGAAATTGAAACAAACAAACAAACAAACAAACAAACAAACAAACAAACAAACAAATAAATAAATAAATAAATAAATAAATAAATAAATAAATAAATAAATGTGTCTTAGGATAATGTTGCAGGATCCAATCTGTGTCAGTCATCAGGAGCAAAGGCTTAGTTTTGAGAGCTTTCGGATTTGTGCTGGAGTTCATCCTCGGAGAACTTCTCTCTACCAGAATGTGGTAGCACACATTCTACTGCACATTTTGGTAAAGAGAAGTTCCCTGAAGTTTGGCTCTGGCATGAGTCCAAAGGCTTAGAAGACTAAATCTCTGGTCTTGATGACCAGCACAGATTGGATTCTGCATTATATTTGATAGTGCCACTCAGAACACTTATTTCTGATTCTTCTAGTTTCCTTTACAGATAAAGCATGGTTTATGATTTAGAATTGGGAAAAATTCAAGTCATATGATGTCAACTGATGGTTATCGTGAAAAAAACATAACAAGCAGGCCATTAAAAAAAATGAATTTAACTTCTTTGTTTATTTTCTCTTGAATGAATTAAAATTCAGGCGGATTATTATAAGGGTCAAAAATATAAATATATGTAATGGGAACAGTTTGTTCGATTGCTACATGGGGCCCTGGCATCATTTTAGTCCTTTATACACAGTCATCTCATGATTGAAAAGAAAGAAAAAGCTATTATTGTCAAATGCTTAAGCAAAAATATCTAATATGCTAAACAGATTGATAAACACTGTGATAAGCACTGTGACCTTATTAAGGCAAAGTGTATGTGTTTTTCTCTTTTGTTCTTGGCTCTCGTGGGACATTTCAAAGATAGAATACAGTTCTGACAGCAAAATTATTGCTCAGGTTGCTCTCAGGAGGAAAAAAAATCAGTGATATGTCTTTTGCTTAATTGAAGAAATAAACTTTCTAAATTTACTGTAGCAAGTGTATATCCATTGAGTCTAAACAAAGTCTAGCAATACAAGGTTAAGCAATTAGAGAGGTCCATCAAGGCCCAGATGGACATAAGCTTACAAATTAAGGAGAAGAATAAAGGGTAAGAAAAGGGAAAGGAAAAGGAGGGCCGTGGGAGAGAGGAGAAAGGAAAAATTCTAACAATAAATTGACTAGGTGGGAATTTTAATTCTTGACAGCAGAATAGAACACCCATGATATTACTGCTGCTGAAAAGTAGTAATGCCATGTCTTCACCATCTTGATTAATCTAAATAAATCCTCCATCAATTATTATGATCTGCCAGAACAGGGATGGTACGATGAAATGTCAAAACTCCACATGAAATAATAATTGAAAAATATACATATTAAAAAAAAAAAAATCTCTCCAGGATGTCTGTTTGTTTGCAAAGACACATGTTCATGTTAGGCCTTTAAAAGTTTGCATTGGGGAAATATACATTCAAAAGAACAACATCAAAGTTATGTTAAACAAATCTTTCTTGATATTAGGAAGAATTGTGAATTACAAGTGGATACAAATTTTCTAGTGGCTTTTTTGAACAATAACCCACCAAAGTATTAAAAGGAAAAGTACCTCAAAATTTCTAACACAAAAGTTGATTTATGCATCATAATTTATTATGCTAACATAACACTACCCCAACTATATAATACAATTATTGAAATCATGGTTTAAGATAAGAGGATAGATTACATGAAGATACAATGAAATTATTCTATTACCTTACATTAGTTGAGCTCACCCATCATGCTAAGATAATAATTTTCTTTATTTACTTATTGTAATTATTGCAATGTGTCAGGCACACAATTGTGACTTTAAAAGAACAACCCAAAGATGTTCTTTGGGAAAACCAACTATTAGAAGAACAAAATCAGCATGGAAATAGAATGTAATTTTCTGTAATAACACCATAATTTCATTTTATGTTATTCCAAAGTGATTTGAGAAGTCTCTTAATGTGGTTCATTTGATTATCAGCATACTTTTCTCCTGTATTGATTGATTATGTACTTAAGTATTAGCTTTGCTTTATTTCATTTATGGAAATGCTCTGTTAAATGCAATAAGCATTCTGATTCCCAATACTGAGAATACAGTGTCTACTTGTTTATCGTGGTGGTTATAAAGAGGAAGCCAGACAGAAGGAAAATCAAACAGCAAGTAGGCACATTCTCAAAGCTTCCCACTCATATGAATAAATCCGTCACTCTATTTTTTTATTTATTTACTCTGTTTTCCCCAAAATAAGACATCCCCTGATAATAAGCCCAATCAGGCTTTTGAGTGCATGGCAATAAGGCCAAGCGCTTATTTCAGGGTTCAAAAAAATATAAGACAGGGTCTTATTTTTGGGGAAACACGGTATTTATTTATTTGTCAAGAATGTATTTGGTAATAAGTATAAACAAAGATTGGATAATAAAATAGATACAAATAGGGGAAACATTAGGACAGGGACGGTAGGCACGTTGGGGCGCTTATGCATGCCCCTTACAGACCTCTTAGGAATGGGGTGAGGTCAACAGTAGACAGGGGGTTTGGGGAAGAAACCAGAGTCAGGTAGTGCATTGCAGGCATTGACCACTCTGTTGATGAAGTCATATTTTCTGCAATCGAGTTTGGAGCGGTTCACTTGAAGTTTACATCTATTGTGTGCTTGTGTATTGTTGTGGCTGAAGCTGAAGAAGTCATTGACAGGTAGGACATTGTAGCAAATAATTTTATGAGCTACGCTTAGGTCATACCAAAGGCGGCATAGTTCTACGTTTTCTAAGCCTAGAATTTCAAATCTGGTGGCATAAGGTATTTTGTTGTGAGCAGAGGAATGGAGGACTCGTCTTGTGAAATATTTCTGGACATGTTCAATGGGTTGGCTTAAGAAGAAATTTTTAAAAAAATTTAAATTCTTTTAATTAGTCTGTGATTCTTAACTTTCGGGCCAAAATTTATATATATTTTTAAATGTTTTAATATTTGTATTCTATGTTTTTTATCTTGGCTGTACACCGCCCTGAGTCCTCAGGGAGAAGGGCGGTACATAAATTGGAAATTAAATTAAATTAAATTAAAATTGTATTAATGTCCAATATGCAGTGCGGGTTCCAGACAGATGAGCTGTATTTGAGAATTGGTCTAGCAAATGTTTTGCTCTGGTTAGTAGTGTGATATTACCGGAGAAGAAGCTACGTAAGATTAGGTTTAAAATATCTTTATATGTCTGTCTCAGATTCTACCTAAGAGGAAAGAGAAAAAGAACCTCAAAATACCCTCTATATTTCTCTCGCCCTGTCAGTGTTCCAGAACAACCCAACTCCAATTAAAAACTCCAAGACAAGCTTCATCTCAAAATCTTCATTTATTGGAATAGGTATACTGGCACATCTGGGAAAACCCGAATCTGAGAGTTCTCACTTTTCCCCTCAATAAATCAAAACCCCATATCTAGCCCCTGTACCCAACAGTCCATGGCCCAATCACCATCTGTCCCAGACACCACTGCAACCACTCCTCCTCCAGATGCAGGAGCACCATGACCTTGACTGAAAAGAAGAATGTTATTATGTCTAACAAAAATCACTCTACCAAATCCCCCTCCTACTTTCCCAAGTGCAAGAAGGTGGCAGCATGGAAATTTCTGAGATTACTATGGCTTCCAAAGCTGACCACTACCACAAACTGGTCTTTTCGAATCTACAAAACCTCTGAATATGAGGACTTCGCCTTTAGGATTTTTCAACCCACATGGCTACTCTTTAGTATGCCAAATTGGCAAGTACCCATACTGCAAAAGAGAGCTGTAAAGTGTTAATGGCAGAAGTAATAATAAGCATCAGCAAAACTGAGATCAGGATAGGATGAGAAAGCATTGTTTATACCTTTCCCTATATCCCTAATGTAAAATAAGTCCCCTATTTTAGTTTTTTAGTATCCATAGTAGTATTCATAGTTGGGTGACACCTTTCTTAAAGCCAAGAAAATGACAGAAAGAAAGTACAAGTCAGAATGACTTCCCACACCCAAAGCATTTGGCAAAAAGGAAAAAAAAAAGTGGGGGGAATATGCATGGAAGCTTTGCTTAACTCCTACCTTTATAATTGCCAGCTACTTTAGAAGCTGATTTACAGCATTTCTGGTATCCATCTGCTGTTGAGATCTGAGTCACTGAAAACATAATTATAGAGTGAAATGGAAAGAAAATTACTGATCAAGACATCCTAAGGTCTATTAAACTTGAAGAATACTTCCTTCTACATCAGTTGCCACACTGTTTCTTGGATGTCTCTCTCCTTTCAAAGGGAAGAAGAAATAACAAAGCAGTTGTTCTAATTTGTCATATTGGATAAATAGGTAACAGTGGGTTATTCAAAGTCAGATTTATTTATTTATTTATTGGTTGGTTGGTTGGTTGGTTGGTTTGTATTTATTTATTTATTTATTTATTTATTTATTTATTTATTTATTTATTTATTTATTTATTTATTTTTCTACCCATCTCACTACAAGGCAACTCTGGGTGATTTACAAGGTTAAAAGATATATATAGTGTATATATTTATAGTGTGCGCACACACACACACACATATAGAGGACATATAATATGCAATGAAAATATGTATTACATATAAAAGATGGTTAAAAAGATGGGGAGGGAAGGAGCAGGGGGTGAGGTGGGATCTGCTATTGGTCCACCAACTATCTCCAGAATGAAAATTATATTAAACCTTTATGATAAATATTGCCTACTTGTACATGGATAGCCACAACTATCTCCCAGGATGTTAAAATGACAATATATTTGTGATGTTAACATGCAAAGATCACAAGGGTGTACTTGTGCTATAACATCTGATAAAAGTATGGAAGAAGCTCCCATTTTCAACATGACATCATGATGCACATGCCATCTTTTATGCAGTCCCTTGGAGTTGGGTGGCTATAATAACTTTGTATAAAGAAATAAAAATAATAGTTAATCTTGAGCCTGGTGAGGATTGAACTTCTAGCAGTGAGCTTCATTAGCAATACTGCATTCTAACCACAGCACCACCACAGCTCCTCTAAAATTTCTCCCTCTGCTCCTATTTTGGGGAAAAGGTGAGGGCGTACAGTAAAGCAATAAAATAATTCTTCATGTTTCTGTGAAGTCTATAAATTACTTGCGAAAAATGTGGTTCACTGCAATATGAAAATGTAGTTGTACATTTTCTCCATATCTAGCAGAAATGGAAAAATTATTAATTAGAGAAAGATCAATAATTACATTTATTAATGATTGGAAATCTCTTGTGGACTTTTTTCTAGAAAAAAAAGAAAAATGAGCTTCTGAATGAATGGATCTAGCTTAGTAAGGAAGAAAATAATGATATAACCATAGATAGAGTGGGTAAAATATAAATGTATTGTAATCACTGTAAAGAAGAGAAGAAGCTGTTTCTTTAGAAACTTTCTTTTTCTTCTTCTTCTGTTTCTTTGTCCTTCTACTTGTAATTCACTTTCTTATTGCTTTTCTTTATTATTCTTTAATTCAAAATGTGTACTATTAATGTCATTTATATATTGGAAATGATAGATGTGACATATCAGCCTTGATTCTTATTGTTTCTATAGCTTTCTTGCATTTTTATTAGCATGGCATCCTAATTAGAAAATCATTTAGAGCTTAAAAGTTTATGTTTACTTTTCCAATTAGCAGTTAAAGTGAAGCAGTTAAGCAGTTGCTTGGGTTCAAATTAATCCATGATGTGTTACTGTGTCTATGCATTGAACCACTGTGCTTTATCAAAAAGTAGTTTATGTTTCAATACAATGTACAAACCAATCTATAACTCTTGATCCAACTTTTAGAATGTGTTATGAATGCAGATGGAGAGAAATATATAACCTCAAATTCTTTACTGAAAAGGAGATAAGGGTAAAACAGTAAATCTAGCTAAAAGTTCATTTAAAATCATAATCTCAAGGGATAAATAATATAGTCTTCCATAATTTCTCAGAACAGCTGACAACATTTCAAAAAGTCAATAAAATAAATATAAAACAGACATTAAATATACAATAACTATGAGGTTGCATTATAAATGACTATGAACAGATACTTCTAGAAAGAACTTTTGGACAATGAGACAAATGATCTGAATAGAATTGGTTTTGTTGCAGTAGAGATTTTCATGAAGAGGCTGAATATATGAATGGGCATTAAGTATCATGCAGGAATTGACCAGACCTCTCTTTGCAAGGTCAAGATAAAGCACGTAAACTAACTAAAGTAAACTAAAAGTCAATGAAGTTGTCTCTATTATTCACTTCCAGTGGACTTTGTCAATGCAGATCCTCACTACAAAGCATGGGCATCTGCTGACCAAAACATATCAAACTTGCCTAACAAAATTTGGCAGAGCCTTAATTTTAAAGGCTATTTCCAAGTCAATACATTAGCTGTATTTCTGTCTAATAAAAAAATATTAAATAACTGGTCTTTGAACCTTTTTTTGTCAAATTGGAAACTATCACAGACCAAGCCATATGTAATCTATATACCTGTCTAAACTAAGTAAAGTAAATTTTAGATAATTAGCTTTCCATATTGTCTAGACCAACAGTTCCCAACCTTTCTGGCCACGCGGAGGGCAGTTTCAAATGGGCTGCAGCCCAGTAATTTGCTGCAGCTCCAGGGTTGGGAAACTCCTGGTTTAGACCAATACCCCCACAGTTTCAGTTCAAGAAACCTAAATCTTACGATCTAGAAGGAAAGGAAACAAGTATCAAAAGCAATAGGATATTATAGGATTGGAAAATATCCTAAATCACCATTTAACATTTCAAATTGGAGTAACCTTTCTTTTTAGCTTATTGGTATATTGCATTGTATTACCTAGCATCAAAGAGCTAAGTTATTTTACTTCTTCCCCTTTTTGTTTTTGAAGCATACCAGGCCCTAATTTGTCATGTACTGAACCAATTGGCAGAGAGAATATGTTAGATATAGCTACTTATATCCAGCCAACTCCCTGTTCTCCTCTCAGTATAGCCAGGATTAATTACAGCAAAAGTATGGCATAACTCAAAGCTGCATTACTCTACTGATATCATTCAATATGTGTGAAAGTTTGGGATCTGTTACCATTAGTTAAAAAAAGAGAGAGAGAGAAAGGTAAACCACAAAGACAAATATGGCCATTTTCACCATTTCCTCGGTGTCTGTTTTTATGTTGTCTTTTAAGAGCAATGCCGTCTTCTTTTTTTGATGGCCCACAACTTAAAAAGATTTTGAAATTAAACAGCAATTAAGCTTGCAGCATTTTATAGCTTTGGGTAGGCATATTGATAACCTTTTAAGCAGATGGTTTCTAGGTTTTATAATTATTAATGTACCAAAAGAACTGTGGGTCCTGAGATTGCTTGGCAATGAAAATGTCTATGATCTCATAAGCCAGCTTTAAAAATAATCAATACGAAAATCATATCCTTTATAAAAGAGATGTTTTTATGTAACACTATAAATGTGAATCTAGAAAATATTGAGGAAAAAAAAAGAAAAAAAAAAGAAACCAGTTTTACCAAAAAGGGAAAAAGGAAGGGAAGGTGGAAGCAGGAAGGAAAGAGTTTTAAAAATGAGATCAATTTAGATGAATTGCATATAGTCCCTTCTCTTTGCTCAAGTACTGTAGCTCAAATCACATTTAATTCTAAGCCATAGTTTGTTTCTTTTAAATGTAGCCTATTCTGTTTCAGTCTTTGCATTGTACATAAACTCCAGTAATTTCTACAGCATTCTCTTTCTAAGGTATTTTACAGCATTAGAACACAGACATGATAATCTATAGTATTCTCAGGAAACTTTTCCAAAATCAAAGTTCAAAGCCAGCTTTCTATCTTGCTTCTTTGAACGGCAATTTTTTGCTTCCATAGAATGTTACAGGGAATATCATTGCTTGTACTATTCTAATACTCTAACATGTCCCTTGCTCCCTTCCTTTTACCAGAAGGATTCATTAAATAGTAATTGACTTAGATGATTATCCATAATTTTACCTATTGAGAAAGTAGCCAACATAATTCTAAACTTTTAGAAGTTTAAACTTTTTTTTTTTAATTCACATAGGAGATTGTAGGATTAAAGCTCTTCTTTCACAAAGTGAAAAATCAGTTACAATAACCTAGCTTTTTAAATAACAATAGAGTGTTTTCAAATATTTAAATAAATGTAGTTGCTGAACTTTACAAAACAAAATAAAATGAAATCTCAATCAATATCCTTTTTAATTAACACGATCAAGCTTGGCAATGAGTAAGCCAAGCAGGTCCTAATATTAAACAAATGCTGTTCCATTGTTTGTATTTTTTTTTAATAAATTACATTTTTCTTTGGACTTTTTTTCTATAAATTGAGTGCAGGTGATAATTTGACTATCACTCTACCTACTTAGAAAGTTAAAACCAATAATTTAGATATGTTCATTTATTTCTTTGTTCATTTGAAGCCTGCTTGCCAGCAACAAACTTTGCAGAACAATTGGCTCCCTTTAAAAAAAAAAAAAAAAGTCTGTTGTTTTCTGACTGATATAAATAAAATTTTAAAAGGCTGTAGAATCTTAAATAAATGAATAGGATTAACACTACAATGTGGATGTGTGCATGAGGCCAACAAAATCACTACTATTGTTTAGCACACTCTGCAGCTAAATCAAAGCTCAATAAACATTGTACTTCCAATGCTTGCTTTCAAAGACCCCAAATAATAACTTCAGAACAGTTAAAACAACATGATGCTGCTTGAAACATCATGTTTTCTTCCACCTTTGAAGCCAAGTTTTTGGAACACACACATTTGATTTCAAGTTCAGAACATCTGAGACTTTTTCAAGATCAAACCTTGTTGAACTTGAAATGTTCTGCATATAATCTATTTTAAGTAACTTTATGGCACTGCAGCCAGTTTTGAATCTATATCTTCCAATTAGCCGAGAACTTTTATTCTTCTTCATTTAAAAAAATAATAATAATAATCTTAAAAATGGATGACACATGCTTTCCTGCTAATAAAGTTGGAAATATCTGTAAAATATATCTTTCCAGATAATCTCAAAACCGTGTCTTCAGCTTAGGTCAAAGGAAATGCTGAAACCTCCAAAATGTTAGCTGATTGCTTGATTTTTAATCTGAATCAGAAAGAAAATTATATTTTTCTTCTTTCTATCAATTTTTTCCTAAAAGGTTCTTTTTTTAACCTACCCATCCCCAGATCTGAGGCACTTACTGTTATATCTACCAATCTTATCCCTTCTACCTACTTCTGTTCTTGCGGCTACTGAAGCAATGACAGAAAAGCAAGGAGAAAGGACTAACACTCTTTCTACATCTGTTTCTTGCTTCTGGTGCATAGTGTACTGTTACATAATGCAATAAAAAATATAGTTGGTTTTGAGTGCTTCTGAAACGTGAAAAATCAATTCAGCTTGGATCAGCAATAAGCCAAACCATTTCCCAACTCTTGGGGTGGAATTTATCTTATCAAAGCCAATATGATCTAAGCTTATCCACCATCTCAAAAACTACCCTTCAATTCTTATCCATCAAGAGAAAAAAAAGTATAGCATATCCATAAATAGTAAACAGCAAGCACTTATCTCCACTCAAGTTGGAATAGTAAACTACATTGCCCTTACTTTTTACAATAGAATCTGGTTTGTCAGTTAGATAGAGGGAAATCAAAGTTTAGTCTGCCAGTAACTCTAACCTCTGCATTTCTACAGCATGGTTGAAACACTACAATTTTATAATATATGGGCCATCATCCTTGCGATAGTGATATTACATGATCTCATATGCCTAAATCAGCTTTAATATTTGCTTAGTTAATAAAATCAGCATCCGCTTCTTAAATAATATATCACTTTATGGCTAATCTATACTGTTTCACTTTAAGGAGAACAGTTCCTTATTGATCATAATGCATTATCTCCATACCAGAAACTACCAAGCAGTTTTTATCTCCAATATATATCTAAATAATTCAGAATGTAATTAGATTGCTCGCCCCCTCAAAGATCCATCTTTGAAAAACACCAATATGTTTTGTGTGAAGTGAGTTTAACAGCAAAAACAATCCAGCAACTTATTTCAGAGTGGCCAACTGCTCCACCTGCTAGAAATGCGGTCTTAACTTCCTGAATAGTAAAAGGTGGCTTTTCTCATATAATAAACAAGTTCCTCAGTTTCCAAATTCTTAGAATTCCACATTCTAATGCCATCTTTTGTTCTATTCAGTTCCTTGCCAAAGGTTCTTAAGGCAATTCCGCTCCCCCACCCCACACACAATTACTTTTAAAATAAAAGATTAAAAACAAAAACAAAATACATTGAACTTTTAAAATTGTTCCTGGGGTACAGGCATTTTTTTTTAAGAGTTTTGACTGGAGAAAAATAAACTATTTGATTCCTTTCAGTGCTGCTAGGGGCAGAACAACTCCATGTTGGCAACCTCATGAATTTGTTGCAATGAAAAAATACTCTTGTCATGTTCTTCCTAATAAGTAGCAGGCTTGATGTTAGCTGCACAAGCAACATTACTTAATAATATTCACATAAGGTCTACATGGTGTGGATAAATTCATTCCTGTAGGTAGAACCTTATTTTTCTTCAGGGAAATTGCTATATCTAAGGCAATGCATAGAAAGTAGACATATTATTTTAATATTTCAGTTTTCCCTAAGGTTGGGAACACAGATTTTTCATTAAAATGAATATTTTGAGAGTCTCTCTCTCTCTCTCTGCCTCCCTCTCCCCCTCCCTCTTTCCCTCCCCCCCTCCCCCCCCTCTCTCTCTCTCTCTCTCTCTCTCTCTCTCTCTCTCTCTCTCTCTCTCTCTCTCTATATATATATATATATATATATATATATATATATATATATATATATATATATTCTTACTTCTTCGTAGGGTTTATGTGTGTTTTTCTTCTAGCCAGGTTTTCCCTACGTAGCCAAGGTTTTTTTTGTAGCTCCAGCTCAGTAGAATCTCATCTACTCGGTTCTGGGCTTTTTTCTTTTCTAACACCTAGCAAGCTCTCACTGCTAGGTGGGAGACCTAAATAGATCCATTTCTAGCTCGTTAGCTGTCATCAGTAGGCCACACCCATATCCTCCCTGTAAAGGCATAGTATCAATTTTTTTTTTGATACTATGCCTTTACAGGGAGGATATGGGTGTGGCCTACTGATGACAGCTAACGAGCTAGAAATGGATCTATTTAGGTCTCCCACCTAGCAGTGAGAGCTTGCTAGGTGTTAGAAAAGAAAAAAGCCCAGAACCAAGTAGATGAGATTCTACTGAGCTGGAGCTACAAAAAAACCTTGGCTACGTAGGGATATAAATATGTATTTCTCTTTAGCCAGGTTCTTTCTACGTAAACATATATATAAATTACACAAAATATATCATACACAATAACACAATTCAATGTGTGTACATGTATATGCATATCTATGTGTGTGTCACACATTGTTTGTTTGTTTGTTTGTTTTATTAGATTTATATACCACCCTACTCCCGAAGGACTCAGGGCGGTGAACAGCCACAAAATAAAACACATAAATACAAAATTTAAAGCAGAATAAAACCAAATTTGGCCCAAGACAAATTTAAAACACCCCAATAATTTAAAAACAGATTAAAATGTATATTGTAAAAAGAACAAAGAAAAAAGGGAAAAAATTAGGCCAGGCCAGCTTGGTGGAATAAAAAGGACTTGAGAGCGCGAACAGAAAGTGCGCAGATCCGGGATCCTTCGTATTTCTGGGGGGAGCTTGTTCCAGATAGTAGGTGCCCCCACAGAGAAAGCCCTCCCCCTAGGGGCCGCCAGTTGACACTATTTGGCCGACGGCACCTGGAGGAACCCCTCTCTATGAGAGCGTACCGGCTGGTGGGAGGCTGTTTGTGGTAGCAGGCGGTCCCGTAAGTAACCAGGTCCCGAGCCATAGTGATGTTTGTATCACTGCAAAATTTTGTATTTTTTTCAAATTTTCATCAAAATTTATTTAGTATCATATTGCTTTTGACATAATATTCTTTAGTTCATTTTTTAAAAATATAACTTTCAAAGCTATTTTATAGCATATTTTTATACATTTGAAATATTATAAGCTGATTCTGAACAATACGCAGTAAAGGATATATGGCTGAATAAATATATTTGGCCTGGAAAAAGAGGGGTGCTACTAATTAATTGGGACAAATTCAGTCCCCATTTCATTTTTAATACAAAAAAGATTGGCACGAGAAGTGACCATCTGCTAATATACTCCTTAGGCCCCAAGAGTTCTGAGTAAATCAGACATGTGACTTTTATTTTTAACGCATTCAACAGCCCTGAATAGTTTTGTTTGTACTTAATGGCCAGTGTAACAAATGAACTAATTCTTACTATTATTCATCAAGCAGTCAGCTACATGTTTAGATTGGATTTGGCATTTTCATACATCTATTGAGTTCTTCACAAAGACCTGGGTTAGATATTTTAAAGAAATTGAAGACTTCATCTTATCAGCCATTAATGAAACATGGATTTTCATGTCTGTAGCACCTCTATGCTGTGCCCCTCCTTTTTGCTGCTATATCTAATTGAGAGTAAAACACTGGGAAAAAGCAGGAAAAAATCCAATAACAAAAAGAGCAGTGAAAAAAGTTCCCCTTCTCTCACCTTTGGTCACTGTGAGTGGATTGGGGTCTAACTAACCTGGTGTTTCTGCTATTAACCCATTGCCCCAGATCTGTAATATACTTTGTTATTGTGTTTTCAAATACTTTTATTGGATAACACAAGAATAGTTATAGTGTTTTCTCTACACAGTTGTTAGGGTTAGGGTTTCATGCCATTCTATTCCTTTATTCTCTTTGACATTCAGTTCAGAAAAGAGATGTACTCATGTTGCATTGTAACACATTGAAAATCATGTCTGCATGATTCAAAAACTTTATTAAGCAATGTCCAGATTAGTATGAAAATCTGTTCTCATGTTGATGCAAACATGAATAAAGCTTTCCATCATCTTAATGCATGTATGCCAAGGAATGAAGGGGTAAGTTTTATAACCCATTCTTTATCCCATTCGATACTTAAAATATATTCAGCTGAATTTCTGAACAGAGTTACCAGTTTCAGTTGGCATCCTCTACTACAGGAGAAGATTCAGATACAGGCATTCAGCACCTTGGAGAGCTCTAAAATGTGGTCTGGACAGGCTCCCAAGGAACAGCCTGCAAGACAAGGTGGTTTACAGTTCTGTTTTGAATTTCATTAAAACATGCTTCATTCTCATCAAACTTTCTCACATCAAGCCATGTTGTTAGAATGCTTAAGCAGAAACAAGAATTGGCACTCCAGCAGATTCAAGTCAAAGCATATAATTGGATAGGCCAATTGATTCATTTTGGCATCTGGAAGGGAAGGGAAAAAATAGTATATGTGCCTTTTGCTTTTCTTGGCAGTGGAGCAAGAACAATAATTAAATGAATAAGAATTTGCTAACTTTTTCATAATTGAAATTCAGGTCTGAAGTAGCAAGTTTCTTGCTCATTGGAGTGGCAGTGGATAGGTTCTGAAATCCCATTCAGTAATTCTGGGAGAAGAGCCTAGATTTAAGTCATTGTTTTCCCCAGAATTTTAAATGCCCATAAGAAATGAAAGAAGCACTTCTGATTGTCAGAGCTATTCAATATGAAACATCTCAGTTCTATTATTTCCATAGTTGTTTTTCAACATTTCCAGCAGTTTTATATCCACAAACTGTTCTAAAACAAAGAGTAACAAGACAACCTTGTAGACTATTTGTTCATATCCCCACTATAATCCATCACTTCCAGATGGTAGCTCACATTCTCCTTTCTGTCTGAGTCAGGATGTATTGAAACAACAGTGAAATAAATATGTGCACTGGGGTTTTTTCTTTTATTCCCCCCCCCCTTTTTTTTAAAAAAAGGC
The DNA here is from genome assembly GCF_059756535.1 of Pantherophis guttatus. Classification (NCBI taxonomy): domain Eukaryota; kingdom Metazoa; phylum Chordata; class Lepidosauria; order Squamata; family Colubridae; genus Pantherophis; species Pantherophis guttatus. The sequence continues at coordinate 21,781,324 of NC_142068.1, forward strand.
ACGTATTCAGAGGACGGTGCTGACACCAGTTCAGAAAGCTGTGAAATCCTCCATTAAACCAAATCTGGCACAGTAAATTGTAATATATGAGATTCTATAGACTTATTAAAATCCTGCTCGGTGCAACAGATTGAATTTCTCCTCACTCAGTGAAATGCCGTTGTACAATTCACATCTGGTATAGGAAAGATATTTCAGGATTTAAAAGTACACATAAACTCAGAGAGAGGAAAAAGAGAGAGGCTGCCACTTAAAAGGTTGATCAGCCTGATTTTAAAGTCCTCATTGGAAAATCTAGGTTGTGGGCAAAAAACCCGTACTGGTAATTAAAAAGTTACTGTAAATTTGCTTGATGTCCTGTATATAAGCTGTGCAAACCAAGGTCAAATATATGTTGCATTTTTATGTTTATTATTGATATTGTCCCAAAACAACTTTGAGAGTAATAGTAGGCATTTTTCTTTTTTTTAAAAAAACAAAAAACTTAAGGCTGCAATTTTATCAATAATTACTAAGGAATGAGTTCTAGCTAACTCTATAAGGTTACTTCTACATCATATAAATGTTCTATTGTTAATGTACTTTTCGTAATTCTTTTCTGGCATTATCCACAGAAAAGATTTATTTATTAATGTTGAACAGCTAAGTGTACTTATATATCTTAGACAGAGGGAATCTTCTGCACTTAAAAGCATATGGGTTAATTTGCTTTTATTGTACGCTTCTTTGTTTCTTTCTTTGGCACTGTCCCTTGCCATCACACAGAAAATAGGCCAGTTTTGCAGTTAGAAAACAGTCTTGCTAGAAATTGGAGTGGGGTTAGGGTGGGGGAAGAGAGAGAGAGACAGTGAACAAAAATCATTTAATAACTGCATATGAAATTCTTCAGGCAAACTATCAATTAGAAACAATCAATCTATCTTACATATTTATTCCATAGATTTATAGTCCAGCAGTACTAATTCACTATCCTAGCAATAAGATAATTGACTGCACTTATGCTCTTTGCTTGGCTTGTGAGGTCACAGGTTCTGCAAATCTGCACCCAGCATCATGGGAGGTTACGGGTTGTTGATCTGATGTGACTATAAAATACAGCCACTGCATTTGAGTTCTGGTTAGTATGCCGTTGATAATATCTCAAGCTTTCTTGTTAATTCATGAAGTGCTTCCATTTTGATCTACAATGTTTCAAATAATATAGAAGTATGAACACAGTACCTTTCTGTAACAACACACCATTGCTTTAAGCACTTGCAGACACACAGGTGTCACATTTGTCTCTTCTCTATGTGAAACATTTTTTTGGACATTGAATCTAAAGTATTGCACAACTGTATTCTTTATTTTACCAGGTAGCTCTGTGTTTACATGGAGCAGTGTTTCACAGCCTTAGGAACTTTAAGCTGTATGAAGTCCAACTCCCAAAATTCACCAGTCAGCATACTGGAAATCCACACAAGTTAAAGTTGCCAAGAGAAACAGTGATATAGAGCTAGTATGGGTTTCCTCATCAATATTTAAAAAGAAATATAGTGAACTTTCACTTAGCAGATCTCGGTGAAACAGAATTGGAATGAAACAGACCAAATTGCATGGCAATTTCCATTCCTTATTTAAAAAGATCATCACACAAATGACATAAATTGATGCAAAGAATGAAATGCTATATCAGCCATACATCCTCTATCAGTGGGCATTAAATAACACATTATTGTTTTTGAGATCATGTTTGATATTTGGCTGGGTTTACACATATATTATATTAAATATATTTTATTTTTGATCTATAAATCTGAAATCTCAGGATATAGGAATTTAGAAAACCTTTATAAATTAACGAATGATTAATGTTATTTATGTAATGACATCACTGTGGTATCATATTTAAGTTTTTTAAGTTAACTGTGGGATTTTAAATTGGATTTTTAATGCTATTTAGTGATATTGTTTTTATTGTCATTTTGTACTTGTGAGCCGCACCGAGTCCTTCGGGAGAAGGGCGACATATAAATTTTAATAAAATAAATAAATAAATAAATATTGTAACAATCATTTTTGAATAATAGACATCTCCCTCCATTAATCCCCTAAAGTTGTTGTAGTTTTCTTTCTACTTATTAATCCAGTAATATGGATACACACACACACATATTTGTATTAGTTCTTTAGTTTCTTAGTCTTAAAGCCCTTAGTTACTGGAACAACCATTTAGGTTTTCTGATAATATTTCTTCAAAGAATCATAACACACTCAGTAAATATTCATGAAATTCTAAATGATGGAAAAAGAAGGATTAACAATTTGTAATCCTATGGGTGAACTGCACAGTTCTTGAAAAATCATAGTTCCTACATAATGTTCCAATATTTACAGAAGCACACCAAATCATATAATTGCAGGGTGTTGGACTAGAAGACCTCTGAGGTGCTTTCCAACTTTATCATTCTATGTTTTATGTTCAATTCCAGCTGAATTGTGTCAAGAGATACGTGTCCCAAGTCAGGCAATGAAGTTCAATAGGACTTGACCAAAGTGTGTTTGGTTACATTTAGTTCCTAAGATTTTTTTCCCTACCCCCAGGCTTAGATCTATCTGTATCATCCTTTGATTGGTGTCATGGAAGCCAAATATTTATTCAGTCCAGATGTTTTACTGAATTTGACAAAGCCAGTTTGTTCACTCTAACTATTTTGTTGTTGTAGTTATTTTAGTATAGCATTATTAAGAAGGAGAAAGAGAAGAAGGTAGAGGAAGAGAAGGAAATTGGCAAAGTAAAACAGCCACTGGTGAGCATTAAAGGTATTTGAAGGTATATCAAATTCCAAATGAGAGGAAATAGAAAAGATATAAAAATTCACTTACGTTTAAATCTATCCTTCCTGTCTTTTTGAAAAAAACAAATGGCTCATATACAACTTTATAAATCGATGGCACTCACAACCAGAAGACATGGAGACAAGTTAGGAAGAGCATGATGTACTTATAATCAGAGAGTAGGTAGATCTGTCTGTCACTTCTGCTCTCTCCCCTCCCAATCCAGTTCTTTTCTACATATGAAAAAGCAAAAGCCGAGAGCACTTTTGAGTTTTTCCAGCCATGCCGCCTGCCTTTCTGAAGCTTTTTAATGAAGCAAATCAATCACAATGATCCAGGCTTGGTTATTACCACTTCAATGAAAATCCTATTTTAACTTAGAAAGCCTCTGAAACTCAAGCAGCTGATTTGACTTGGGATTCAGCTGAATTTGATATAGGCCCTTGGTAGAAGTTAATCATTTAACTGCTTCAATCTGGGGAAGCAACAGACAGAGCTACTCAGACTACAGCCCATTGTGAATTTCGCATTCCTACAGTCATGAATAATCCAACAAGAGAAGATCCTTTGTTGAAAAAGATGAAGCAAATCTTCAGTGGCGGGTGTGAAACTCCCATTTGAAAAGTTATATAATTCTTCAGAGAGAAGTTCTATCAAAAACAAAATTTTCTAATGTCATTCTTCTTATTCTCTTTTTAGTGAACTTTCTAAACAATAGAACAGGGAAGGGGAGTCAGAAGCAATGACAAAGTGGCAGAACTGTGAAGAGATTCAGTGTGAACTGAAATACATGCATAGTTGCATCCTCCTCTGGATATTGTAGGTGACAAGAGGTATGGCGAATGAAAAGACAATTAGACTTCCTTTTTCAATAGCTTCCATCACTCTCCTTCCTTTTTAGTCATGTTTAATTGTTCCATTTATTTGCTTGGCCATAATTAAGATACATGTTGTAGGGATAAGATTCCCTTGAGAAGAGCACCTTGATGAGTATAATTGTTCTGACTTTTCTTTGACCTTTAATAAATCCAGGAATAAATCCATGCAAGGTAAGCAGCATGTAGAAAATGCTTGATTTTTGCTGCTTTACTGTCTTTAAAAAATTCAAAACAACAATTTCTTGATGTTCCTGCCTTGGAGGTCTGTGAAAAGAATATTTTTTTAGATAGTATAATAATAATAATAATAATAATAATAATAATAATAATAATAATAATAATAATAATGCACAAACTAACTACAAGCTAATGCCATGAAAGCAAAGATACAAAAATCCACTGACAAGCCAAACTGAGACTTTGCAACAACAAAGTCAAAACTGTTTCACATTTAATATGTGAATGCAGCAAAATCGCACAAACTGGTTACAAAGCTAGACACGACCGAGTTGCTAAATCCACTGGTCATTATGTAAGAAATGCGACTGATCTGTATCCAAAAAGTCATGGGATAAAGAGGAAAAAGTTATAGAAAATGAGAAGGTAAAGATCTTGTAAGACTTTCAAATACAGACAGATCGTCACTTGGAACACAACACGACAGATATCACAGTTGTCGAAAACTGAAATGTACAACTTATTGATATCGCGGTATCAGTAGATGTCAGAGTCGAAGAAAAAGAACTGGAAAAAATCATGAAATATCACAACCTGGCCATTGAAACTACATGGCTATGGATGAAACATGTAACAGTGATATCCATTGTCATTGGGGCACTTGGTACCATGTCCAAGAATTTTGTAAGATACATCAACAAATTGCAGCTTCCTGCAATAACACTAGTGGAACTGCAAAAAACTGTGCTACTTGGAACATCATACATCTTAAGAAGGTACTTGGTTGATACCTAGGACGCTGGCAGCAACATGTATCAACCATTAGCACCAGTCAATGGTATTTGTGATGCATTTTTGAATGTTCAGTTGACTGAGTTTCATGTTTAATGAATAAAGTAAATAATAATAATAATAATAATAATAATAATAATAATAATAATAATAATAATAATGGAGGCCTTTTAAAGACAACTAAAACAAAAGCAGAATATAAGAAAGAAGTAATTGAGCAGCGAGCTGAAAATTGGAAACACAAAGCTCTGCATAGCCAATACTTGAAAAGTATTGAAGGCAAAGTTGACCAGAAACTAACTTGGAACTGGTTAAGATCAGGAGTACTGAAAAAAGAAACAGAAAGCTTTATTTTGGCAGCTCAAGAACAAGCCCTAGCCACAAACTGCATGAAGGCAAAAATTCAACATGTTACCACCAACAGCAAATGCCACCTCTGCAATGAGAAAGATGAGACAATCGACCACCTGATCAGTGGGTGCAGCAAAATTTCACAAACTGACTACGTACAATGCCATGACCGTGTTGCTAAGATAATTCACTGGAAATTGTGCCAGAAGTTTGGATTTGAGTATGTGAACATCAGGTTGAGAAAGTTTTAGAGAATGAGAAACTCAAGATCTTGTGGGACTTTAGGATTCAGACTGACAGGCACTTGGTCCACAACACACCTGACATAACAATAATTGAAAAGAAAAAAGTATGGTTCATTGACATTGCAATACCTGGTGATGCAAGGATTGAAGATAAGCAGCAAGAAAAAATCACAAAGTCCCGGGACTTGCAAATTGAAGTTGAGCGACTGTGGAAAAAGAAATCGTATGTTGTCCCGATTGTAATTGGAGCCCTTGGAGCAATACCCAAAGGGCTACCCCGCTATTTAGAAATTCTAAATTTGCCGGACTTGAACATTTTGACTCTACAAAAAACCACCTTTCTCGGAACAACTTACACCCTCCGACAATACCTTAACAGTTCTTAGGTCCTTGGTTAGGACTCGAGCTGCTGAGCTATTAACCAGCCTCAAAGGCTGTGAATCTCACTAAAGATTAACCAATAATAATAATAATAACAACTTTCTTGTCATTTTACATATATACACAGTATATCCATACAACAAAATTCACTTAACACCCAAAGACCAGGTCCAACACACATAACAATCCCCAAACATACCCCCACCCACCACAAATTCCCCACCCCTAAATATCCTATATACATGTTCCGTAGCCAGATTATATTTGTTTCTTTTATCATTTTAAGACCTTATTTTATTTTTTTCCCTCTATACTGTACAACATGGTTTCTATCTTTCAGTTTTCCTGTTAGCGAATAAATTTCCTTTCTCATCCGCCAATGCTAATTATTTCTTCAGCAAAGCTAATTCAAAACAAACACTACAACACATTAAGAAATTTTCACAGAGGCAGAGAGAGATGGAGAGATGGTACTTAAATTCACAAAGAAGCAATCTGAATGATGAATTGTATCCTGAGTTTTGCTTCTTGGTTGCAGGAGCAATTATTGATTCATAAGTTTATTTTTTAAAAAGGCAAAAATAATAGTCAATCAATTGTTTAATTGTTTTATATGCACTTAGTTTTCAAATTACCTCCTTTGCTGATTCACACCTGAATTTGTCATTCCAATTTGGAGCTCAAAACATTTTCTGATATTTCATGTAGATTACACAAGCATAATTCCTAATCTATATTCTAGGTTTTAATGAATATAGAGTTCATAGCATAGAGTTTCAAGCTTGCTGTGCATAATGAAAAGGTTAACTTCATTAGGTCAATGTTTAGTAGCTAAACACTGGTCCTGCAACATGTTTATGGAATAGCCATGACCATATAATTGATTGTTTTGTCTTGATGCTAAAGGGTTATAGAAGTATAATCCTATACTGAGGGATATAACAAGAAGGCTGAAAGTGTAAAATAGGGTTTTAACTTAGATGTAGCTCACATTTTGTAAATTATAATCATTTTGATTTTAATATTATCTTCTGCAGAAAAATAAAACCTTAGGATAAGGCAAGGGCCTGCTGGATCACAGGGACAGAGCATCCCATAAGATATGGGGGCAGTCACCATAAAGGCACAGGTCCCTTTAAATGGTGATATTTCAGGAAGGAAATCTGGAACATGCCAGTCCTATCCAATCAACTGGAACAGGCAGATATTCTGTGAGAAAGGCAGTCCTACGAATTATATTAACAAAATATTATGGAATGGAATTTTAAAAAGATACTGAGTGATTGATCAGTATTTCCTTCCTTCCTTCCTTCCTTCCTTCCTTCCTTCCTTCCTTCCTTCCTTCCTTCCTTCCTTCCTTCCTTCCTTCCTTCCTTCCTTCCTTTTTAGAAATAACTCAAGACAGCAAACATATTTAACACACCTTTCTTCTTCTATTTTCCCACACACTAACAACCCTGTGAGGTGAACTGGACTGACAGAGAGTCACTGGCCTAAAGTCATCCAACTGGCTTTCATGCCTAGGGCAGGACTAGAACTCAGTCTCCTACTTTGTAGCCTGGTACCTTAGCCAGTAAACAAAACAAACAAACAAAAAAAATGCAGCAAAAATGACCCAGAAGCATATAAGAATAGTTGGGTTTTTTATCAGACCTTTGTTTAATAATGAATGTGCTTTTTATGTTTTCTTTTACTGTATTACATCACAAGAATCATTAGATCCCCTTGTTTTTCTGCATATTGATCAGTTGAAGAAATAATGGATGTAATGTGAAAGTAATGTTGTTTGAAAACGAGGTAAGTACAATTCAGACAGTATTGAAAACAGTTAATTGCCCTGTCTCCCAATACTAAATTGGCACATAATTAGCTTCATAATCTTAAGGCTCTGGATACCCAGTAAGTATTCCAATCACAGGCTAAAAGAGTTGAGATGCATTGCTATTACATAAAGAAATAGTTAATATTAATTTTTACATCAACATTGAATACCAAAATGGAACATCTATAGTTGGGCAACATTTACAAAATGGCACATAAAAGAAATATATATTTTTTTCACAAGGAGATTGGAGGGACTTTGCTGGTTATGAGAAGGAGCCATCATATTCATGGAGCTCCAAAATATAATAAATGGAGGAAACCCATATGCATATATGAATTATGCATTATGATGTAACACAGAACGAAATCAGCTGTCTAAAATAAGTGCCTCTTATTTTTCTTGTATCTTGTTTGGAAGTAGCATCTGTAATTATTATGCAGGATCCAATCTGGGTTGGTCACTGGGACCAGAACTTTCAACATTTTGGACTCATGCCAGAGACCATCCTCACAAAACTTCTCTCTACTAGAATGTGACTGACCCAAATTAGATTTTGCAACATTATCCTGGGACACATGTATTTGCCTTCATTTGTGAATAATGATTACTAGGGTAATAGTAATACCATTACTGCTTCATCACAACAGAAGTCCATTTTTAACTACAGAGAAGGATATGTCACTGTGGACAAGTAATCAGGGAATTAAGATGACTAGGAAAAAATAGATAATAAAGAGATCTTTTTTTCCTCAAGGCCTCTGCCGAAGAGAATGGAGCCTCTGGAGTGATGCATGCTCCCTTCAGGGGCTCCGTTCTCTTCAGCAGAGGCCTTGAGGAAAGGCCTATACTGGTGAAAATGGAGCTTCGGAGTGATGCGTGCTCCATCTGGAGGCTCTGTTCTCTTCAGCAGAGGCCTTTCCTCAAGGCCTTTCCTGGCAAAAATAGAACTCTGGAGCAATGTGCGCTTCCTCTGGGGCTCTGTTCTCTTCAGCAGCGGCCTTGAGGAAAGGCCTATCCTGGTGAAAATGGAGCTGTGGCTCCATTTTGCGCATATCCCTCCCGGCCTCCGTTCTTTGCAGAAAAGGCTTTTTGCAAAGTTGGCAAAAGTCTTTACAAATAGAGGGAAAGCTTCAGTGTTTCAGGCCTTCCCTCCATTTGCAAAGTGAGATCTTGTGCTACTGATCTCATGTGATCTTGTGTTTCTTTAGGCCTCCATTCTCTGCATACGCACCAAAGGCCTGAAGTGCTGAAATAGGCCAAGAAAGCGAAGGCCCTCTAGATCTTCACTTGTTGAATACAGTATCCACAGGCCTAGTGCCTATGAAGACCCTGTGCGGTGGTGGAGGGGATTGGCAGGGCGAATGTTGCAGAGTCTCTGCAGTCATTCATAAGAGAAAACAACTGCCATAGTGTTGCAACATTCAAAGTTTTGGGACTTGTCCGCAAATGCTAGAGGGCGCTTATCGTGTAACTTTGAACATTCGCTAAGGGAACACTCATAATCCGGGAATTACCTGTACTTTATCCAAGAGTTTCATTCTTTTAGATAGACAGTGATGTAGTGTTGCCTTTCCAGAATACAGGTCAAGTGAATGAACAATACTTGTGGGGAAGGCTATTTAAGAGATATGTGGTTGCTGTGACACCTTGTCAATTGATCCTTAAAATTTGAAGTGGACATTTACCTGTTTTTTTAACTTAAAGCTGAAAATACCTCATGTGGCACTCATCTATTTCTTTTTTAAATGGACATCATACATATACAATTTCAGAAAATGTATGATAAGTCTTAAATCAAAGCACACAAACTGCAATTATGTTTTATCTACCTTGCTCTGGGAAAGCAGGAAAAGAGGGATCAGTTTATATTGGGAATACTAGATGTTCCTGTGAAAACATTAATGCAAATGCATACAAAAATGCATATGCTGATTTTAGTTTAGGTTTTTTTGTTTGTTTGTTTTAGTTGAATAAAATAGGATAAAATGGCTTATTACAGAATTTATGCAAAACAAATTCAGGTCATAGATAGATATATTCTGATTTGCACATTTTTTCTTAATCATTTTTCTTCAACTGAAATATATCCCATGCTAAATGTTATGCATATAATCTCAGAATAATTTATTCCTTTGAGAATCCTCAACCTATTTATGAGATTTCTGTTTGTTGGTCTGTTTGTTTGTTTGTTTTCTTCCTTAAGCCATTACATTAAATAGGAACTTTCTTTATAGACTAAGCATCTAGTCTAGTCATTGTGATGCAATTTTGTTCAAGGAAATTCAGAAGAGAGTGGATTAAGGTTAATTTTCTATTGAGCAGGCTTAAAATAGCTAATTAAAGGGCAGGGAGACCAGCCAAAACTCTACCTCATGACTTGCAGAATGAATGAAAGTGCTTCAGTTTAAGCCCAAGAAACTGAACAATGAATAACAACTCTATTTTCTTAGATTGATTTGATTTAATGCTTACATAAATACTATGTCTACATAGTGCACACCAACTATGTGTCTATGTCTGTGTCTAATATAGATGATAGGTTGGCAACTAGATAGATAGATAGATAGATAGATAGATAGATAGATAGATAGATAGATAGATAGATAGATGATATATAAGTGCTATTTTTATACTATAGCATCTCATAGCAATTTACAGTAAAAACAGAAATAAAATACACAGTAAAACAATATATAACATACCGTTACAAATAAACTGCACTGATGGTATTACCCAATTTGGTAATGAAATGTCTGCAAGTAAACAACCAAGTTCAGCGATCACCAAGGACCCATCACTTCAATCCTGAGCTACAAATATTCTCATCTATTGGTAATATATAGTACAGTATAAAACATTCATTATTCATGCAAATATACTTTCAATATCCATCCTGGAAAAGAGGTGAGTTTTCAAAAGGCAAAGGTGTTTTCTTTTTACAGATTTTATGGGAGATATCATCAAATGGTAGGGGAAGGAGAGCATGTCAGAGTGCCACAGGACAGTCCTATCCATATGCAGCCATTCAATGGCATTGAAGCTGACAGCATCTATACTCTTTAGGAGGAGTCCAGACAAGAAACACAACAATTAATATTACTTCTATCTTCATTATAGGGATGCATTGGCTCAGTGGCTAAGACACTGAGCTTGTCGATTGAAAGGTTGGCAGTTCAGCGGTTTGAATCCCTAGTGCCGCATAACGGGGTGAGTTCCTGTTATTCGTCCCAGCTTCTGCCAACCTAGCAGTTCGAAAGCATGTAAAAAATGCAAGTAGAAAAATAGGGCCACCTTTGGTAGAAAGTAACAGTGTTCCATGCAGCTTTGGTGTTTAGTCATCCCGGCCACATGACCACGGAGACGTCTTCGGACAGTGCTGGCTCTTCGGCTTTGAAACAGAGATGACCACTGCCCCCTAGAGTAGAACAACTATCACATATTTGTGAGGGGAACCTTTATCTTTACCTTTATCTTCCTTATAAGATTACATTAACAGAATCATGCAAGTCTGAATGTATTTCTCCCCACACCTTTTACTCTCCAGAAAACTAGGAAGGGTCTCTTCTGAAATGTTTCCCATATCTTCCCCTCCTTCCATGGACTGTGTTATCTTTTATGTGATGATTATCTTCAGCTCTCCCAAGATCATTCCCACATATCATCATACATACCCTTGGATTGCGTTGTAATCAAATAAGTGCACACTTGCTCCACTTACAATAACTTCCCTGAAATTTTTTGTTGCTATAATAGCCATGTTGAAAGCAAATTCATCAACTTAAATAAGAATAGATAGAGGAGAGGAAAGCAACATTTGTACACAGAATGAAACCATTAAGCATTTTATTGTTTTCCTATTTGCCAACCTCACCATTAGCTTTTAGGGATAGAAGACCTCGCGTATTAAATGCTGAGAGAACCTGGCAACTGTATAGAAGACTTTCAACAAATATGTTCTAATCTGCATGATGAGAGAAAAGGACAAGCCTCGTCTTCTTGGCAGCCTGGTGAATATTGGAAGCTGGCATAATGAGCTTCCCTTTCACTGTATTGTGAGAAGACAAGTTCCATTTCGTATCTTTGCTATCATGGGATAGGAAACTCCCTTCATTTCTATCACTTTTTCTGTGAATTTCAAGTAGAGAAGCAACCTAGAACTAAGGAGAAATTTCCTAACATGGAGAACAATTAACCAGTGGAATGGTTTGCCTTCAGAAGTTGTGAATGCTCCATCACTGGAGGTTTTTAAGAAGAGACTGGACAGCCACTTGTCTGGAATAGTATGGGTTCCACTGGGAATTGGACTAGAAGACTTCCGAAAGCTCTTCCAACTCTGTTATTCTCTTAAATGTTCTGTTAAGTAGAGAAAGAACAGCACCAAGTAACTCTATGAACTGGAGCTAGTATTTTATAGAGAAAATATCTTTCCCAGTCAAAAAAATCTCCAGTGATGAAGCATCCACAGCTTCTGAAGGCAACCTGTTCCACTGGTTAATTGTCTCACTGTTAGGAATTGTCTCTTTAGCTCTAGGTTGCTTCTCTCCATGGTTGCTTTAATGCTGTCCTCGAAACTTGAAATAGGTTCAAAATTCTTCCATGGATATATAAAAGGTGATAACCACCATTTCTATTTCTAGATCACTAATCATAACAGGAAAAATAAATGCCTACTTCAGATGCCAGTAGCTTGTGACGTTAGTTCAGATCTGATACATTTCTTGCAATATTTTCTTTGACAAAATAATTTATCTTAATTTATAGCAAAACCTAGAGTTGTAAAAGTGTTATGGTAGTTTAAATTGTCAAATTTGGCCATTGCTAGGAAGTTATACCATTAGCTGCAGAACTCACAGGTTAACATTTCCTATCATCTGCTCTCTCCTCCTTTCCCTTAGTTCCAACCATCTGGCACATGATGGATCTACCTGCTCTTCAGTACTTAAAAAACATTTCAAACCCAGCCTAGCAGATTTTCCGCAGCATGAATGGACAAGCTTAATGACTTCACATGGGCAATGCAGTAAATGAAGCAGATAAATCCTGAGGATCACAACACTGCAATGCAATACCCTCGAAATTTCAGAATATGTCTTTTAGCACAGACTTAATTGGGGTCCTTCTTTCTCTGCACAAAACTCAATTTATATGAGCAGATCCCAGCCCTCACCATAAACTCTAATTAAATGCACTAATTGTAGAAAAAATATTTTTAATTACATCCTCTGTGGATAAATTTGAGCATTATTATACACAAATTCCTCCCCATGATTGAGTGAACTAATATATTCTTGGAGCAAGAGGATTCTTGGGTATATTTTTTCAATTCTACTTAATGAATTTTTAGCATGTTCAGCTTTTTTCTAGAGTTGATCAGAATTATTCCCATTCATCCCTCTACAGTTGAGCAGACTGAAAGAATTTTAGTTTAAAGACACAGCTTCATATGCCAGGAGAAATACAACAGTACAAAACAACTTTGAATTTCTATAGCTCTGCAAACTCATTCACAAATTGGGCTTGAAGTCTGGGAACATTCTGGACACAGAATTCAATTTGAGTTTAGGAAATGAACTGATGTGCAGATGCATTTAAATATGCAGATATTGTAACATTAGGCAGAAGCTGAGATATGAATAAAATCTTGTTATGTTCATACTTTTTTGATTTAAAAAGTTCTTTCCTTCTTAATATTATGACTAGCTGAACACACAAATGATCATTTTAAGAATCATATTTAAAATGTGGACTAAAAAGGACTGATTTATCTCCTGTCAAAATGCCTCAAAAGCCACATAAAACAAGGCCATGTGTAAAAAAAAATAGCTATGGTAAAACAGTTATAGGACATATGACATTATTAAATTTTCAATTTGTAATTGCAATAGCAGTTAAAAAGCTAAAAGAAGGAACAAGAAGAAGAGTTCTTCAGAGTCTGAAATTATTGTTTGTTTCCTGAAATCTGTAATGCTTTGGTTCTTCTCAACTATTCCATTCCCACACTTAACCATTTTTTTTCACTCTGTCACTGCGTTATGTGTTTGTCAGCCGAGCTTCCATCCTAAGACTTACGGTAGCCTGCCAGAGAACTTTATCACGTCTCTGTCGCAAGAGAGATAAGACTGTCTTGTGATTTCTGAGCTACTGCGCATGTCCAAGTTTAAGGAAGAAACTTTCTGATCTTTTTCCTTTGTCTGTCTGTGTGATAAAACTGCCGGTAACAATGTAGTTAGTAAGTTTGTTTTATTTTTTTATAATAAAATGTTTCTTAGAATATATTTCGGGTTTTCTTTCTTTAAAGTATACAGCATGGAAAAACAAGATCCATCCATCTCTAATCAAGTGCAATTACCCCAGGGGAACGGGGCTGATTTAAGTTCCAACACACTCTCTCTCTTTTCTATCTCCCATTTAATGGCCAACATGTCCCTTTAAGTCACAGTTGTCATTTCCTATGTCATTCTTTCCATTATGCAATGCCATATAGTTATTTGTGTGTGGTTTTTTTTTTTTTTTGGTTTATTTTAATATGTATCATAAAGCAGTGGCGGAAGAGAAAAAGTGTTATACTCAATTCGAGTCTGAGCCTGGTGCAGAAGCCAATGATGGACGCCAGACACAAGGTGTAGATTTTCTGTTTGCTTTTGTTATGTTCCAAGGAAAAGGGCACCTGTCCAAAATGCCAAGAACCAAGAACAAAGGATTAAGTAAGTTTTATACATTTTCACTAAAAGAGAAGGCGGGACAAGGTGAGATAATAAGAAATATCATCTAATAAACATTTTAGTAATAATTCTACAATTTGTTTTATTGGTCTCTAGGTGTCCCTATTCCTAAACCTTGGCTAATGAATGCCCAAGGAGTTATCTAATACATATTTTATTTGCTGCAGCCATCTCTATTCCTAACTTTAAGATGAGGTCTGCAAGTTGTCTAACTCTTGTTACTTTTATCAGCTTTCTAACTACCCAGAATTGTTACAAGATTTACACATGCATATTTCCTGAGGATAAGCATTCTTTGTTCTTGCCAGACAGACTCCACAATTACAGGCTTCTTGATTTACTTTCAAATAAAAGCCAGGTCATGTAAGCCATGACCTGGCTTTATTTTAGCAGACAGTCCATCAAAGAGAGCATTGAGAAATCCATTATTTGAAGCTATACAGTTTTAAGATAGTTATTGATGTATTATGGCTGATTGTAAAGTAATGTTTAGACTGAATTTGGCCACCTATAGAGTCCTTCCCAAGGAATTGGAATAGCAGTTGTTGATGTTTAAGTCCATCAAAGGTATTATTATGGTTGTTATTGGCATACTATTACTGTTATTGTAGTGGCAGTGATGATAATGATTCAGATTAGAAACAAACTATCTGACCATATCTACTAATTCTGTCACCAGCTAAGCTCAAGCAATGGAACCTGAGACCCTCTTGCTATATTATTCACTCAGACTCTCAGACAACTCAGACAATTGAAGGTATAAGTTTTATCCTAACATATAAACATCAGAGTGACTACAATGACCTACTTTGTAAACTGTGGTGGGATTTGACTCAGATATGATCTTATGCAGTTAAGATCAAGCTATCTGAAAGACTGCATTCTTTCTTACAAATCTCAAAAGAAGAATCTCAAAACAGATTGAAAATGGGCAATTTAGCATAAAGTTTAGTTTTAAGTTAACACTCTTGTTCAATTGCAAAAAAAAAAAAATCACAAAAAAAGTTTGCTAAGAAAAGCCATCCAATCTCTGCTTGATTACAATTAGCCTTGATGCCACATGAAATTATTGTTGCCTTATTTTGCAAATGCTACATCCTAGTGTCAACACATATTCATTTTGCAGTACCAAAGTTCTCATAAAAACCAGATATTGCAAAGTTAATATATCCCACTCCCTTTATTTGTTTGTTTCATCATTATCAGAATTATATCAAAGGCAAGAACCTTTGGTGTTGTTTCCAAGATTTCAAATACTTTGATTTCTCTTGTAAAATTTTTTAATGGACATCCACTAAAGATTTTGTTAACTAGCAGGATCTTAATGGGACAGTTGGGATTGGCTACTAAGTTATATGTGGGTGTAAATATAATGGGGTGTGTGTGCCAGTGGTGGGTTGCTCTTGGTTCAGCCTGGTTTGGCCGAGCCGGTAGCGGTGACGATGTGATGTCACCGAACCGGTTCTCTGTGAGTGGGAGCTGGGCCCTCCTGCCCGCCCCCACTTTATTCCTATCTTTATTTCTTGGCTTTTAGCCCAGCTGATAGGCACATCAGACTGGATTGCCGCACCTCAGCTGGCCAGAAACCTAACATGCTTGAATGGAGTGCAAGATTGGTGCGTGTGTGAGCGAAGCAAGGAGGCGCGCAGCAATCGTGCGCAAAGTGCATGCACAAGGAGAACCAGTAGTAACACTGGTTGGAACCCACCACTGGTGTGTGCGTGTGCGTGTATGCATGCATGCATCTGTGTGAGTGTATATTTAGATCTAGTTATGTTGTAAATTTCACCAATATATTTTTCACTTCCATTATGATCTATCAGCTTAGTGCACATTCATCAGACTGAATGAGCAAATACTTGAATTTTCTATATCTTGAAGTAACTGTTCACCTATTAAGAGCTGTGGTGGTGCAGTGGTTAGAATGTAGTACTGCAGGGTACTTCTGCTGACTGCCAGTGCCAGCAGTTTGGCAGTTAGAATCTCACCAGGCTCAAGGTTGACTCAGCCTTCCATCCTTCTGAGGTGGATAAAATGAGGACCCAGGTTGTTGGGGGCAATAGGCTGACTCTAAACTGCTTAGAGAGGGCTGGAAAGCACTGTGAAGTGGTATATAAATCTAAGTCTAAGTGCTATTGCTATTTGACTTAGCAGTCCTAAATTCCCAGAGATGGCAATCATCATCTCCTTAAGAGAAGCATTCTGATGACATCTATCTATAAATCAAATTCCTCTATGCAGATCTGCTGATCCCTTCAGATGGAAACTAAGATTCAGTAACACAGTATAGCAGTCACTATTAGTAAATGGCTAAATACATTAGTGACAACTATTTAATATCTTATTCTCTAAGGAATATGAACGTCTATACACAGAAGTCCTCTGCCAGCTTTACTGTCAACTCATGATCTGAGAGTTGTCAGTTAGTATATACATATATTCTTGAAATGCCTGTCTAGTAGGCATGGGCAATAACTTATACATTAAAATACCTGAACCATGTGTTATAAGAAAGAACAGCTGCAGGAACTGAAGAGAACATGTGTGGGGAAAGGTAATCACATCTTTTTAAACAGATGGAAGATCTGCATGGGCTAAAGAACAAACCATTAAAGGCCTACAGCATAGCGTAATCTTTAATTTTCCTAGGATATTTCCCCTAAACTAGAGTGCTATTATCTCACTCTTGAGTTGGCACAAAACAATGCCAACATAAATTTTGCTGTCCCTGTTGCCAGTTCCTATCCTATCTCTGTTGCAGCTGCTCTGAGTCATGGCCAGATGGCTTTGTCCTATATTGGGGGTGTAATTACAGAAAGGTGTTCTGCCCCTTTCACCAGCCATCAGGAGAAAAATCAGCTAATGTGATTTTGCTGCAAGAATTGAGTGGGCTTCAGTTCAGAATTTGGTTTGGTATATCTGCGCTAGCTCGTCCTGCCCTTCATCCTCAACCCCATTTGGACCTCTCCCAAAGTAAAAAAATGTTAACTAAAGAAACATGTAGTGTTTATATGTGTGTAAATACTTTAGCAGAAATAAACCAAGAGAGGAGTGAACCCATTGTGAAAGGCAGTTAATTCTTCAATGGCAGAATTTCTATTAGGTGTTATTTCATGCAGAGGGAACGAGTGGAAAAAATGTCACAAAAACCCAGTTTAGCATCCCTAATTATTTACCTAAAATTACATTGAGGAAAAGCAAAGCGGATAAATCTTGACTCAGCCTTCCATCCTTTTGAGGTAGGTAAAATGAGGACCCAGATTGTGGGGGCAATAAGCTGACTTTGTATAAAAAAGAACACCGCTGGGGGGGCGGGGCGAAGGCCCTACTAAGCAGATATATACAAAAGTATGAAGGCTATTGCTTAACGCATTGTAAGCCGCCCTGAGTCTCCGGAGAAGGGCGGCATATAAATCGAACCAATAAATAAATAAATAAATAAATAAATAAATAAATAAATAAATAAATAAATAAATCTACAGTTATATTTCTGAGTACAGGTGAAGCAGAGTAGTCCGAAAATGTGCATGGCTGAATGAAGTAATGCATTTCTACTCATTTTAAATTTTTGTTAGAGTGAATTATCATTTTTTTTAACTGACCAGTCTAGCAAAATATTTATGTTTCCTTTACAAAATTTAAAGAAGCCATAGTTAAATGTTTTAAGGAAGAGTAAATAGATGGAATCAAGAGGAAACTTAACAACGCTTCTCCTTTGTGTGTTTATTGCTTGCTTACAGCAGTTCTAAATGTTAATTTGTGTGGGTCATAAGCCATCATAAATATAAAAATGTAGGCAGAACTTTCCCCCATGTGTCAATTTGAATTCCAAGCCTTCCAGGAGTTCTCTCAAGTAATTTTTTAAAGGGTCAGTTTATCAAGTGTTTCTCTTTGATTAACGGGTATATTTCAACCGATTTTGCATGCCATCAAAATATCAATACATTTATTTATTTTAAGTGCTGAAGAGAGTCCAAATAATGTATAATGTAATAAATAAATGATATTGTGCCCTGAAAAACAAGACCTAAAGCAATATTAACTTATTCAGAATCAAAATAGTCTCAAAATGAATTTGAGAATCAGTAGCTGTATCAGCCTTACTAATTAAAATTTGTTATAAATCAATCAGCCATCTAAAACTTTAATTGGTTAATCTTCTGACTACCAACCTTGTTTTTCAGTGGAGTCAATTCCACTATAAATCATAACAAATTAAATGATGTATGTACATTAATGGACCAGCTGTTGCAGGCCTCATCAAGACAAATATATGATAACTTGTCACCAATAAATCTATATCAGGGTCTTTGAATACTCTCAAGCACTCTTCTCTAATTTCATTTAATCAATATCAAAGAATCCATTAAGGCCTTGTTTGAATTTCATTGCAGAAAAAATGATTACTACCAACCTCCCTTCCTCAGGACCTGTATACCGCACGAGTCAAAAAGAGGGCAGTGAAAATATTTACAGACCCCTTGCATCCTGGACATAAACTGTTTCAACTCCTAACTTCAAAACGATGCTATACAGCACTGCACACCAGAACAACTAGACACAAGGACAGCTTTTTCCCAAACGCCATCACTCTGCTAAACAACTAATTCCCTCAACACTGTCAAACTAGTTAGTAAGTCTGCATTACTATTAATCGTCTCATCATTCCTATCACCCATCTCCTTCCACTTATGACTGTATGACTGTAACCTTGTTGCTGGTATCCTTAAGATTTATATTGACTGTTTCCCTATGACTATCATTAAATGTTATATTTTATGATTCTTGACGAATGTATCTTTTATTTTATGTACACTGAGAGCATATGCACCAAGACAAATTCCTTGTGTGTCCAATCACACTTGGCCAATAAAGAATTCTATTCTATTCTATTCTATTCTATTCTATTCTATTCTATTCTATTCTATTCTATTCTATTCTATTCTATTCTATTCTACTCTATTCTACTCTACTCTCCTCTCCTCTCCTCTCCTCTCCTCTCCTCTACTCTCCTCTACTCTACTCTACTCTACTCTACTCTACTCTACTCTACTCTACTCTACTCTATTCTATTTACTATAGCTTCTCCAAGGAAGTTGTTCTGGACTTAATACTAGTTTGTGCATTCAGAAATTGCAACGTTCTTAACTTTGCACAGATATTTTTGCTGATTCCATCTGAACATCCCAATTTTCCCACTAGTTTTATAATTTAATTTGAAGGATTTAGGGCTTGATATAAGGCAGAAATAAATTATGCATAGGAAGATTGCATTTAGCTTGGCATTTTATGAAATTATCAAACATGAGCTTCTCAGGCTATCCTAAAATCATAATATGAAGGAAACAATCTTCTCTGCATCCCAACTCTAATATCTCACTGCCTCTATAATAAACTGATCTGTTGCAAAGCTAAAACAAATTATCACAAAATCTACTTCTGCTTCTTGAATTACAATGGTGAACTGCAGAGGGAAAAAAAGGTTGGATATGCTTTAACTGCACTTAACACTCCCCAACAAAGCAAAAGAAAAACAAATCCCTATACATCATAATGAAAATTTTGTCTTCTCCTGTTGTTCAAACCATTGTAGTATTCAACACTCTCAAAATAATTTGGAACTGACTCTAGATCTAGTATGGATAATACAAACATTGGTTTTATATTTTGACCTGGGAAAAAGTAGTTTTAGATATTTTTCCATCCACAAAACATTCCAGATGGCTTTTAACAATTTATTATTGCTTTAATAATAGATTAAAAAGAAGTCTCTAAGCATTGTATTGACTTCATTGGATAAACATAAAGAAAATGTAGTATAAATAATGGTAAAAATAATGTACAATTAGAATTACATTTGGACTAGAGAAGATCAGGATTCTAATCCTAAATAAAATGGCCAGTTTGATTCACTAGATAATAATGGAATTGTGAATAAGGTTATGTTTAGGATTATACACTGCTGCATTTACACTTTATAAAACTGAATCTCAATTAGCTAGATACTTGTTGTGCTCTTTTCTCTCTGGGAGAATTGCTGTTACATAAAGTCTTATTAGTGATAGGGTACCAATGAAATCTGAACATAATAAATGCAGCACAATAGAAATTATATGATATCTGTAAGAAGAACTATTTTATGTTGTAGAGAAATCAGAAATGAATCAATCAATCAATCAATCAATCAGTCAGTCTCTTATTTAATTCCATTCCTGAGCTCTTATAAAAATAGCATGCCTTCAGATTTACAATTGTACCAAATGAATTTTGCTGGAAGTACTATATGTGCCCAAGGATCTTTATGTCCATTGTACTAGGTGCCAACTAAACCTACTTGATTATCATCCTTACATAGTATGTTATAATTGTTATCTTTCTCTCCAGCATTCAGTCTATTTCTGTATCACTTTTTTTTCCTCAGAGAAATCTCACGGTCTAAAGAGAAAACAGAAAATATATAAAAAGTTTTAAATTAAAACCGTATCAGTAAAACCAACAATGCTTAAAAATAAATTAACATTAAAGCAGTACTTTAAAATAATGGAAAAGCAAATGGATAATGTTAAAGGTCTTGGAGTAGCTGTTATTCCATAAGTGACTGGGCAAGCAAGCTGCTCTTTATATTATTATTTTTTTCCTGAAGGAAAACTATCTGCAGAAATTTGAACATATTTCAAAAAAAAGTTCCATAATTGGGTGGTTGTCACTGGGAAGGCCCTACTCTTGACTTCTACACAGTGAATTAAAAGTAACAATGGGTCCCTAAACAGGGTTTCTCTAGCTATCTTCATACATGATATGGATTAGTGGTGGGGTTTTTTTTAGTAGTAGTAAATACTACTACTACTAGTAGTAAATACTAGTGGTAGTAATTTTTTTTACTACCGATTCGGTGGGTTGTCTTGGTAGGAGTGGCATGGCTTGGTGGGTGTGGCAGGGGGAGGATACTGTAAAATCTTCATTCTCACCCCACTCCAGGGAAAAGATAC